>NW_021604638.1:10183698-10201461 GCF_004785775.1 Grammomys surdaster | reverse complement strand
AGGGAAGGGAAGGGAAAAGGGAAGGGAAGGGAAGGGAAGGGAAGGGAAGGGAAGGGAAGGGAAGGGAAGGGAAGGGAAGGGAAGGGAAGGGAAGGGAAGGGAAGGGAAGGGCTGTGGAAGAATGAGCTGTGGAAGGAAGGCAAGTAAACAGCAATCCCGCCTCACTCCTCAGTCTTCTGAGTGGCAGGACACATGTGCCATCAAACCCAGCTGAGAGACTCCTGCATCTTTTTTTAGTCAACAGGATGTGATATACTTTGTGTGTGTGTGTGTGTGTGTGTGTACATTACATGTATATGTGGGTACATGTGTGTGCAGGCAGATCTGTGTGTGCTGTTGTGTGTACATGTGTGCACACATGTATGAATACACGTTTGGGTATTGTTCCTCATGTATCATCTACCTTGTTTTTGAGACAAGGTCTCTCATTGGCCTGAAGCTCACTGATTACGCTAGCCAGTGGTCTCAGAGAGCCTCCCTTGCCTGTCTCCTCAGCTCTGGGGTTCTAAGCACACTCTTTCACACCCTACATTTTTACATAGGTTCTGGAGATCAAGCGTAGGTCCTGATGCTTGCAAGGCAAGTTTGGTTCCCACCAACCACAACAGGTGGCTCACAACCCTCTAAGTCCAGCACCAGGGAATCTGACGCCCTCTGCTGGCCTCCAAAGGTACACACAAACACATCTATACACTCACAGTTACATAAATACAAGTAAAACTTTGTGTGTGTGTATGTGTGTATCTCTGTGTGTGTCTGTGTGTGTCTCTGTGTGTGTCTGTGTGTGTATGTATGTGTATGTGTGTGTATGTGTATATATGTGTGTGTGTATGTGTGTGTGTATGTATGTGTATGTGTGTGTGTATGTATGTGTATTGTGTGTATATGTGTGTGTATGTGTGTGTATATATATATATATGTGTGTGTGTGTCTGTGTGTGTATGTATGTGTATGTGTGTATGTGTGTGTATGTGTATATGTGTGTGTGTATGTATGTGTGTGTATGTGTGTGTATGTGTATATGTGTGTGTGTATGTATGTGTATGTGTGTGTATATATGTGTGTGTGTGTGTCACAGCAGGCCTAGAAGTATTGTCATAACTGTCTAGTTGTCAATATCATCTGTGGCTGTAGTTGGATATAAGACAGAAGTGAGAGCCTTATTTTGTGCTACCCATAATGCACCATTGTGACAACGGAACTTTCCCCACTCACTGTTCAGTGTCTGGGCTCCAAGCACTTCAGCCCGCAGCGTGTGCAGCACTTCTCATCCAGGGGACAGTCACTGTCCTGCAGGCACTTGGGCTTATCGATCTTAGAACACACTATGGGCTTCCTTGGGCAGAAGCCTGTTTTGACTTAGCAAAGTAAAATAAGACAATTAACTTTGAAATACTTGGAAATAATCTGACACAAATTTGGAAACCCTCATGTTTTTTCTTTCTTTCTTGTGTGTGTGTGCGTGTGTGTGTACACGTGTATCTATATATGCACACTTATCAGAAGACACCAATTTGTGGTCACTGAAGAATGAAGACAAGGAACAAACAAAGTTTTTTGTTGTTGCTTTTTGGGTTTTTTCCCCCCAAGACATGGTTTCTCTGGTTTCCTGACTGTCCTGAAACTCACTCTGTAGACCAGGCTAGCCTTGAACTCACAGAGATCAGCCTGTCTGCCTCCTGAGTGCTGGGACTAAAGGTGTGCATCACCACCACCACCCAAGTAAGTTTTTTTCTTTTCACATTTACAGAGAATGATTACACTCCTGAGAGGCTTTGAAGATCAGCACAAATGTCTAGAGGGCTCTGGTTGGACATTTTAAGAAGTCTCCTGAGAAGCCTCAGCAAGAGGCATCTGAATCTCAAGGGACGTCTCCACCTTGCAGTCAGGTGTTGTACTCAGGAGGATGATAAGTTTGAGGTCAGCTTGATTATATAGTGAGATCTAGACCAGGCTAGACCACCCAGTGAGTTCAGGCTCTGTGATGCTGACCTCACCCATTCCATGGCGTACTGATGCCACCACAGGATGTCACCTGTGGCATATCCCCACAGACTCCTAGAGGCTTGCCCGCGGTCCTTACCTAGCCAGGCTCGGGCACAGATAAATCCACACCTGGACTCACAGCATTTCTCCTTCTCTGGGCAATCCATGTCATTCATACAGGCGGCTGGGCACTCCATTCGCATTTGGAAAGGGAACAGTGGGCACTGTCCCTTCTTCACTGGAACAAGAACAGAGGTGAGTTTTATGGCACCCCACCACCACACTACACTGCCCTTCAGAAAGCTCTTCTCAGGGGTGATCTCCAGTAGGCAGAGGAGAAACAAAAACATGGAGTACTCCATGCAATAGAGTGAGCTTAATGTCTGAAGTCCACCACGTTAAAGCCCCAGTCCTAGGAGCTGGAGAGATGGCTCAGAGGTTAAGAGCACTGACTGCTCTTCCAGAGGTCCTGAGTTCAATTCCCAGCAACCACATGGTGGCTCACAACCATCAGATAATGAGATCTGGTGCCCTCTTCTGGCCTGCAGGCATATGTGCAGGGAGAACACTGTATAAGTAATAATAATAATAATAATAATAATAATAAATAATAATGCCCTAGTCTTCAATAAGCTCAATTTCTTTATGAAATAAAGGAAGCTACCTCATCTTCAGGTTTGTGATATACAGTCACCTTGGCCAAAGCCTAACCCTAGACAGGGAAGATGTGTGAGTTCCTGCTGCCTATGAATGTAAGGGCATCTCCTCTGCAGGCCACGAAGGGGGCCATTACGGGCCCCATATGTGTGTAAGTTTCCCTTTGAGTTATAATGGGGAGAAAACACCATACATACCTCCCTCCCTGGGGCCCCTTCAGTTCATTCATTTTTTCTCTCTCTCTCCTTTCTCCTTCCTTCCTTCCTTCCTTCCTTCCTTCCTTCCTTCCTTCCTTCCTTTCTTTTTAGGTCAGATTCAGACAGGAGGTTTTTTTTTTCTAATTTATTCCTGATTTTGTTTCTGTTTTAGTGTTTTGAGACAAAGTCTAATGTAGCATGGGCTAGTCTCCAACCCACTGTGTAGCGAACACCAGCCTTGAACTCTTAACCCTTCTGCCTCTCCCTCCTAAGTGCTGGAATTAGAGCAGCATACATGCCTCACGTTTGACTGGCAAAGGTATTTACAGCTACTTTCTTGAGTCCGTGGCCCCACGATTCTTTAGAGCCCTCCAGAAAGGGAAGCACGTGGCCCTAACTTTTCAAAGCCGAGCCATAACGTTGTCTTTGCTGTTCAGATACAGCAAGGGTGAGAGATTAAAATTCGGCTCCACCCTCTACCAGCTGTCCATCCCTAGGCAACTAAGAGGATTGTTCTAACTCTGCTTCCTCATCTGCAAAGTGTTAGTGACAGAGCCAGGTAGGGTGATGCACACCTACAAATCCAGCACTTGGATGTCTGAGACAGGAGAATTACTACAAGTTCCTGGCTGGCCTGGGCTACCGAATGAGACCAAACAAATAAAACCATGAAGTATTGATGATAGAATAGCTCCTAGCTTGACTCACGAACCTTAAGGCAGAAATACAGTGCCAATAAGTCAACCTCACTTATCCCAAGACTGACACACACATTTTGAAGATCCACAGTCATTTCTCACTTGTCATTTAGTGAGCCACATCATGAAGAGCCAGCATGCCACACCCTTTATATTTTTGAAGGCACAGAATCCTGCCAACAACTCAGTGAGCTGCTTGCTCTTCCAGAATCAGAAAGGTAAGAAACTTTCCGTGGACAGAGGGGAGTAAGATTTTAATCCAGGTTATTTGGTGCACAGACCCCACTGTGTATCAGTGGCTCCCAGCAGGAGTGGCACCGATCACTACACTGAAGAATGAGTCTATAGGCTCCACCCTCACCACAGTCTCCACCCCCCAGGTCTACACTTACCCCCTGGGGTTCTAGAACTGACTTGTCTGGGCTTTCTTCAAAAGTGTTCCTCAGCATGATGCTCTACAGGTTGATGTGAGGAAAAGCATCTTCCTCCAAAGGGTTAGACCCGGGTCTCAGGCTCCATGGACCCGATGTTTATGAGTACATTATGTGTATTGTCTCATTTTGGGGGAGGAGTTGTGGGAGACTTCAAGAATAGAGAAGTCACACACAGTTCAGGTGTAAAGTCAAGAGCTGGAAGAGTAGGAATAATTCCTCGAATAAGGGCCAAGGAGAATCAGAGCGTTCCGGAGAGCAGTATGGAAACCCATTGTTGGAAAGAGAAAGTCCAAGGCAGGTACCCAGTTGCTCAGAACAGGGGAGGGGGCCAAAGCCCTGAGATTACTCAGTGTTACATGGAAGCGAGGGAGAGCCTGGGAAGGAAGTTCAAGGAGCTTAGGTGTTTTCCTGGAGACAGCAAAAGACTAGGGAGGGAAATCATTACGATGCAGGCTGCTTGGAGAGTCACCTCTGAATGGGAGGCGGCTCTGAGCAGGGAGGACCATGCCTCCTTGCCATTCCCTGACCTCTAATCTTCCTTGTGTGGGCATGCCAAAGTGAATGGGGAGAGAGGGCAGCCCACAGGACCACTTCCTGGCTTCCAGAGGCCTCCTGTCTGCTAACTTTTCCTCATTTCCCAGCCTCACATTTTTTTACATTAGCTTAGTTTTCAGTCACAACAACCCCATTAGGAAATACTGTTAACATCCCCATCGTATACCCCAGCCAAAAGTCATGAATGCAAATAGCTACCCAAAGGCCTCTCAAGCAGCAACCATAGAGCAAGGGTTTGGCCCCAAGGCAGCTTGGTCTCAAAGCCTGAGGCTATGACTCCACTGTTTGTAGCTAAGCAAGGCCCTCCGACTACTAGGGATATAGGTCTTACCAATTAACAAGCAAGCGTTCTTACAGTCAGTCTTGCTGAGGAAGTTGTTCGTATTCCCATGGCATCCACTGTATACAAAAGCTCTGCACTTATGCCTCTCGGAGTCAAAATACCAGCGGGTCAAACTGTCGGAGCAGTTTCCTTCGTCTGAGGGTAACATGCAGGGTTCTGAGGTGAGAAAGCAAAGCAGGAGTGTAAAGACACGGTCATGTTCCTAGCCACAAGCCTGCATCACAGAAAAAGCCAGTGGGAAAACGACATAGGTGAGCCATGGAGATGGCTCAGCGAGTAAAGACCTGTGTTGCCAACCCTAATGACGTGAGTTGTAACTCCAGGACCACACAGTGGAAGGAAGAAGCCCACTCCTGCATGTTGTCTAGTGACTTCAACAAACATGGCAGCCTCCCCAGCAAAATAAAAAGAGACACATGTAGAATGTTTTTTTAAATCCCTACCCCCTGTATTTTATATGTACTGAGTGGTCTACTTTCATGAGGTTTGTACATTATGTGTGTGCAGTACCGTCTGAGGCCAGAAGAGGGAGTCAGAGCTCCTGGAACTGAACATAGGTCTCTGCAAGAGCCACAAGTGCTTTCAACTGCTTGAGCCGTCTCTCCAGGCTGCTGATTTTTCTTTTTAAAAGACATAGTCTTGATTCTCAGCACCACACGGGGGCACATGACTGTTTATAATTCCAGTTCCAGGGGACTCGATACTCTCTTCTGACCTCGACATGCAGGAAAGTCAACCATGCAGATAAAATATAAATAAATCTTTAAAAAGACATAGGTGCTAGTTCTGGCTCTATATCCGAGCTTGATGCCATGCCGCTCTGCTGAGCGCTGCTCTTTCACAAAGTGTATTACAAACAGCACACAGAAACACTTGGATGCAAAGTGTTTCTTCCACATTGCCTTCAGCTTTGAGAGGACAAGAGATGTGCTCGGGAACTTTACCCAGAGTGCCCAACAAAGTGCCTGGGATGCAGGGGGAACAAGCACAATCCTTGATGTTTAATACTGAATATGACACAGGGATATCACGTTGTTCTCCTACTCAGTACACGCGCGCGCGCACACACACACACACCTCGTAGGGCAACCCACACCATTGTTACTCTAAGATCATGATAAAGGAAGACCAAAGCAAGACAACAGAGACACTTGAGATGGCTCCTTACTCTTAAACTCTGAACCTTCTTCCAATAATTTGAATAGGCTAAAGATCATCAATCTGTTCTTCCAAAGGCCTATCTAAATCCTCTTGTATATTCAACACACTAGTAACATTTTTTGCTAAATGATTAACAAAAGTAGCTGTCTTAACTTCTTGTGTCAAAGCAATTGCAGAAGCAGTGGTGCTAGCAATTAATGTAATTAAAGCTGTTTTACCTGCAATCATCAAGCCCACTATCCTCTTGCTTCTGCTTAAAGCCTGACTCAGTTCTTCCAACTTCTAGCTAAAATGAACAGCTACCATCCCTCTGATTACAGCTTTCTCCTCATCCTAAATGCCCTTGTTAAAGATAAAAGCCACCGAGATAGATGCTCAGCTACAGAATTAATTCGTTTTTGGACAATACCCAATCTAAGGCTAACCCTCTCTGAGGGTTGTCTAGTCCTCTACGAGTTACCTAAACCAAACCCAAATCCCATAATAGACTCAAACAGACTCTTACTGAGCTAGACACCTCATGATTATCTGTGGTAAACATTCTCCGTGTTGGTCATAAACAATAAACTGAAGTGTATTTATGTTAGTCTTAGGCAAAGAAAGCAAACATTGATGGATCTCATATGGCTCTGAGTTAACAGAGAGCCTGGCCTCTTAGAACACTTCTAGACAGCGGCTTCACAGGCCTCTCCGTCCAGCCAAGCCTCTGCTTCCGTGTCTCTCTTCACATCCTCCATGTATTTTTAGTTTTGATATACGAACAGTCAACACTGTGTGTGTGTGTGTGTGTGTGTGTGTGTGTGTGTATGTGTGTGTGTGTGTGGTGTGTGTGTGTGTGTGTGTTGCTTTTTTTGAGACACAGTTTCTCTATGTAGACTAGGCTGTCCTGGAAATCACAGAGATCCACCCATCTTTGCCTCTCAAGTGCTAGAATTAAAGATACATGGCATTCTGCCTGGCCCCTATCTTAATAAATTAATTAGGTATGAAATTAAGAAAGAAATGAATGAATCTCTATTAAATGCTTGGTCCCTGACATACAGGATGCTGAATACTTGGTATTTCTAGGAAACACTTTTTAAGGCCAAAGAGTCCAAAAATGATCCAAGCATCTGGACTGAGGGATGCTTCATTTCTCGAACAACAATTTGAATGAAGTTTGATTTTGCAAATGATAGCCCTCACATAACGAACATCGAGTGGGCCCTAGATATTTATGAATGATCGAATGAAAAAAATCTAGCACCAATATCAATTGCTTGGATCATCCACCTGGACACATGACTTGGGCTTAAATGCGGAGAGTTGAATTACGGAATGAGGAAGGCATAAACTCTGGCCTTTTGGTCCGGTCTTCTAAGAGAATTATTGAACTAGCTCTGGACATAGCAAGAAGTGGGCAAGCTCAAAGTGTGCCTGTGCCTCCACCTGGATGCCAGTACCTTCATAAGGATCCATGCACTTCCTCCCGCAGGCAAAATGACAGCACTTGAAATGTGCCTCACAGTTGAAGTCTGTTTTGCAGGAGCTCAAACTCGGATTTCTGCATTCCAACCGCTTCCTAGGACACACTCCCACTTTTTCTGCAAAGAAAGAAACGGCCAAGCTCACGTCCTTAATTAAGCATTCCAGCCCCTTTCCCCCGTAGCAGAGGAGAGCTGTGGGGATCTCTGCCTTTTCATCTACCTGACTCTCAGTGCTTCCCTTGCTTAGACCCAGCAGCCACGTGTGTCACCCTGCACGCTTGCTCCCTTCCAGTGGAGCAGAATCAAGAATTCGTGCTCAGGTAGCCAAAGGAAAGCCATCTTGGGTTCCAAAGCACATAACTAGGCAGAGACATTGCTGTTTGTCTTTTAAAAAAGAGCTATTTCTGTGTGACCTGATGACTTCAGCACCTAACTCCCCTGCCTCCAGCACCACATTGACATTGACAGAAGACACTGAAGAGCAGTGGAGGAAAGGCAGTGGACCTAGGAGGCAGGAGCCCTGACTTTGGTTCCTGGTATCTTGTATGAACTCAGGACCAGTGTAGGTTCAGTTGCAGGGCTTTCGAGTTAGCAACTGTAGGAGGGAAGGAAGTGCAGTCCGACACATCTGGTCTTGCTAGCCTGGCTCCAACATTAGCTAGCTAGACAAATAATATTTGAAAATATATTTTGTTGTCAGAGTCACAAGTTTCCCAACTGTAAGATGAGAATGGCGATCTCAACCTTAGAGTCTGTTTGTTGAAATTTTGTGGGATGATGCCTGTAATAAATACATGCCCTACAGTGCTGGGCCCTGGGTCAAAGCCAGTTATGAGGTGGCAGCCTTCCTTTTAAGCACACGGCATGACTTCCAGGCTTCATGGTTTGTAGTGGCCAGAATTCTAGAGCTGTGCCTCCATATTCCTGCTCTTGCTACTGAGACAAGCACTAATCTGAGCACTGGTAAGAGGGACCTCGTGGGTACAGTTCAAGCCCTATCAACAGGTCCTTTAAAAGCAGGGTTCCCTGATTGGTAGAGAAGTTAGCGAGATTGAAACTGTGGGAAAGTTCCAGCAGGCTATTTCAGCAGCTTTGACCATGGCAGAGTGCCATGTGCCAGGAAGTGAGGGTGGCTTCTAGAAGCTGGCATCACTATAGAAATGAGAGAGCCTCAGACCAAAAGATTGTAAGAACGATTATATTACTTGTGATCTGAGAAGAGGACCCAGATGAGAACAGCAGCCCCGGCTGGCACTTTGCTCTCTGTCTGGTGCGAATCTGAAAGGAAAATCTAGATGCACCACGCCAGATTCCTGACCTCCTGATAGAGATTCCATAGCAGCAGGCAGCTAGCACAGGGCTCCGCGGCTCTGAACTGAGAAGCTATGATCAGGATTTAACCACAGAGCACAGATCTTCTTGGGTTTTAAAACCTTGCAACTGTAGAAGGTTCACATATCAGTATCGGCTTCCTGGCTTCGTAAGTTCAGAGAATTAGATCAGGTAGGATAACACGGTAAATTAGGTGGAGTCTGGGGCTTACAAGGCTCACCTCAGAAGCCCAGTCTGGCTTTGTAAGGTACCAACCCAGCAAGGATGGCCTGGCTCTCGTCTGGATTGTACAGTGAAATCATTTGTGAAACATTCAGAAACTGTGGACTATGAACTAAGTCAGAATCTCTATAACGCAGCATTATTCTGTGTTTTAGAGATGCCCTAGGCAGTCCTGAAGCAGGCCCCTGGATGCTACACTGAAGCACAAGAAAAGCCACACAGATAATGAATCTGTGAATTGCCTCACAGAGATCAAGACAGGGACACTTCGAGATTATAAAGTCCAGTCCCCCATCTCTAGTGTTTACCCACCCTCCCTCCTGCTCCCCAGGGACACTTCAGCCTCAGTGTAGGTCTGCTCTCATGCATTCTGCCCACCTTGTTACCTTGCCATTTGAGCCCTCCTTCCTCCACGGATGGCTCATTAGTCACTTACCTTTTGTCCACACACCCAAGGGACTCTTCGACATTTCCTGGTCTCAGGTGTCTCCTGAGCTTCCCAGACTCTTCTTGGCTTAACACATCCTTCCTTTCCCATGATTCTGACTAGTTCAGGTGTCTCTCCCCTGAGCCCACCCTCTCTTCTGAGCTGAAGACCTTTGTTCACAGTTACCTGAGGAAAGGCCATCTAAGAGGCTCTCAAGAGCATTTGTTTTAATGTGTTTAAGACAGAACCAGTGTCTCCCAGGCCCAAAGAGCATGTCCTCACTCTGTTCCCCATCCTGACTTTCAACAGGGCAACAATCCCATTATAGAAAGCACTGAAGAAAGGGTTTTCTCTGCTCCCCACAATCCCAGATTCTGATCCAACCAGAATTTGGGTTAATTCTGTTTCTTGAATCTTCCCTCCCACCTCCTCCCATCCTTCACCAACAGGTGAAGGAAACCATCAACTGGTAAACAGAGGTAGCTCTCTGTGACCCTGAATCCAGCAGGGTCAACCAACTCCAGCCCTTGCCTCTCATTCCAACCCTCAGTCCCCAAGAATGATCGTCAGGAAGAACTGCTTAGCAGGGTGACCCACGTTTGATCTTGGCAGTATATGATGCGGAGGTCTTCTCCAAGGAGAGGAGGAAAAACAGCACGAGAGCTCTGCTCCGCCAGGAGCTGGCAGAGCCACAGAGGGAGAGTGTCTGTGGGAGCAAAGACAGAGACCTGAGTTAGACTCGTCCAAGGGGAGGACACAGCCTGTGCAGAGATGCCTTGGGGAGGGTCCCCAACCCCATTTCATGGATGAGAAAACAGAGCCAGAAGCAAGAAGGGATCTGTCTGAGGTGGCAAGTTGAGACAGGTTTGAAGCAGTCACCTGGGACCTTCTGTGGCACCCCATACTTGGCCATGGTGCTGCATCTGGTCCTTCTTGGTCACTTCCCCACTGTCTTGCTTCTGGGTAAGAGGTCACACTTGAATCATCACAGGGCTCCATTTGGAACAGTTCCCAAGTGACTTTCCTGTGCTTCTGTCTGAAGCAACTTCAGACACGACTCAGCAGGGCCTTTGTTCTGCTCTACTGATGGAAGGAATGGAGATTGTCTAAAGACTTGGGCAGTCATTACAGGATTTTGGTGTCTCAGAATCGTCCAGGCATGCATGCATACACACAGAGTCTCTCTCTCTCTCTCTCACACACACAGACACACACACACAGACACACACACAGAGCAGACACACAGACACACACACACACAGAGCAGACACACAGACACACACACACAGACACACAGAGACACACACACAGACACACACACACAGACACACAGAGACACACACACAGAGCAGACACACAGACACACACACAGAGACACACACAGACACACACAGACACACACACACAGAGACACCCACACAGACACACATACACAGACACACACAGAGCACACACACAGACACACACACACGTGACCTGTTAACAAAGACTCTTCTCATTTCTTCTGGTTCCATAGAACTCTAAGAGCTTATGATTCATCTAGACAACCTGATAGACAAACTGTCCCCTTTCCAATGCTAGTTTGTTCTTGTCGTGTGTGTGTGTGTGTGTGTGTGTGTGTGTGTGTGTGTGTCACAGTACACGTGTGGAGGTCAGAGGACAACTCTTGGGAGTCTCTGTCCTTCCACTGTGAGGACCAGGAGCCGTGACCTGCTGGGCCAGGGCCTCCACGTGGGCTTTTCTTTCAAGATGAGACGACCCTGTGATGTCTGTAGCTTCCTCTAAGCAAACGCATTTCAGAAGCAGTGAGAAGGAGGGAGAGGGAAAGAGGATGTCTTCATGCAGCATATGCTGGGACAAATCCTACTGGAGAGTTTCAGTGCCCAAGGAGCTACGACTGTGCCTTGCAGTGTCTCTCCTGGAGCTCCGGCCATATGACATTTGCAGAAGCTGCTGCTCCCTTCTCCACCTTTAAAAGAACCCTGATGTCCTCCAGCCCCCAAAGACAGCAGCACCTGGACTCTTCAGAAATAGGAACGATAACCCCAGATCAGTAATTGTGATTTTGGCCTTCTCTTGCTGACTTACACCTATAGCATAAGTTGGATCCTCAGTTTTCCTCTTCCAGGAAATAGGCAAATACAGCTAGCTTAGCAGCCTTGTTGTGGGAATGTGGGTGTAACAGTGTGAAAATCTGATCCACCATTATAGAATCAAGGTAGCACGGCACAAAGCTTGTGTTTGGAGTTGGAATGTTTTCTTGGGTTCACCGTGTTACCAGCTAAGTGGTCTCGGCTCAATCATTTAGCGTCACTGAAACCTCCATTGTTTACCTCAGACAAAACAAAGCCACCAAGAACACCTACGTCTGATGGGAGAATTGATCAGACATAGTCTGATTAGACATGCCATGATACACACTGGTTAGGAAGCCAGCAGCAGCAGAGGGCATCAACAGTACCGCCTTCTCTATCACCTCAAGTTCCCCAGACAGACTGTGGGGCTCCTCAGAAGGCTGAGGCCAGATGCTCAAGCTAGTTTTTTTATTTAAAATTTTAACTTGTTTATGTCTATCAATCCAGCCTTGAGAATTAATTGATCAGATTAACCCTAGCCAGTCATTAAAAAGGAGAGTTCCCAGGATAAGCATGAAGGGAAAACAAAGATCTATCTATCATCCTCCCAAACATAGCAGAGGCTATGCAGTTCTACCCCATGTCTACTTCGTGGAACATAGTTCTTACTATGGAACATAAATTACTATGCATACAAGGAATGTAGATATATTACAATTATTTATTGTTTACTTAACAAGTCCTTCTGTGTGGTTTTTAGGGTGGGGGCAGCTTTACCACAGAATGAATCTATTTTAATTGGGAGGCATTTATTTGCCAAGATGCCGTAAGACTGGATTGGAGAGAGAACTCAGCAGATACGAGAACATTGAGTGCTCTCCCGGAGTACCTGGGTTTGATTCCCAACAATCATGAAGCTGCTTACAGTCGTCCATAACTCCAGTCCCAGGGGATCTGGACCCATCTTCTGGACTTTTTTGGTATCAGGCATGCATGTAGTACACAGACATTCATGTAGGAAAAATAGTCATCCACACAGATTTAAAAAAAAAAATTAAAAGATGCTGTTTGCCAGAGGCAAGTGGACATTGCGGAAGAGTTGTCCAGTACATTTTACAGAACTAGGACAAACAAGAGTGCCCAGATAGAAGGGTGTCACAAGACATAATGAAAGCTGGGCTGGGTTGTAGCTCAGTTGACAGAGTTCTTGCCTTGCATGCAGAAAACCCTGGGTCTAATCCCCAGCCCTGCATAAACCTCATGTAATGAATTGTCATCCCAGCACTCTGGAACTGAAGGCAGGAGGAGAAGGAATCCAAGTCCCCACAAAGAGTAGTTTGTCCACCCCGGACTACATGAGACCCTGTCTCAAAAATCAAACAAACAAACAAAAAACCGAGAGATAAATGACATGAGTGGACGCCAAGTGACCCTGTCAGCCACGGTGCGGTGAGGGTGAGGTGGAAGACCCCAGAGGTCCCACCTGGGTACCGCTAAGATGACCAAGCATGCGGTGGAGAGATGGAAGAGAATGAGATGCAGAACAGTGCGCAGTGAAGAGAGACAGAACTGGAGACAGGAGGGTCGTGAGGAGCGACTGAGGTGAGCAGCCTGTGCCTTTAGCTGTCCAGCCTAGAATTAAGATTCCGCGTGTCTGGAATGCCATTCAAGAACTTGCCTTTTAAGTCCTTCGTGTAGTTTCTGTGATACACTGTCATTTGGTTTCCAGTACTTGGGATAACATTGCTCTTCGTGGTTTCGGTTAGATTTAGTTCGCCCGCTTTATCTTGGCGTTCTCGTCTCTCTCAACACCTGCTTTCGGTTTTTCATACAACACAGCTCTTGGCTTTGGAACATCGTACACCTTACCCTTTTTTCTTTTAACTTTTCCTCGGCAAATGATAGTTGCACATTTTTATGGGGTAGAATGAAATATGAGATGTATACATTGCGGGCCGATTTGAGATAATTCACATATCGTTGTTATTCTTTTAGCATCTCTGAGATCTGCAGCGAGTGTTGCTGATTGTGATCCTCAACATACACAAAACATGAAAGTGTATTTTCATGAAACTGTGCTTTCTTTGCTTGAGTTTTGTGGGAAGCACATGTGGAAGAGTGGAGTTTGGAGGTGGGTAAAACACTCACCTTAGGGAGCTAAGTCTAGATCTTCAGAACCCATAGAAAGCTGGCTGTAGTGATGCATGCATTTATAAAGCCAGTGTTCCTACAGTGAAGGTAGGAGACAGAGACAAATTCCCCAGAAGCTGATGGGCGAGCTGCCCTGGAATATATGCTACAGAAGCAAAATACAAGGAGACCGCCTCGAGCAAGGCAGAAGAGGAAAAAACCAGCCCCAGAGATTACCTTCTGATCCTCCCACCCCCTCCATACACATACTTTACTGTATGACTTCATATAGGAGAAATGTCCAGGGCAGGAGTCAGGCATGGTGGCTCAGGCCTGTGATCACATCGTGATCACAGATCAAGAGGCAGGAGGATTACATATCTAAGGCCAGTTGGGGCATGGTAGTGATGGTCTCTCTCAAAATTTTAAGAAAGAAAAGAGAAGGCTAGGAATATGGCTCAGAGGTGGAGCATTTGCGTGAGGTGCCGGAATGAAGACCCAACACAGGCAAAGTCAGGGAGAGCAGGAAACTCTACAAGACAGGAAGCAGTCTCAGGGGCTGGAGTGAGTTGCAGGAGGCTAGGTAGTGATTGCTCAGGAAACAGGGTCCACAGCTGAGGAGATAGAAAGATTTCAGAACCAGCAGATATGACTCACAAGCTCATGAATGTTCTAAGAAGGACCTGAAATTGTTGACCTGAAAATGGTCTATTTTATCGGATGGAGTTCTAGCACAGTTCCTCAAAGCAGACACCACGGAACTGTCTCTACAGTTGTAGATGGCTGAGTCAAGTGTATATGCCTGCAGTCAGCAGTCCCTGCCTCAGTTTACCCTTGGATGGCTCACATTGGGTCCACACTGCAGTCTCTCCTTCACTAATGCTTCAGGATTTAACTTGAGGGAATATTCCAGAGCAATGAGAGAGCCACTTTTGTCCCTCCTGCAGCTGACTGAACCATTGCTTCTTGTGGACCCTGTTAACCTGTCCTTGGGACAGAGGCTCTCAGCTTCTCTTGCTCTCCTGCCTTAGAGGTGCCATCTCCTGACCCAGTTCTCACTGGGAATGGTGAGGTCATGCACACTCGACAGTCTTTACTCTTCGGTGGTGACTAAAGATAATGTCTGAGCCAAAGACAAGAGAGGGGATATCCACAGGGAGTTGAAGGGTAAAGAGAAAGAGATCCAAGCAGAGAGACATTGAAAAGGAGAAAAAGGGCCGGGCAGTGGTGGCGCACGCCTTTAATCCCAGCACTTGGGAGGCAGAGGCAGGCGGATTTCTGAGTTCAAGGCCAGCCTGGTCTACAGAGTGAGTTCCAGGACAGCCCGGGCTATACAGAGAGACCCTGTCTCAGAAAAAAAAGAAAAAAGAAAAAAGAGAGAAAAAAAAAAAGAAAAGAAAAGAAAAGGAGAAAAAGGAGGCACAGGGTCAAAGCCACAGATAATTAGCCCAGAGATGAGAAAAATCAGCGACCAGAACAGTATGCAGCTCAATCGGTCCATTGCTTGCCCAGCACGCATGAAGCCCCAATTCCACCCCCAGACCCACATACACTGGGTGAGGTGATGCAGACCTGCGATCCCAGTGTGTGGGGGTGGATGCAGACAGATCAGGATCAGTAACTTCTACTACTTAGCGAGTTTGAGACCAGTCTGGAGGAGATGAAATCCTGTCTCAAGGAAAAGAGAAGAATGTAGAGAGGGAAGGAAAGAGGAAGAGAGGAAGAAGAAGGAATAGGAGAAAAGGATGGAGGCGAAAGGGAGGATTGAAGACAAAGAGAAAAAAAAAACAGTACGTAAGAGGAGAGGAATCACAGAGAAAAAGAAGCAAAGTATTTCCAAACCCCAATTGGCTTCTGGGAAAAGGAAAGTTTTGGAATTCATACAATTTTGCGATGAGATTCTAGAAGAGCCCAAGCAATTTTGCCCCTCTCTCCTCTCCCTAGTAGGCCACAGCCCAAGAGCCACTGACTGCAGAGGCCCAGACCAGCATGCCAGATCCCTTTCCCCCACAGTTTGCACTGTGGGTACAGCTCGCACTGATGGCATCTGGGGAGGGAACGTAGCTGGCTCATGTCCAGAGTTGCTTCCTGGACTGTTGGGGCACGCAGTGGAGGCTGGAGCCACTGACCAGCTCCTCCTGGTTTAATGCCTCTAAACGGGCGACGGCTTCCTAAAATGAGACTCTGGGGACTTCTGCCTTTCCTGATCCCCTTCATCTTCCTGTGGAGTATCTGGGAAGCTGAGCCAGCAGAGGGGTTCTTTATCAGTAAGTACTGAGTCCAGTTCTTAGCATGGAGAGAAGAAACTTGTTGAGGTTAGAGACCTCACTGCACGCTGCAGGTGACAGTGTCTCCCCCACCTCAGCCCCAGGCCCTGCATCGGGGTGATGTTTAGAGTCAGTGGAAAGACAGCCTGGCTGAACACAGCTCCCCAGTCTGTGGTGGTTGGCTCTCCATTATAAAGAATTCTTCATGGAAGTGCTGGGACTTGTGCACATTAAATGGACCTGGGGATTAAATAGCCAAAGGGATTTCCACTGAAGGCCTAGCCTCTTCCTAGCACCACCCCATCAGCTCCCAAACCTGCCCACTGCAGCTCCCCAAAGCTTTCCTGTATCACAGAGGCCCTTCCCTGTGTGCTAAAGAGCAGCTCCCAGGAGTCCCTTAGGAGGATGCATGGAGATTCGAGCACTAGAAGGAGGTGGTGGAAAGTGGATGCTTAGGAGATCACGTGACAGGCGGGAATTCTGGCTCCACTCCTCAGGAGCTGTGTGACTCTGCACAAGTCCAAGCAGCCTCCCCATGCTCTGGGTCCTCTGTTCTGTGTGTGCAACACTGACCAGGCCCACTCATAATTTTGTAGTGAGGAGTGAGGAGAATGGCCAAGTGCCCTGGAAGCACTTCTTCAGTATGACTTACTATACCCCAGAAGTACTTCTTCAGTAGGACCATTTAACCGCTGTCCATTTAACCAAGGCACCTTGCTTGACCAAGGCTTTTCAAACTTTGTCACATTAGCCTTCAAAACAGCAATCTAGACAAAGGATGAGAGCAACAGGGGCCAACCAAGGGCAAAGCCAAATGCTCAGAACAGTTCCAAAGGGGTGGGTCTCTCTGGGGAAAAAGGAATAGAGAAGGTCCTGAGAGTAGATGCTGAGTCATTACAGTTGGAGATGTGACCAGTGTTGTGAACTCCGAGCTGCTGGGGGTTCCCCTCCTAGTGACAGGTGAGAGACAAACAAGCTTCCTGAGCTCTGCAGGGGTCCCCTGAGACTGGGAAGGAGGAACAATGTCTCCTCCAACCCCTCACGGGACCACATCTTCTCCTCCTGTAGGATCATGTCCAAAGAATAAAGTAAAGTGTAGTTTTGAAGAAAGAGACCAGTGTTCACGAAACAAACCATGTCCAGCGGATCAAAGGTGCTGCCTGTTCGTCTGTGGGAAGAAATGTCTGGACCTCAGTGAAGGTACCTGTCTCGTCCCCTGCTCCTGCCCTCCTGCCCTGATACTGCCGTGCCTTCTGGGTCACTGAGGTTTCATTTGTGACCCACATTCACATGGTATCTGAGTGATAACACTGTGAGCAGGGAGAGTGTCCTTTTTCATTTTCCTCCAAGTACCTGAATTGAACTACATCAGCATTTCTTTTAAAAATGATTTTTTTCTCGTGTAAATACGTTTTGCCTGCATGAATACAGTATGCACCACATCCATATAGTTCCCATGGAGGAGAGAAGAGGGCATCATATCCTCTGAAGTTCAAAATACAAATGGTTATGAGCTGTCATGTGGGTGCCAGGAACTGAACCCAGGTCCTTTGAAAGGGCAGTAAGTGCTCTTAGAAATGAGATATTGATCCAGCTTTTCCATTTTTGACTCAGTTTTCTCTTTCCTAAGATGGATGTAGTTACTAGGTCATGTGACTCCTTGGTTGCTCTGTGGTGCTGCTCTAAGATACCCAGTAACTATGACTCATTGAACACCAACAGTGTGTGTGGCTGTAGGATAGCATGGGGCAAGTGTGGGATATAATATGGGGCAGGTGTGTGTAACATGGAGGCAGGTGTGTGTAACATGGGG
>NW_021604638.1:10174486-10183688 GCF_004785775.1 Grammomys surdaster | reverse complement strand
TGTGTGTAACATGGAGGCAGGTGTGTGTAACATGGGGCAGGTGTGGGTGTAACATGGGACAGTTGTGTGTGTAGCATGGGGCAGGTGTGGGTGTAACATAGGGCAGGTGTGTGTAGCATGGGGCAAGTGTGGAGTCCCCTGGCTTGTTTGTCCAGGCCTCTGTCCTCTCCATCACTTCTGGCCTCCTATACTCAGCTCTCTCTGTCACAGCCTTGAATCTTACAAACGACCATCAAAATTATTCCCCCAATGTCACCAGTCAAGAGATACTTGGGGTGCTCCTGACAGCCCTGAGGGCTCTACCTGCTCACCATGACCAGGAAAGCTTTCCCTGGGAATGTTATCTAGGCCTTGGAAACTGAAGGATGGGTAGTATGCACACAGATACGGGGAGGAGTAGCTTGACAGACACCAGCAAGTGCTCATGGGAAGGCCCTGGGTTAGGAGACATGATCAGGCCTGGCAAGGCTGGCAAGTGGAGAAGGTGAAGCTGGACAGGGGAGGGAGCTTTCAGTGCTGGCCTTGATCCTTCCTGTGGTTCAAGCCCTGGCTGGTGTCTGCCGGGATTCTGGTGAGTTTCAGGCACGAGTTTGAAAGCATGCATGTTAGGAGAAGCAAACAGGAGAGGCTGTGGCCATGGAGGACATGGAATTTGGGTTTGGGGACAACATGAGCTAGTGGATCAGTTACTCTGGAACCTGATGTCCAGTAGACTAGAGAGGTTTGAATTTGGATGGATACTGGATGGATGCCATTCCTGGTGAAAGGAAAGAAAGCAGGAACATTTGTGAGGCAAAATCATGAACACAGGCTGAGGAGTAGCAACTAAAGAGCTGTGTGCAACGGCTGCATCTGCTCCTGTGACGGTCCTGTCCCGACAAGCAAGGTGCTACCTCATGTTATCATCCTGCAGATGAGAAAACTGAGACCAAAATGGATCGAGTGACTGGTCACAGTTCTCACCGAACTGGGAGCACAGCTCTGAGCTAGGCAAAAAGAGCAGTGGACAGAAGAGGGCAGGGTTGTCCCCTAGGGAGAGGGACATTCAAGTATCTGTCTCCTGTGATTTCCCCACAGATGTATGCAGTCTGCCACGGGATCCTGGTCCCTGCTTGGCCTACCTTCCACGCTGGTGGTATGACCAAGACACCAAGCTTTGTACTCAATTCATCTACGGTGGTTGCCAAGGGAACCCTAACAACTTCATATCTAAAGATGTCTGTACAACCGTTTGCTTAAACTAACATTGTAAGTGCTGAACTTCCCCAACCTCTCAACCTTCATTCTTACTAAATTTAATCAGCCATCTGAGCATTGGTCCTTTCCAAGACCTGGAGTTGGAAGCGGAAGGACCTGAGGTGGAGGGAATAGCAGGGAGGCAGTAGGCAGAGGTGAGTCATGGGAGTGCAAAGTTAACAGGAGTGGGGTGCATCCTGCCCAGACCAACTCAGAGGAGGAGCACAAGGCCTGCCATGGTCACCACACTGCAGCAACAGGGAGAAAGTGGTGATCAAGAGCTATGGTCATTGAGCCCAGCACTCACACTTCTGCCTTCCCTGCTTGCCAGAGGATGTGGAGAGGATCCCATCCCCTTCCCAGGGCTGTAAGGTCTGTTTCCTAAGGTGACTGAAGCCCATCAAGTCCGCCCTTACCCTTGTGTCTTGCAGACTTGTCTTCCTGGATCCGATAAGGATGAGCTGGAAGAAGCTCCAGGGCTCCTAATCTGAGGCTCTGAGCCCAACACATGCTCTGGATTGGCTGCCAGCTGCCAAGTCTTAGCCACTGAGACTTTGGCTGTTCCCAAACCAGAAGCCCATAATTCGCTTATTCCTTCCCCCTAACCCCAGCTGCTCTTCAAATGTCATGACCTTTGACCTTTGACTCCTTCTCAGTCTGGGACCCTATCACCTCAACTTTCAGGGTTCAAATTTTATTCCTATGAAGACGATAGTTCCTCTTAATAAAGGATCCTGTGGGTTCTGATGTCTCAGAGTCTGAGTAACTCATCTGTTGTCTGCAGGTTGTCCACATCTGTTCACAGTCCTCTGTTTGCAAAATCGCCATTGTGAGTCAGAATAGAAGTGTCTATCATAAGATGCTAAGGAACCGAGCACAGGAAGAGCCAGTATCCTTAAAACTGAGAGACTCGTTTGAAAAGTATTCAGAAATGTGGTAGAAAGTATTTCAAATAAGAACATAATTCACAATTAACTTTTTTAAAGATGCGTGTGTGTGTATGTGTGTGTGTGAGCGCATTTGAATAGAGTCATAGTGGTTATGAGCAGTTTGAAGTGGGTGCTGGAAACCAAACTTGAATTGTCCACAGGAGAAGTCCTCTCTCAGAGCCACTGAGCAATCTCTGCAATATGTTAATTCTATTATTACTTATAAAAAACCTCCTAATTCAGCCTTTATAAAAATGGACTTATGAGGTGTTTGCAAGATAATTCCTCAGGGTGTTATGAGGTCCACTTAAATCCAACATAACTCAAACACCGGGTCAATGCAGATGACAAAAATTCATTGTAATCAGGGTCAGTGCAGGTGACAAAAATTCATTGTAATCAAGCTGCTACTGATTGATCAGGACCACAGAACAGATGCAGGACCTGAACTGCAACAAGAAGCCGGAATGACCCCCAGTATTTAAGCTTGCAAATCTTAAACATCTGTGCAAGTTATTGCTACATTTTCCCACCAGTCAGGATAGTGTTGTTTCCTGAGCCTGGGAACATGACCTTAATTCAACCCTGCCAGCAAGATGGACAAGGTGTCCTTGAGATGGCTGGACTCAGACAACTGTGTCCTTACAAGTTGTCCCTGAGATGGCTGGATTCCAACAGAAGCTGTTCAGCTGTAGGGAAGTCCCCAGCTCCCCTAGGGCCTGGGACCTTGAACTTAGTTTCCCTCTGTGATTAAATTGAGTCTGAAAAGAAAATGGCAGCATTTAGAACAAGTTCATTTTGCTTGTTTCCAACACGGCCAGAAGATAAAGGTGTTTGTTGAGGAAACCTGACAGCCCGAGTTCTATCCCTTTAACGCTCATAAACATGGGAAGAAAGAAGTGATGCCAGTGTCATCTGCTCTCCACTTGTACACTCTTGTCACACCACATACACACACACACAGCTTCACATACACCATATACATATACACTAATAATACTAATACTCAGTGGTAGATCCTAGCATTTTCAAGGGACTGGCGTCTATCCCCAGTGACGCCCATGTACATACATGAGGCATGGCAGGGAGAGATTTGATTCCATTTTACTTTATACTATATCATCACTTAGTGGGAGCATGGGCCATGGCAGATATGTGATAGCCAGAGGTTCATGCTCAGGAGATGCCTCTCCCTAAGCCAGTGAGGTGGTTTGAATAGAAACGGCTTCCACAGGCCCAGAGGAAGTGGCACTATTAGAAGGTGTGGCCTTGTTGGAATATGTCTGGTCTTGTTGGAGGAAGTGAGTCGCTGGGGGCTGGCTTTGGGGATTCAGATGCTCAAGCGAGGCTACTGTCTCCTCCTGCCACCTACACATCCAGATGTAGAATTCTCGGCTACGTCTCCAGCACCATGTGTGCCTTCGTGCCACCATGTCTCCCACCATGATAAGGAGCTAAACCTCTGAACTGTACGCCAGCCCCAGTGAAATGTTTTCCTTTATAAAACTTACCATAGTCATGGTCAATCTTCACTGCAACGAATCCCTCACTAGTGTTAGGGTTACACTCAGTGTTAGGACTAAGCAGTGGAAGGTATCTTGGAGGGACCAAGGTGAGCTAAGAGATCACACCTGGCAACAGATCTAATGAGAGGAGAATAACTTACGTGAATTTTTTTGTTTTAATCATAGGTGTGTGATATGAGGCCGCTTCAGTTTGTCTACAGCCGTTAACTATGATTGTTTTGAGGTCTGGGGAGGGGCATGATTTTGCCAGCTGCTGAGAGTTCAATTCTGGGGACTCTGGAAAGGGAATAAATACCAGAGCCCAGAGACAGACAGGGGTGTTCCGAAGGAGGAAGAGAAGGAGGAGGAGAGGGAAGGGGAGGGGAAGGCTGCTGCTGCTCCCTCCTGCTGCTCTTGTAGTGTTCATGAGCAAAGAGAAGGCCATCTCAGAGCGGAGATATGAGAGAGAGAAACAGAGCACAAGTAGAGAGGGGGGGGGAGATCAAGAAATAGAAAGAATGAAAGAATGAACAAGGCAGAGGGAGCCCTGTGGCGTGCGTGGCTGGGCCCTTTTAAAGCTTTGCAAACCAGTGATGACCATAGCTGCTGGCTTGCAGAGTCCCTGAGGCCAGGCTGGGAGAGCACCCTCTCTTCTATTCATTATAAAAGCTGAGGAATTAGAAAAGGGTGATAGTGAGGCAGAAACGAGGCTGCCATGCTCTTTTGACTGTCTCCTGCTGACTGGGGGTGTCGACATCTTTGGGCCAGAGAGCTAGGATGGTCAAGTCCTGGAAGAGCTGAGTGTTTCCTTTGCTATCCAGGCTGTGGGATCATCTGAGGCTAGGAAGGTACTGGCCTATCTGAAGCAGTCTATGAAGCTGGACCAGCTAGAGTAGCTACTTCGAAGCTGTCCAGGATGCAGATTTTTGAGGGAACACCTAGACCTGAAAGGATGCGGAACAGACTAGGTGTGGTGTATGGGGCAGAAGATAAAGTTAAATTTAGGGGAATCATTTTTTCTTAGGTGTACATTTGAAACTTTTAGGCCCATGGTACTGGTAGTTGGGGGAGGGAACTACAAAACCAGGGAAAGGGGGAGAGATCCCTACCTCAGGAACAGGCAGTAGGCTGTTGATGAACAGGAATACTTATCTGGAGTCCATCTTATACCCTTGAGAGGTGCATTCAAGTTGATTCCCCGAAGCTTTCAAGGACTTCTTAAGCTTACATAGAGAGATAAATTTAGACATGTTAGCATTACCACTGTTTGTAATCTTTACTGCAACCCACATTGTCGAAAATTCAGTAGACTCACACCTTTGAGTCATAATAGAAGCTTAAGGGCCCAAAATGATTTGGGGTTAAAAGCATGAACACGCTTTCCTCTGTCCAGAAGATTGGCTGTATATAGATTGGACAGATGTTTTTAGCACAATGAAAAGCACCTTTAAGTCCATACTTAGAAGACAACCAAAGGAAATTCAAAATCGTGAGCTTGTGACTATGATAATAGTAGTCGCCGGGCAGTGGTGGCGCACGCCTTTAATCCCAGCACTTGGGAGGCAGAGGCAGGAGGATTTCTGAGTTTGAAGCCAGCCTGGTCTACAGAGTGAGTTCCAGGACAGCCAGGGCTACACAGAGAAACCATGTCTCGAAAAAAAAATAGTAGTCAATACTTACCAGAGGTAGATTAATAGCTTATAAGAATTCCATTGATAAATATTAAAACTCTTGCAGTCTTGCTATAACAGTAGCATAGCTAGGGAAAGAAATCTGAAACAGTTTTTATTTTTTATTTATTTTTACTTTTAAAAATATTTATTTAATTATTTATTTTATGTATATGAGTACACTGTTGTTGTCTTCAGACACACTAGAAGAGGACATTGCATCCCATTACAGATGGTTGTGAGCTACCATGTGGCAGCTGGGAATTGAACTCAGAACCTCTGGAAGAACAGTCGGTGCTCTTAACCACTGAGCCATCTCTCCAGCCCACAGCTTTTCTTTTTATATACCTTAAATCACTTTGTCATCTCAAGTTAAGCTTTTGTATCCTCAGACCTTATATAAACTTTACACCTTTTTTTCTTTCCAGTCGTTCACCAGGAGACACAGATGGTTGCTTACTGAGAGCACTCACTGTAAAGCAAGTTTCTTTAAATGAAGGAACAGCAAAAAGTTACTTTGAATCACGTCTATCTCTTTTCTGAGTCCAGTAACAAGGTAAACTGTGTCTAGACCTAGTAGTAGCTCTAAGAGACTGAGGCCTGTGGCCTGATTTTTACATATGAAGAGAGCTAAGAAGTCAGCTGAAGCTCAGCAGCTGCTGATAAACTTACCAGTTTATCCAGCACTAGCATGATCATCAACCGCGTTAGAGACCTGAAAAGGATGAATGTCACCTGAGTAAACAGAAGACCAGACCAAGCAGCTTCCAAATCTATTGAAAATGGCAGAGACTTACCAGCTACCGGGACAGTCACCCTAGGTTCCTCCATGGTCAGCGAGGGGCAAAGGTCTCAGGGCAACATCAGTCTTTGGCTGCAAAGCCCAGAAGATCCCACAGACTGTCCTGTGGAGTAGGAAGCTGGTGGACGAGCTTACCTTCTCTAGGCAAGTGGGGCAATCAACTCCCCAGTGTCTTGCTTGTCCACAGTTTGGGCAGTATCCTGGCAGCAGTTGAGGTGAAGGGCAGTTTTTAGCCCAGTCTAGATTTGCTGTATTTAAAGCAAGCTCCAGGTGAAGGTTCATCTGTGCCCATCATCTTCTTTGAAGGAGATTCTATGTGTTGCCAGGAGCTGTCATGTCTCTCTCTCATAAAAAGCTTTTTTTTTTTGTTAAACATTTTAAATGCCATATTCTGCAGATCTCTGAAGTATTTGAGAATAATGTATCTATTAAGTATCTCTAAACTAGACAAACTTTGCTTGTTTCCAGTTACTTGTTTTAGGCTTAACTTTGAAAAACATTCAGGAGGCTAAATAAGGCTAATTCCTGTAATTAATTGCATTAGAACGTAGCGTAACTACAAGTATAGCTTTGAACACAATAAAGAGTTTGATTATTTATAAGGTGACTGATCATTAATTTGAATTTCTTAATTATCTTTAACACTTTACAGTAAGTTAGTAGCTTTTGTAAGACTAGGACTTTACATAACATCCTTGTTAGCCTTAAAAATGACACTTTATAAATTGAAGCTCTTTTAATCTTAAAATAACTTTAAGTTATTATTTAATAACTTAAAATAAATGAAAATAAATTAAAATAACTTTAAGTTTTATTTAAAAAAACTTTTAATCATAGATAAAGTCCACAGAGAGACTGGCAACTTTACTGATTCTTTTATAGTGTGATGTTATAGAATATTGCAGATTTTTTGGTATGGCTCAATTGATCCAAATATCTAACGATTAAAAGAAAAAAAAAGCTAGAAAATATTACTGGGAACCTGAGTAGACCTTGGGAATTTATATCTATCTTGATTATCAAATATGCCTTATTTATCAAACATAACCTTAAAATTGTATCATCCTATACAGCACATTCTAAGCCAGGGCTGAAGTACATATACAGTATGTTGCAGCAAATATAACCTTAAATTTTTATCACCATAAAAATATCTATAGCAATCCAAAATAATGAGAGTTGATGCTTCCTTAGTCTAAAATGAGGACAATGATAAACAGAGGGCTCATTAGAACTAAGAAGTTTTACAGTTGTTGCTCTATGACACACGGTCATGCAAAGATGGTGGGTACGCCATATGGCATGTACTCTTTAATAACAGTGAAGATGGTTGCCAGCTTAGATCCTGATGACGTCACCAGCCAAGATGGAGGAGAGTCACATGGCTGCTATTATAAAAAATCTGTTTTCCTAGTATCCCCCTCTCCATATATATATAGAGGTGTGTGTGTATATGTGTTATATAT
Source organism: Grammomys surdaster (assembly GCF_004785775.1). NCBI lineage: Eukaryota > Metazoa > Chordata > Mammalia > Rodentia > Muridae > Grammomys > Grammomys surdaster. Next base: position 10,176,080 of record NW_021604638.1, on the reverse strand, counting down.
TATATATAATTGTATATATATATTATATTATATTTTAAATGAGAGTTGATCCAAGTTACATACAAACATATATAGATTTAAATTCAAGTTATATAGACACATACACACATACATACAGAATTAAATCCAAGCTACAGTCACACACACACACACACACACCAGAGAAATTTCAAGTGAAGAGTTTGATGACACACCATAAGATATTAGAAACCATGACCAAGTCAACCCTCAAATCACTAGACAGAAAGAAGTAGTATCAGTGCGGAAAATAATTATATAGAGATGAAAACACAAAAGGGTTGCTGAGACACTGAGTCAGATCTTGACATTATAAACAATACCGAGAAGACATTGACTGAACTTAACAAAAGGAAATGGATGAAGATCTAAATGAAGGAAGTCATGGATGGAGAAGGAGATATCACAGCAGACATCAACAAAGTCAGATCGCTGGGGCCTACTTAGAAATTTTATATTCACATGCACTGGAAAACCTAGAAGAAAATGAATCGATTTCTAGGCATATATTACTTACTAAAATCAAGCTAAGATGACATAAATACCTTAAACATATTCAAAGCAAGTAATTCTGTTGAAGTGATAATAAAAAGTCTCCCAACAGAAAAAAAAAATCCAGGTTCAGATGTCTAATTCAGTAAAGTAGTAACAACCGGACTCTTTGTGTAAATTAGAAAGTAAGGAATGCAACAGGATCTTTTCACAAATCCAGCGTTACTCTGACTCCAGAATCAGATAGGGATGCAGTAAAGGGGTGGGGTCGGGTGCGGGAGGGAAGAGGCCAACGCCAGCATGTATGTGGAGTCTAGAGCTCAGCCTTGGCTATCATCTCAAAGATGTCAATCACCTTGGTGTTTTGACAGTGGGTATCTCACTGGCCTGGAGATTGACTGGCCAGTCAGTCCCAGGGATCTGCCTGTCTTGGCCTCGCTAGGATGGGCATTCCTGCCTCTGTGCATGGCATTTATGTGGGTGGCATGCTCACAAGCAAACACTTTCCCAACAGACATAGCTCACCAGCCCCTTGACTTTTTTTTTTTTAATGTAGACGCTTGCAGCTATGAATGTTTCTTTTAGAATTGCTTTCATCTTGTCCCAGAAGTTCCATTATGTTGTGTTTCTGGTTTACAAACAAACAGAACAAAAAACAAAATCTCTTTGTAGCCCTTGCTGGTCTGGAATTCACTTTGTAGCCCAGTCTAGCTTCCAGCTCCCAGAGATCCTCCTTGCGTCTACGTGTGGCTAAAGGCACACACCTTGATGTCTGGCTTCTGTTTTCCTTTGATCTTAGGGATTTATATTTTTTCTATGGAGGTTCTAATGATCCACTCATCATGAAGTCCTGTGCTGTCAGAGTGTACTGTGGGCACAGTGGTGCGGATAGCTGGCCATTCAACCCTGAAGAGTGTTTGCACTGTCTACAGTTTTCTTCTTATTGATTTCTAGTTTATTCATCATGATCAGATAGAATGGGAAAACGTATTTCAACACATACACACTCTGTCTCTGTCTCTCCCTCTCTCTCTCTCTTTCTCTCTCTCTCTCTCTCTCTCTCTCTCTCTCTCTCTCTCTCTCT
>NW_021604638.1:10171393-10174086 GCF_004785775.1 Grammomys surdaster | reverse complement strand
TATATATATATATATATATAACTGCTTTGTGTCTATTTTAAAGAAAGTTCTATGTACTGGAGATAATATGTATTCTGAAGAGTTGAGATGGACTATTCTGGAATGTCGGTTAAGTCCATCTGTTCTATAATGCCTTTAACTCTGGTGTTACTTTGCAACTTCACCTGTCTGAAGTAGAAACTTGAAGGTTCTTTGGAAAGTTGGTTGGATGGTGTTTTGCTGAGACAAACACATGAAAGAACATTTTCGTTCAAGTGGACACAGGTGTGAAAGGCTAAGGCCGACTCGTGAAGGAATGTTTCACTGAAGCAGACACAGGAGAGAGGGTGTTCTGCTAAAGCAAGCATCTGAAAGGACTCATGATGAAGGATTCTTTGCTAACAACACATGTGTATTGGTCTGTCATACATTGTGTAGTTGAGCTGCATTTGTCGGGACTCCATGAAGAGAAACACCAAAACACTTCTGGTGTTGTGCTGCAGTTTCTTGCCACTTCTGCAGACTCAGGCTGATTGGCAGAGTGATGTCAGCTGAGACAGATGCACGTGCTGAGGCGGGACACATGGAGGGCACACGTGATGTCTGGAGGGTATAAATAGGACTCGACAGCTAGTGATGGAGGCTGAGCTAGGCTTGCTTATAGAGCTAGCTGTGCAACACTTGTGGGTCTCTCAGAGAGAACCACAGCTGAGAACTTCTGATGTTCCTCCGGGTCCCTCCTACTGACTTGAGCCAAGGCCTGGCTGTCTCTGCTAGGTAGTGCCACCGCTGCTGATGTGTGTTGGCTATCCCAACTCTATCCTAACTGCTGGTGTATTCATGAAGTGTTTGCAAGGGGACTGAGCTGCTGCCGCTACCCCGTGAACTGAACTGTCAATTTGCAGACAACACAGATGGGAGTTGCTCCAAAGAACCTTTCCAAACAGGTCTATTTCCCCCGTATCCTTTCTTTTCCACTGCCTCTGGTGGGTGGTGGGCTAAAAGGGGGGTTAAAGAGTTTAAGAACTATCATTCACAATAAGGTTTGAAAACAGTTAAAGTTACACCTGTCAGCCGGTGAGAATGGGTCATTGGTCACCCAGTGTTGATGTATTGAGGTCAGTCTTTGTGTTTACTTCTACTACTGTTTGTCTAAAGAAACTGCAGGTACCAGTGTTTGATCCATACATGTCTAAGGTTATACTGTGCCCTTGATGAATTGTTTCCTTAATCAATACGAAGCGACCTTCTTTGTTTCTTCTAAGTTTGGACCAAAGTCTACTTTGCCAAGGATTAGCGCAGCTGCACCTGTCTGCTCCCCAGTTTCAGTTGCCTGGGCACCTTCCATTCTCTCGCCATAAGGCTGTGTTTATTTTTGCCAGTCGGTTGCATTTCTTGCAGGCAACAAGATTTGCTATTTTTTAAAGCCAGTCTGCTAGTGAGTGTCGTTTGATTGAAGGAACTAAGAGCATTTAAATTCAGTTATTAGTAGGCCATGATGGTACACACCTATAACAACTGTATCTGGAAGACAGGGGGTGGAAGATCGCTCCAAGTTCAAAACCAGCATATGCAACAGTGATTTTTCAGGATTCTGCTAAGGCTATATAGTGAGACCTCGTCTTTAAAAACCCAAACTAACTGCCTCTAGAGGCATTGCAGGTGTGGCTGCTGTGTCACAGGTGTGTCAGTAGATGGCAGAGAGGAGAGAGGCCATGTCTGTGCTCAGCATTCTGACCTACGAACATCTGAATGATTGGTAGCCTAACATTCCCTGGGGGAAAAAAAACCTGGGTGACCACCAATCCGGACAGACTCCCAGGGCATAACCCTGCCTAGGGCCACATGGAGAAAGTTTGAGACTAGAAGAACCTCATCAGGGACCTCAGCCTGGGGCAGGAGTAAGCCTGAGACAGAAGAACCCCATATGGGACTGTTGTGCCAGGAAAATGTTAATGATCCCCAAAAAACAGACAGGAGCCAATCTGATGCAACTCACAGCAGGGTCTTTATTCTATTTGAGCTAGCTCGCCACCCCAACATACCACTGTCACACAGGATGGTTTTGGTGTGGGGGGGGGGAGCCCAAAATGTCTATGGAGCAAGGCTTTATAGTAAGCAGCAAGCAGGGACTACATGTGCAAGCATCTAATTGGAAAGCTACTGTGGCCTTTAATGTAATTGGCTGGTGCTGGAAGTCATATTATAAACTTAACTTCTGTTCCCCTCTGCATTGGTGGTCTTTAGGCAGGGGGATGGGCTTGTAACCTGGGAGTGCAGGTTTGTTGGGGAATAACCTGTTGACACTGGTCTTGTTGAGGGTGTATCCTGGAAATGCTGGTCTTGTTGAGAATTAGCCTAGAGACTGGAGCTAGGCTCAGGTTTTGTTGGGGGACAACACGGAGACCAATGCTAGATACCAGTCTGTTAGTTTACCTGAGTTCAAATGTAGGTCAGGTTCTCTAAAATGGAGTCTGAATTTAAAAGATTTGGCATCTCAGGACCATTCAGTGGCCTAGGCAAGGAGCCAGCCCAAGACGACTACCAGTCTAGTACCATGGGTCCAGAACGGGAGCTAGCCTGAGATGACCAGCAGTGGAATCCCACACAGGCCTGAGGGTGCACGCCATGTCAGAGATGATCCCTGACTGGTGCCATAATGCCACAGCACTCCTGAGACCACTCCTGAGATGACCCCAGACACTCAGAGACCC
>NW_021604638.1:10136393-10166393 GCF_004785775.1 Grammomys surdaster | reverse complement strand
CATCCCCACTCACCCAGCACTGATAATTTTTTTAAACCTTTTACCTTCCCTACCCCGGACATAGGAATCTTCTTTTAACTCTATTCCTTCAACAGTTTCAGTTCTTAATTTTTCTTTTAGTGGGGTTGTGTGTGGCCGAGCTCCCAATGCTAGCTGTCATATAGGCCATGTTTATTCTAACTCTCAAACATTTCCCACAGACTGTCCTAAGCCAGCGGAATAGATATTTGAGAAACATTTAAAGATATTCTGCTGCTCTAGATTCCTGTTATTTCTCTACCGAGAATACTTCTTTCCATTAACTAAGTTGCCTTTCTTTTTACACAGTGATACATTATATCTCTAAGTATTCTATTTGGTACTGTTTCAGGTATTTCTATCATTTTGCGCTCTCTTTCTCAGCTATGGTTTTAATGCTCTCTCTTACCTAATCTATTCATTTCATCCTGATGATATTGATCTTCATTGCTTTATTAAAATGTTTTCATAAATGGCAACCTTTTTAGATATGTATGCTGTTTGTAATGGGATGTAATGATGTGTGTATATGCTATGAGATCACTAAATCAAGCTAGGTAAACACATCCAACACTATTTAGTTATCTGCTTTTATTTCTTTGTGTGCCGAGGGTTTGGGGGAGTGGATCCATTCATGTGCCTGTCCATATGGCGGTCAGAGGACAACTTTGTGAAGTTTTTCTCTCCTACCTATATGTGGGTTCAGGATGTTGGATGCAAGTGGCCAGGCTTATGCAGCAAACATCTTTGCAAGCTGAGGTAATTTACTGGTTCCCCGTCACCATGTAAATGAGAACTTTAGTATCTAGTATCAAAAAATTCCAAGTGCTTTTATTTGTTGGCCATTTGAATTTCTTCTCCTGAGAATTGTTTGCCCTCCAACCTCCATGTGCATAAATAACAAATATTAAAAAAGCCAGTGCTTAAATTTTAATAAATGAAATTTTAATATATTTCATTTTACTGTTAGTTTAATTACAACATGGCCAGTTTAATGTACATCTATTAGCACTGGTTGAGACTTTTTTTAAATTTTCATATGCTGATTTATTTATTTTTATCTTTTGGTTACTGGAAAAATACGTTTAAATTATCTTCTGATCTGTCCTATTATAACATCAAACCAGGTAACTCTAGAGCAGCGGCTCTCAACCTTTCTAACCCTGCACCCTCTAATACAGTTCCTCGTGTTATGCTGACCGCTCAACCATAAAACTATTTCATTGCTACTTCATAATTGTAATTTTGCTAGTTGTGGGTTTTAGTGTAAGCATCTGTGTTTTCTGAGTCTTAGGTGACCCCTGTGAAATGGTTATTTTACCCGTAAAGGGTCAGGACCCACAAGTTGAGAACCACTGCTTTAGACCATTCCAACCAAGAAAGCTAAAATCAGATACCCTGGAGGACTCCCAACCCACACCTTTGAATATTAATCCTCCGAAGTGAATTAAGCAAGACAGCCATCAGCTCTGGATGTTCCCTGGTGTGCTGGAGGGGACAGGAGCGTACTGTCCACCAGCCTTTCCCTCACTGGCTTCTTGTTAATTGCTCAACAGAAAACAACCTGTGACTTTCGCCTAAAGCGATCGCTTCAAGTTAACCCAAGACAACTTTAAAGATCTGTCCCACAGTGCCTGTATCAGGGTGCTTTTAGCTCCGTGCCCCTCCCTAACCCAAGTCCTCATTCAATCATGTCCTTGCCCTGTGATGATCGACATCTTTCAGGACGCTTAAACGCTGCACGGTGAGGGGTTTAGCGTAGGTCTGCACGTCCATTCACCACCAGCTTGCTAAGTGGACTTGTGTAGGAACAACCACCAGTTTGAGCCTATTAATGGGCCTTTAACTATGTTTTTCACAACTATTTATCTGTTGTTACTTTGTGTATACAAGTGTTTTGCCTGGAGGTAGATCTAGGCAGCACATGCACACAGTGCCCAGGAGACCAGAAGAGGGTGTTGGATCCCTTGAAACTGGAGTTAAAGATGGTTGTGAGCCACCACGTGGGTGCTTAGGACTGAACCTGGGTCCCCTGCAAGAGCAGCAAGTGCTCTTAACTTCTGAGAAATCACCCTAGCCCCTCCTTTGCTGTTTTTAACAAATTACCTGAGCTGTCCAGATTTGTGGGTATAACAGTAGTAGCCAAGCGTGAAGGGCTACCAAGTGAGGCTGTGTAGCCCACAGCCTCAGCTCATTGGTCCACCTTACTCTGTCTGTAGTTGGGTCAGGGTCCAGAGGAATAAGGGATTTGTGATTTGTCTTGTTCCTTATCCCCTTTCCCAACCCCACTGTATGTTTGTGATCTTCACTCTGCCATATGCCTGCCCTGTCTCATCCTCTGGGGTAAAATGAAGCATTTCTCCTTCCTGAAGCCTACCCTAATGTCACAGCCCACAGGACAGGACATCACTGCTCCATATGTCAAGGCCCTGACCCCTTGGTCCCTTCTTGTTGCACCCTTTTCTAACTTCTACCTGTTGGACTCATGTGACTTTCCCCTTCCTCGGTCTATACACTAAAAGTGACACCTAATGACCCCTGCACTCATTTGAGGTGGATTCGAACACAATCTCCACACGGTGCGTTCTTGACAACCCTCTAGATATTGTTTATTCTTTCTGTAGCATTTTCTCACATTTGAAAAGACCCTTATAATCCCCCAAACAATGGACTGAATCATAGTGACAAACAGGTAATGTTAAAAAGATAAGAGGAAAGCTTACTTAGAGCAAGGGATGCCATCTTTCGGTTCTAAATCGTTGGCGTAGCCATATTTATGTAAGATTCCATGTCCATGGACTAATTAAAAATGGAAATAGCTTGCAGAAACCTACTAGAATCAAGGGCCTGAGAGTCTCAGAAGGGATACACCCAGGTATGGAGAATTCAAAGTAACAGTATCCTCACTGGCCAAAAAGAACACTTCCCCCACCTTATATAAGCAGCTTTCTCTTCATTATGTCATGGCAATAAGCAGAGATAAATAGGGCTAGGAGTCTGGATGAAAGAGCCTAGGCTGCTGAAGAGTGGGAAGGCAGGGAAAATCTAGACCAGGAGGTAGGGGCTGGGCACTGGGTGGAGGGGTGGAGTCAGAGAAAGTAGTTGAGGCAGCACTAGTCCTGTAGCTATAGACAAAAGGGGGGGGCCTCAGTTCCAGAAACAGCTTATGGGGAAGGAGGTAGGCAGGGAAGACATTGTCTGGGTACCCTCACCCCTACCCACACCTGATCCAAGAGGGCGGTCCAACAGGAGGTTGGTCTTCCAACACTTTCCATGTGGCTTGAAATGAGGATGATTTATGGTACAACCACGGGCACCGAGTTGCTGATTTTATGGTTTGACTTTTCGCCATCTAGAGGAGAAAGGGATAGGATGATAGTAGTCACACTATGTAGAGAAACAGACTTCTGTAGGGGTGATCATAATTGATCCCCTAACTCCTGGGTCACGAATGGGTTTTATGGCTTAAGAGATGCCCATATATGGCTTCTCCTATGGGACGATAACCCACTGGGCATAGACATGGATGCCAGATTTTCTGGGGCTTGACAAAATCAGGTAGGCCTGCAAGTGGAGACCGGGTGCCTGAAACCAGGATGTTGAAACAGGGCTTCTCAGATTGGATTGGATGTAGGAACTGGGAGGCACAGGTGCCAGGCTGTCTCTCTTCACACAGTGTGGTTCCAAGGTCTTTGTAACCTAGACAAAGGGGGACATGCTTCAGAACCTACCCGCCTCTTCCAGGCGCATGCAGACATTGCCACAGAAGGCGTGGCAGCAGCGAAACTGGTCCTCACAGTCCAGGTGCGCCCTGCAGTAGCTTTTGCACTGGGTGCTGGTTGGCCGCTCCAGGCAGGGCTGCAGTTTGGGCCTTGTTAAAACTGAGAAGGAATACATAAGCAGCAATTCCCCTAACCAAGAGCATTTCTCACTGTTGCCAGCAGCTCCAGTGTGCAGGAACCCCTTTTTTCTGCCTTCTCTCCCTGCCCAACAGTCTAGAGATTTCTGTTTGGTTCTTGGATGAAAGGACCACTCCCGATACTTTCCTTAATCCCAGGAGGCACTGTAACTTTATCCATATTTACTTTAAACTCAAAAAATTAAGTCTAATTCTCAAAGTGAAGAGTCCTTTATTTTCACTTTATTTTACAGGGTGGAAGGAATTGGGTCCCAGGGTAGGGAAACCACCTGCCTCCTGGCGGTTGACTTTTTGGTTCTTTGTATGATTACACACTCTAGATACTAATCCGTTGTCATAGAAGTATTCTGCAGATTTCCTCCCAACCTTTGGGCTGTCTCTTTCTTCTCTTTTGCTATACCAAAGCTTTCTAATTTGAGGCCCTGCTGACTCTTTCCTTTATGTCCCAAGCTAGTGGAGTCCTCCTAAGCCTGGAGCCTCAAGTGTCTTCCCCACGGTTTCCTCTAGATCAGTGCCTCTCAACCTTCCTAACACTATGACCCTTTAATACAGTTCCTCACGTTGTGGTGATCTCCCGCCCCAGCCGTATAATTATTTTTATCGCTACTTCATAACTGATTTTGCTACTGCTATGAACCTTAATATAAGTATCTGAGACGTGGTCCCTGTGAAGGGGCTATTTGGGTCTTTGAAGGGGTCGAGACCCACAGGTTGAGAACCACTGCTCTACGTGTTTCAACGCATCCTGCACTACAGTAAACACTCCAAAGACGAATAAGCTATTGAACAGAAATAAGAATGACTGATAAATGCATGGGGAAAAAACGTTATGCATCCCCAGCCAAACACTGCCTAGAAAGGCGAGGCAGGGGGAGGGGCCTTTAAAGTGGGTTAGGGTTGGGGGGATTGACTCAGCCACTAAGGGAATCAAAAGGGAAACTCTGCAAAACTAATAGAACAACCACACACCCCGCCATATTATCTTTGGGAATATCTCCCAGGAATCAGAACAACATACAATAGATACTGCATACCCATGTTCATGGTAGCAACATTCACAAGTCAATGTATAGAATTAGCCTAGGCTGCCCATCAATGAATAAATAAACTGTATATATACATATATAATGATATATTAATATATAATCTATTATTAATATATAATAATTATATATAATATACATATAATTATATATATATAATTCCTAGAAAGGATGAAATTAATGGAGGCAGATACCATCATGTTAACAGAAGTATGACTAAGAAAGACCAGTGATGTCTGTTTTCTCTCAATGCATAACCTAGTTATTGTAGAAGGATGGAAGTTAGAGTGTCTTACTAGGGGGAAGAGACCCTACGGGAGGAAGGACAGAGAAAAGCTTGGGGAGGGGGGATGTGATTAAAGTATATCATCTACCATGTGAAAATGTCATGTCAAAATCTGTTTTGTACAAGTAATATATGTTAACTTTTTAATACAAAGAATCAGAGGCTTTTTCAGAAAATCAGAGTTAAGAGTCTCAGGCCCCAGTGTGATAGACCACAGCTGTCTCTAACTCCAGTTGTGGGAAATCTGACACCCTCTTCTGGCCTCTGTGGGCACTGCACACATGTGGTGCACAGACATTCATAGAGGCAAAACACCCATACACATTACATAAAAACAAAAAGGAAAGAGCCTGCCTTCCACCTGCACTTCTCCTTCTGGCTGGAACAGCTCCCTGAAACTCAGCTTTCTCTTGAAATGTTTCTCCTTTCAATCTTTACCCATCTCCCTTCCACTCTGTAGAATTTCTTTTTTAAAAAAAAATCACTACTGGACTTATACAAAGTGCACATCTTCATTTTTCTCACTGTGGCCAAGGTTCTAAAACAGCCAACTCCCTTTAAATGGTGAGGGCACATAGTAAGAAATGATCAGAAACCCTTTGTGAATTTTTGGTCTGTTTCTGGAGCTCATAACTGAGAATATCAGTTCCCAACAGCTTGAGCTAGACGCCTTCCAGGCAGCCTCTAACCCATCTGGAACTATCTACAGATCAATGTTCTAGACAGAAACCTAGTGTGGCTGCCACAATCCCCCCGACAGACATAAAAATAACATCTTACTTGCGGCATCAGGAGACCCTCCAGGTTGAGATCTAAACATTTGGTTTCCTTCCAGCGTCCTGGCTTTCAAAACAAGGGATGTTCTGGGGTGCCCCACCCCACCCCTGTTTCCTCCCTGAAACGGGGCTAGAGAATGGTTAGGATTATTCATTTTCTGCCCAGTCCCCACTTTGAAGCCCATGCAAAATACCTACTGTAATCCGGAATTTGGATTTCAGAAAAAAATCTGTCCTTCCATTTTGCCAACACTGGCAGGCCTAACGTGCCGAGGAGGAATAGCATCTGGAGAGTAACTTGTCGCTTCATGAGGCCAGCTGTGGGCATCAGGCTGCAAAGCTGGCAGGAGACTCAGTGTTGCAACAGGACCTGCTAGGGGCGCAGAGCGTTCCTGGTGGGGAGCTGGGACTACCCATGCCTGCCTGGCCTCCCAGCGCCCTGCCTGGTTTTGCACCACGTCCCCCTCCGTCCACACTACCATCTGGCCTGAGGTCAGCTCTTCACGATGTCCTCTCACCTTCCTTTCCGTTGCCCAGTGAAGCCAGTCACACCTTTACACGTTTGTGTTTTGGAAATTTTAAAAGCAGGAAAGCACAAGAAAAAATAGAGGCCCTCTGTTATTCATTACCCAGGGCTGAGCACTGGTGATCATTCAGGAAACCATCCAGGCTTTTTTCTCTGTCAAAATGCACATCTCCTTCATCAACATCTAATTAATTTACACGTTTTTCATAAAATTGTCATCACATTACACCTACTGATCTTAGCATTTGCCATTTAATCAAATATTTATTTTCTATAATATGATTTTTTTAGAACAAGTGCTTTTTTTCTTGTGTAACTCACACATACACACACAAATCCTTACTGAATTTTCACCCAGTGAACACACCCATGTAGGCATCACAAGGTTCTATGTCTAGCCCCCAGGACTGAGAAAATCAAATAAAATTGAGGTCGAGTCATGAGTCCATATTTACGTAAACTCAATTGGAATAGAATGGGAGTTTGCTGAAGAAAGGACTTAACCAGTGTCCAGTAAAAGGATGAGGAAGCATAAGGCCCGTGATGGAGCCTGTGATGGACCCCATGATAGAGCCTGTGATGGACCCTGCAATGGAGTCTACAGTTCTCTAAGGGAAGGAAGCCGTGCCTGAGCTGGCTTGCTTGCTCTGTCTTAACCATGTGATGCCCAGTCATGTGTTTGAAAAATACTTTCATTAGGTCTTTGAAACATTCATAGCATGTATTTTGATTATATTGAGCCTCAACTTACCCACTTAATTACTCCCAAATCCATCCCTAATTTCCTGTCCTCGTTTTCTTTTCCCATAACCCCTCAACTCCAATTTGAGCTGCTCACATCTGGATGTGGGCCCATCCACTGGAACACAGGGACTCCACCCTGAAAGAAACCATCCATAGCTCTTCTATTAGGGCTGGGGGCTTGTGAACTCCTTTCCACTCCATGATGGAATGTTATCTGGCTTGTTCTTGTGTAGGTGACCACAGCCACTGTGAGTTTGTGATTGAGGAGTCCTGGCATGTCCCAAAAACACTGATTTACTTGGGCCTTCCCCAACTTCTGTTGATTCAACACACTAACAAGTCTGTCAAGCATGTGCCAGTGCAATGCTTTTGAAGTTTATAGTCTCCGGAACCATGAGCCGAAGAACCTCGATTCTTTATGAATCACCTAGCCTGGGATAGTGAATTACACCAGTAGGAAAGAACAAGACAGTGATGGTCAGTCGGTAATGGGATGATGATCGGTAGGTAATGGGATGATGGTCGGTAGATCACAGGACAAATTGAAGCCATGGGAATGCAGTGGGGTCTCCGCCGCTGCTGCGATGGTCCTGCCTCAGATGAAGCTCAAACCAACTGTGAGGAAAATGTCAGATGAACTCTGACTAAGGAGACAGGGTAAGTAAGTGTCGTGCATAAATCTCTACATAAACCATCCTTGTGCAACCAGCACTGAGTGACTCCCGGGATCACAACGTGTGACTTTCTTCTGCTGATGGTTGACTTGTTCTAGTCTGTGGGGGGGACACCAAAGACTTGAGATTATGAGCTGTTATTCTGGTAACTATCAAACGCTTCCAAAAAGGTTCTCTGCATTATGTCTTCAACTTTTCCAAAAGTTTGATACTCTTTCAAACTAGAGAAAGAAAAGTAGGAACGATCAAAACACTTTGAGGACATGCTCTGAGGATTGAGGGGGCTCAGGCATGTAAAACGCTAGGTGTGGCATTCACCATACGATCTCAAAATTTATTAAATAATGTAGAAAGTTATTCCCTCTGAGGTTTAATATATCCTATAAAATTTTCACTCCTCCAATGCTTTTTATTTATTTTTAGCATTGAAGATTGACCTAGGACCTCTCTCGGATATTAGGCAAGTATTCTACTGAGACGTATCTTCATTCTGTTTTTATGTTCTCTTGAGACAGGCCCTTGCTACGTGCCCAGTCTGGCCTTGAGCTGGCCTCCTGCAAAGCCCAAGGACTACAGACAAGTTCTGCAATGCCTGGCATTTCATTTTAAACTCATCTGATTTGGTTTGGGCAGATGGTCAGGGCTCCTCAGCCTGGATGAGTTCTCCACCCAGGTAACTTTGCTGTGAAGGTCAAACCACCCTCACACTACAAACCATCCCTCAGCACCGCTGGCTTCCACTCACTGGATATTAACAGCACTCCTCTGATGTTATAACCCAAACTGCCTCCAAGAATTTGTCGAATGTCATCTTAGAGGCCATCATGCTCTTGTTTAGCACTGGGGAGATGGCTCTGTATGTAAAGTACCAGCCATAGAAACATGAAGCCCTGTGACCAGGTCCCCAAACCTCAAGCGGAAAAACCAGGCACAGCATCCGGAGGAAAGTGGAGACATCCAGATCCCTGAAGCTCACAGCCAGTCTAGCTGAGTCAAGAAGCTTCAGGCTCACTGAGGGACTCTGTCTCAAAAAAACAAATGTGGAAACAGATCAAGGAAAGACACCAGACGTCAACCTCTGGCTTACACACACACACACACTACTGAATACATATGACATGTACCTATGGATACCCTGATGAGTACATAGCATGTGAGTGCATACACATACAAACACACACATACATACATGCAAACACACACACACAGTAGCAACTGCACATAAGTGCAGATGCCCACAGATGAGTATAGACATTGGATGCCCTGGATCTGGAATTACTGGCAGTTGTGAGCTATTTGACATGAGTGCAGGGAACCCTACTTGGGTTCTGTAGAAGAGCAGCTAGTGCTTTCAACTGCTGAGCCATCTCTCTAGCCTACTTCTCAGGTGCTTCTAATGCCTTATCTATCTATCTATCTATCTATCTATCTATCTATCTATCTATTCTTGCATAAAGACTGAAACACTGGGTGTGGTTCCTTTCTGAAGAAGGTTAATCTTGTTACTTTTAATTCTATGTGTTGCAGACAGTTGTGAGTATGGAGATTGACCTCTGGTCCTTTGCAAGAGTAATAGTTGCTTTTAACCACTGAGCTACCTCTCCCGGCCCTCAGGTGCCATCTTATCTTTCTGCCTCTCTGAGAGAATGTGTTTATTTCCTGTACAAATCTTTCAGGACGGTGTGCGTTTGTTTGTTTTCATTTTCTAGAGTTGAAAGCAATGCCATGCTAGAGGATACTTTTGCTGATTGTGATTGATGGCTCTTCTGTTCCCACATGGCTCTTGGGCATCAGGGTGGAGAGTTTGTTCCCTCCGCACCCTGGTTCCTTCAGGCTTGACGGTTTCCTCCCTGAGGCATGACATACACCTGTTGGCAGTTGCTGTTCTTCTACGGCTTCGTGGGGCTGGAATAACTCACTAATGCTCTGGATTGTGTTACTGCCTGGCTACCTCAAACTGTGCACCGTGCGTGCTGTACACAGAACAACACAGTCACTTCTTGTGCTTTTCCAAACCCTCGGGTGCCAAGAGGCATACCTTGGCCTTTCAACCTCTTTATTTTGAGTTCGTTTTGAAATCTGTGTCCCCCCCCCTCACCCCCACCTCACCCTGGGACTCTCATGGAGGTTAGAGGGCAACTTCCATAGGCCAGTAAGTACTTTTACTCGGTAAATTCTCTTTTGCCTTAGTTTGGCTTTTGTTGCTGTGATAAAGCACTAACCAAAAACAACTTGGAGAGGTAAGGGTTTATGTGACTTACAGGTTACAGTCCACCAAGGCAGGAACCTGGAGGCAGGAACTGAAGCAGAGGCCTTGGAGGGGCGCTGCTGGCTGACTTGCCCTTTAGGTCTTACTCAGCCTGCTTTCTTCTACAACCCAGGACCACCTGCCCACAGATGGCCCCAGCCACAGTGAGCTGGGCTCCCTGGCCTCAACCATCAGTCAAGACGATGCCCCACAGCCTCGCCTAGGGGCCAGTCTGATGGAGGTGTTTCCTCAGTTGAAGATCCTGCCACTCAGGTGACTCTAGCTCATTTCAAATGAACAGAAACTAGCCGACACACTCCCTTCCTTCCGTTTGCTTGATCTAATGTCATCAGACGAACTCACACATTTCTGGTTGTAGATGCTGGTTTCCCATGGACATAATCCCTGGGTTTTTCACAGCTATGTCTGTTCAGACTGGAGTGGCAGAGGGAAGACAGCGACCATGTCATAGCTGGGTCTGTCTGGATCAGTCTCTGTCACCTTGACTCATAAAACCCAGGCCTTCTTCTATAAAGTCTCCCCCTCCCTCTCCCCTCCCTCTCCCCCTCCCCCTCCCACTCCCACTCCCCCTCCCTCTCCCCTTCCCTCTCTCCCTCCACTTCCCCCTCCCCCTCCTTCATTTCCCTCCTCCCCTCCCCCTTTCCCCCTCTTGCCCTACCCCTTTCCCCCTCTTGCCCTACCCCTTTCCCCCTCTTGTCCTCCCCCTTCCCCCTCTTCCCCTCCCCCTTCCTCTAGCCCCTCCCCCTCTCTTCCTTTCTTCTGTCTTCCCTCCCTCTCTTCTTTCTTTTCATTTTTCTCTCTTGGTTTCTGCAATTCACTTACATTGGCATTGTTCGTTTTTAAAGTGCAGTTCATTGACTCTTAAGATGTTCCCAGGGCTATGCAGTCTACAACGCTCTCTTTGGAGCATTTGCGTGAACCTTAAAACACTCGGGACACATCTGCTTCCATCTCCCACCGAGCATAATCCTGGCAACCACTTCTCATTTTTCTGTCGCTGTAAATTTGCTCTGGGTGTGTTATTACATTTGAGATGTTTTGTGTCAGCCATCTTGCCCTCAGCACAACATTTCCTCAGTTCATTCAGGCTGCAGGACCTACAGGCACTCCGCTCTTTTTATGCCTGGCTATTCAATATCAGTTCATGGATATGTGTTTTCAAATCCATCTGTTACTTAGTGACAGATATTTGGCTTGTGTCTTTGGAGCTACTTTAAAGAATGATGCTATAGGGGAATTAAAGAGATGGCTCAGCATGTAAGAGCACTGGCTGCTCTGATAAAGAACCCAAGGTTTGATTCCCAGCACCCAGATGGCAGCTCACAACTCTAATGCCAGCCTCAGGGGATCCAATGCCCTCTTCTGGCCTCTGCCGGCACCAGACATGCATGTGGTGCACAGAGATACATGCAGACAAAGCACCCGTATACATAAAAATAAATAATTAATAATTTTAAATACTACTATAAACTTCTGTGTGCAAGTTTTTATATAAACATCTATTAACTCTTTTGGGTGCACGCTTTGGAGTGCAATTGCTTAGTCATACAGTAATTCTACGTCTAGCTTTCTGAGATTTTTCTCAAGGCCTCTCCCTCAGTTCCTTCCAATTTTCTTGTATGTGCCAGGTTCCAGTTTCCACATTTATCATCAGTACTTACCAGCACAGCTGTCTATTAAATTATACCAAACCAATCTGTATGTAGTGCTATTGGTTTGCATTTTAAAAA
Source organism: Grammomys surdaster (assembly GCF_004785775.1). Classification (NCBI taxonomy): domain Eukaryota; kingdom Metazoa; phylum Chordata; class Mammalia; order Rodentia; family Muridae; genus Grammomys; species Grammomys surdaster. The sequence goes on along the minus strand of NW_021604638.1, from coordinate 10,154,408 downwards.
AAAGGCATGATCCTGAGTGCATGGAAGATGTATATAATATCCTCTCTAGGTCGAGCCGCCTCCAGAGAGAATCCAGAGAAGCAACACAGGCAGCAAAGCTCAGACTATGTGGCCTGAAATCTTGGAAGAAGGTCACGATTGTCCAGGTAAGACAGTGAGTCAGGATGGAGACAAATCATGGTAGAAAGGGAAGGCCCTCCTGGAAGCTCATGGACCCATCACAAAGGCAGAAATATTTCCTCAAATAACCAAATATATCAGCTTCTTACTAGAAATGGTGCCTGTTCCGTCAGACACTTGATGATAAGGACGGAGTTCTTGGTGTTTAGTGAGGAGTTTGGATTTTCATGAACATATAACGCACTGAGCTTCTGACTATTCGTCGAATCCTGTTTTTTGCTCTCGGGGGTACAAGTGGATTGCATTTCTCAGTCTCACTTGCAAATAGGCAGAAGCACACAGTTACACAGTAACCAAAAGAATATAGACAAACAGTGAGCTAAAACTCATGACAAACTTTGCTTCCAGAGCCAGTCCCTAAAACCCTTCTCATGAGGGGCTGGAGAGAAAGTTGAGTGGCTCAGAGGGCAAGCTGCTCCTCCAGAGCCCTGACAGCTGACTCTCAGAGCTCACGTTAGGTGCTCACAGCTCCCTGTAACTCCAGCTCCTCAGATTCGACATCTCTGACCTCCACAGGCACCCACACTCACATACACACACACACACACACACACACACACACACACACACAGAGTTTAAAATAAAAGCTTCTTATGAATCTTCCTACTACTTTATGTTTCCTATCTGCTGACAGGAAATCATCAGACGAGGTCCTGGGAGATGGCAGAGCTACAGATAAAAGATCCTTGAACTATGGCATACATGACTACCCACCGACTGCCCTCAGTAAAACTGGATCACGAACGTCAATCTATTTAACTTGTTAGCCACATGAGTTTGTTGTTGCTGCTGCTGTTGACCTAGAACAATCTTCCTGCCAAGCACTGGGACTAGAGGCATATACCTCCATGTCTGGCAACTCTATGGAATCTTTGTAAACCTCTTTGTATTTTTGCTGCAGTCCTTAATAAAGGCACAGAAGAAGACACATTTTTTTCTGTGTCTCTGGGATGAGAGAGCAAGTGCTGGAACTGTGGGGCTTTCTAACGAGAGGAATGAGCATCTTTAGTAGTGTGTGAGAACCACAGAACCCTCATGCTGGTACATAATACATTTATTTAGCAAAAGCTTAGACTTTCTCTGCATGAAGACATCAAGGAGAGGACAGAGAGGCCCTTAGCTGGAGAGAGTCCCTCCAGGGCAGCAGGCTGCATTTCTCCCAGACCAGTCATCCCTCAGCCAATACCAGCAGGAGCACATTGACACTAGACTTTCATCAGTGTTTTAAAGGGTTCTCTGAAAGAGAAAAATCGTTAAATCGTTAGACACCAGTATCCCTGGAAGCAAATCCATATCCAAACAACAATGCCCCCCGAGCTTAAGAAGAATGATAGAAATCCTGGGTAGTATCAGGAGCTGCCCTTTTCAAAGTCAGCTTTCTGAGTCAGCAAGATGGCTCAGCAGATAAGAGACCAAAGTTGTAGCCCAAGGACCCCAGAGATAGATAGAAGAGAACAGTTCTCACAAGGTGCCCTGTGACTTGCACACACATATACTGTGGTACATATGAGTGTGCATAGACACTAAATAAACAAACTTTAAAACAGACTGAAGCGATTTCCCCAAAAAGGTTTGCTGATTGACAGCTGGATACAAGATCTTCTAAGGACTGGCTGAGAAAAAAGAGCCAGTAATCAGATTCTTTGGACAAAAGAGGGACATATGACCTGGTGGGCGATGTGTGAGAAGAAAAGAAAGTGAATGATCATGGTGGAAAAGATAAAAATAAAACAGCCAGTGCCTTGGCTTCTTGGTTAATGGCGCCTGGATTTAGAGATAGGAGGGTTCCTTGCTTTACCTGGTTGTTTCTGTTGGCTGGAATTTAGGCGACTGAAATTTCTTGCAACTTGTAAACAGTGGATTGACTGGTGTCTGAGGAGCAGAACTCAAGCGTGCTCACGCCCGCACCTCTGACCCCAGGCCACTCACTCGTTGTTCAGACAGATGTTTCCGCAGTACGTCCAGCAGCACGTGTAGTTTGGACTCACACATTTCCGTACCTTCGTACATCTTTTCCCGCAAAACCTGGTCGGAGGCTGTACCCAGCACTGATCGATCTCTTCAAGTTCATCTGGAATCAAGACGCTAGAGGTTGGCGGGGTCCCTTACTCATAATGCGCAGCAGACCCCCTTTCCAACCGAGCAAACCCCTCTGGAGCTTGGACGTCCCATGCCAGGAAGGATCTCTGCCTTCTGTGAGAAATCCCTCCCAGTTCTAACCAGTCCCTCCACGAGACAGCATCCTCGGGTGACATACATTCCTTCTTCCCATGTGTCACCAGGGCACTGGTGGGGTCCTGGGTCCTGAAGATCGGACCTGGGACATCTTCCCAATACACAGCGCCTGACCAAGTTTATACTGATTAAAAAAAAAAAAAAAACTTAGATTTCAGAGCCTACAATCTCATTGAGTTCTGATTCTAGACCCAACTTGCAGAATGGGAAAACTGAGCCAGAGACAATAGAAACCTCACTTTCTACTTTTCCATTTGCTCTCTATCAAAAGTCACTAAAATATACACACCTCAATCCATACCTTTGCTGTCCCGAAACTTTTCTGCTCAGTCTCTCCAATGCGCCCACTATCTTAGCACCTATACATGACTTTCTAAGGGATTCTCCTTTATTTTCTCCATTTCTTTCAGGTTCTAACTGCTCTCAAACAAAAGATGGATGTGTCTGATATCACCATTATGATGTTTGTTGGTGTCTCACCTAGCAAAAGCATGGAAATTTTTGGAAATATGAGTGCCAAGTCCTGCTTGGCCATGTTTAAGGGACAGAGTGACACGGCTCCTGCTCCTGGCACAAAGCCAGCAGGTCGTGGGCCTCCACAAGTATCTATGGTTGCTCTGATTTTTAATTTTTTGTGTGTGGTGTGTCTATGTCTGCATGGTGTATGCGTGTGCATGTGGGCATGTGCATACCACGGCACACGTGTGGAAGCCAAAGGACAGCATTCGAGAGTTCTCTCCACTGTACATTTCAGAGATTAAACTCAGGATGTGGGTCTCTGACCTTCTGGAAGCTGATTTTGATAATTCAGCTCTGACAGATAAGCCAGGGCAGAACCCTCCTATTTCCATCCCGTTGCTGCCGTGTTTACCCTTGAGGCTTCCGAGAACATGCAGAAACATCACAGTCAGTGGTGATACAGTGAGGAGGAGGAACCAGAGCTTCATGGCAGACCGTGCATTCACAGGAAGACAAATCTTCACCCACTGCTGCTAGAAGCAGAAAAGAAAGGAAGGCAAACTGGATACGGAGAAGGACACGCCAGTGAATGGTGGTTCCTTGTCCCGCCCTTCCTGTGCCTGCCCTGCCCCCACATTTACCAGTTCTCTCATCTTCCCTGAAGCCGCTTCCTGTCTCATAAGACACGTCCCTTCCTTTGTGAAATTACTTCTTTTTAGAATACATTTCTTACTCTAAGAAAAAAACAAATTCTTAGACTATATAATTTTTTAAATAATACAAAGAGGAAACAGAGACATATCAATAATTCCTCTATCTGATAACAGCCATCCAGTATATGTGTAAACTTTTACATTCTTTTCGTCATTTTATGAAATTAGGAAATCAAGCATCCTGATGCTTTACTTAGAAACATGTGTAACATGTTAAAGCTTCATAATGTATGTATGGAGGGAGGTACAAATGCAGAAGTACTTTTGTTTTTTTAAATACACCGCTGCACAGTGTTTCAGTGACTTTTGTTTGTGTTTCCTGAGGACGCGCTGTGTTAGGGTGAGCCACAGACCCTGACACTCTGCCCCGCCTTCTGCTAGTTTCAGTAACTTGTACGTGTGTTTTCTAAAGACACCACTGTGCATTGTTAAGTTCACACACTCTAACTCTCTGATCTGCCATGTCTTTCTCGTTCAGTTAGCATCTCGGTGCCACGCCATTGAGCACACCGCTCTGGGTAATGTGTAGAAAGTAGACCTGGTTGAGCTCCCGTACTCACAATTGAACGGAAACAACTATTATCACCCGTCTAAGAGTGTTCATCAGACACACAAGACTGTTTGAATTCATTGCATCAAAGTGAAGTGTCAGTTTTCAGTGATTTCAGAATTCAGTAGCCACGTGTAAGTTAGAGCCACTGCATGAACAGTTCATAGGACACATCCATAATCAGAAAAACCTTTACTGACCAATGCTTATCGACAGGCAGCTACCAAAAAGTCTCACAGGAAAGTAAGTGTACGGCCAGAGTTCATTAAAAGGTGAAGTTTCAGGCCTGAAGATGAAGTATGACACAGGGGTTAAGAACACATACTTCTCTTCCAGAGGACCTGAGTTCAATCCCCAGTATCCATGGTAAGTGGTTAACAACCTCTTCTATCTCTGGCTCCAGGAGATCTGACTCCCTCTTCTGGTTCGAGGGCACCTGAATTCACATGCACGAGCTCCCCCACACTCATATACATTTAGTCAGTAAATAAAGCAAAAATCTTTGGAAGAATAAAAGTAAAATTGCCCCAGGCCTGTGTTTGTATACACACACACACACACACACACACACGTACTCATATACATGGGAGTTGTGAGCAATCATGTTGGTCAGCTTCTACTTTTTTCAGTGTATGTGTGGGTATTTTACGTGCATGTAGGTCTGATACTTGCGGAAGCTAAAAGACCGTGTTGGATCCCCTAGTATTAGGGCTATAGACAGCTGTGAGCTCCCCGGTGTGTGCTGGGAATCAAAGCTGATTCTTCTGGAGACGTATTTAACTGCTGAGCCATCTCTCCAGCCTCATCCAGCTTCTACTCTGAGACACTTGTACCTGCCTGCAAGCGTCTCTGTTCAGAACCCACAGCCCACTATCTCGCCTCCGTGTGGCCAGACGATGGAAATAATGACATTTTGAGACTCCATGTACCACTTGGCATTATTCGTACTAAAAATACAGCTTTGTTGGTGAGGCTTCAGGCCAAGGGGAAGCTACCATAAGTATAGTAGACTTCCAGAAATTTCACAGATAAGTTACTTGCAGCTAGCAGGTAAGTTGCATCTAACAGTGGCAGGTGGTCCATTCCTTGAGGATCTGGGGGTGAGGAGGGGTTCCTGTGAAACCACCACCACACGGCAAGGCAGGTATACAATATGCTCTATCATCCTCTTGCAGACTTGGGAGTGAGGCGTGAGCATAGGTTGGGTGTGGACTCCTGGCTCTTCCTCCGGCATCTAGGACAATGCATATAGTGATACAACCTGCTGAAAGCCATCGTTTCTTTGAAGTGGCTTATTTGTATTAAAATATTATCCTAGACCAGTGTTGTGAATCTGTTTATTTAAAGACCTCACTCTTTTCTCTTCATCTTTTTAATATTTACTTTTTATTTTATTTATATGTTGTATATATTATTTATATATATAATATATAAATAAAGCATATAAGATATACCATATATTATACATTTTATTTATATGTGTGTTCACATTCACACAGGCACACAGAGGACACAGGATTCCCTGAGCTGCCTGGTGTAGACGCTGGGAAGCCACCTCCAGTTCTCTTAGCTGCTGCGCCCTCTCTCCAGCTTCTGCTCTGTCTTTCCCTTACTCTTTAACAATTCCATAACTGTGCAAAATGTATCTCAGTCATACCCACTGCCCAATCCTGCCCCCACTCCCTTGACACATCTTCCCACCTTCTTTCCCTGTCCTTCTCTGGGGATCGGGAGACCCCCTGAATGCTATCAGTGTTGCATGCTGGAATGCTAACCGGCATTATTGGCTAGACCTTGATTTGGCAGCCATTACTGCAGTCAAGTCCTGAGTCTGACGGCCACGACTATGTTGTGTCGAGGAGACAATATCTCAAAGCACTATTTTCCATCCTCTTACATTTCACCAACCCTCTCTTCTACGATGTGAAGGTGGGGTGTTAATATAGATGCCCCATCTGGGGCTAAGCACTCAACGGTCACTCCTTCTCAGCTCTTTGACTGGCTCTGAGTCTCTGCCGTAACCACTACAGAAGTTTCTCTGGCCAATGTTAAAAGCAACACAAATCTAAGGCCTCATCCCTTAAATCAAATGATTTATTTTTTATTTTTACTTTCCGTATATGCACTGCATAGATGCATGTGCACAAGAAGAGGGATTCAGATCCCTCGGAGCTGGGGTTCCAGATGGTTGTGAGCCACACAACCCAGACATTAGAAGGGAGCTCCAGTCCCTCTAGAACAGTAGTCTGATTAAACCACTGAGGTACTTCTCCAGACCCCTGACACCTCATTCTTACTTTAAACACCTTGGCCCTGGAAAAGGTTCTCTTGATCCTGGCGATGCCCAATGCCCTTCCTTGCACACCTCTTAATCATCCCAGAGAAGGAAAGCAAGGGCACCACCAACCCATATCACAGGGATGATGTTGACACAATTCCAAGCTGGCCAGAAAACCCATGCTTCACACGCCCTTCAGACTGACAGTGCTTCTGTCCTGATTTGGAATGGAGCACCAAAAGAACAGAAAAACAGAGGTTTGGTGGCTTGTAAGTTAGGATGACTTTTGTGGCAGCAGGCTTTGGGGTTCAGTCCAGGAGCTATGTGTAGGCTGTATCACAGACTATTCCTTTGGCATTCTCCCAACGGAAAGTCCTGGACTGTGTTGACACAGATAGCGCCTCTGTGTGGGCTGGGGACATTGTGTGCCTGTCACAGCTCTATCTCCAACCCAGAATTCCTCAACCACAGGGCACGGAGTCTTTTTCTGAAACATCTGAGTTTAACTACAGGAAGGGCGTCAAAGGCACCTGTGTCTGTTGGTAGCGATGTTTTGAGAAATGGTCTCACCATGTAGCCCAGGTTTTGCCTGGAACTCATGGCAATCCTCTTGCCTCAGCCTCCTGAGTGTTAGAGTTACAGGATCATATCTATTTTTGTGTCACGATCTTTTACTTCGCATCCTGCTCAGTATTGGTTCTCCTTCGATGGTCCAAGTACAAACGCCCTCCAGGTTTTACAGAGGTAAAGAAACTGGCCAGGAAAGATGCTTATAAAAGCTAAACGGGCATCTAGCAAAACATGAAGGAAATGGAGTGATCAACCCTACGGTCCGGATCTTGCCACAGAATCGTTGCTTGGTGGGTGGGGAAGTTGGTTCACCAAATACCACAGAGAAACACAATAGGAATTGGAGAGGTGGTGCAGTGGGTGAGAGTTTGCTGGGCAAGCATGGGACCTGAATTCAGATCCCAGCACTCACATTTTTTAAAAATCCTAGCAGTACCACATAGACCTGTAACCCCAATGTTACAGTCAGATGGGCAAAAGAATTATTAGTTTCTGCGGTCACATAGCCGGGATAAAAATGGCAACCTCCAAGTTCAGTGAAAGACCCCTATATCAAGGGGATCAGGTAGGGAGTGACAGAGAAGAGTACCCAATGTCTTCTTCTACCCCCTACTCCCCCCCCACCTCTCTCTCTCTCACACACACACACACACTCACACACAAACACACACACATACATACCGAGGCCTAGCACTCTCAAAGAGCGGACTCCTCTCAAACTTGGCCTACAGGATTACAGATGTGTGTGTGTATGAGCACTGGTGCTCTGCACACTATGTGCTAAGACTCCACACACTTGGCCAAGGAGGATGAACCAGTACAAAGACAGGAACCCCGAGTACACCAGTGTGGGAACACACTGAGGGGGAACTGAATGAGGAGGGAACTGGTACCTGCTGTGGTTTGTAGTCTGTTCTCCAAAGGTTTCCTGTGCTGGAGTCGTGGTCCCCAGAGTAGCAATTGTGAGCACAATACAACCTTTAAGAGCTGGGGCCAGCATGGCTCCAGCTGTATACGTAGGGGAGGATGACAGTGTCAGACATAGGTGGGTGAGGAAGTCCTTGGTCCAGTGAAAGCTGGACGCCCTAGTGTGGGGGAAATTATGGGTGGGGAGGTGAGAGTGGGAGGGTGGGTGGGGGCATATCCTCATGGAGGCAGGAGGGGAGATGGGATAGGGGTTTCCTGGGTTGGGGGGGGGGGAAGGGGATTACATCTGAAATGTAAATAAAATATCCAATAAAAAAAATCTAAGAAAAAAAAGAGGTGGAGCCAAGCCAGTGATAGGTAGGTTCTCTGGTATGCAAAGATGGGGGTGGGGAGTATGAAGGTGAACATATTGGGGACTGAGAATTCAGAGGCGGTGGACGGAGGTTGTGAATGGATAGGATTGATACACACTATACACAAGTATAAGTTGTCAGAGGATAAATTGATGTACACTATAGACAGGTATGAAGTTGTCAGAGGATAAAGGAAAGATATTTTTAAAAGCCAAGAACAAAAATCAGAGTCTTTACGGTGCTGCCAGATGGATCTGGATGTGGAGACAGCTGCCACCTCCTTGGCGCTCCTCAGTCTCTGCTCACCCCTTCCTTGTCTGTCGCCCACAGCCCCACCTTGCCCAGCCTTGAGCACTTTGCAGAACAGCGTGAATTAGGACCAGTGCTTGACAGTGTGTGTGTGTGTGTGTGTGTGACATAAGTGAAGGGAGCGACGGTTACAGGGTTAAATAAAAAGGGTGGAAGATGGGTCACAAAATGACTGAGCCAAAATGTGACTCTGTGTGACATGCCTGGGGAGACTGAGGTAACAGCGTAGCAGGACTCGAGGCTGGAGAGGAAGTTCAGTGGTAATGAGCATGCAATGCTCTCATAGAGGAGCCAGGTCCTCCCCCCGTGGTAGGCTGTTCCCAACTGTGTATAATGTTAGTTCCAGGGGATCTGATGTCTTGGTGTCACATGTGACACACACAGAGTAAGTCTTGTTTAAAAGGAGTCTATTATAACTGGTGAGAGTATAGACTTCTTAGCTATTATTATATTTCCTTTGCCCCATAAAAATAGTTTATGACTAAAAACAAAAACAAAAAACAAAATAAATTGTTTATTTCTCTTCATGTGTATAGTGCATGCATGTGTGCACATATATGTGTACGCTTGTGCATTTGCATGTGGACACTAGAGGTAGACATCAGAGTGTCTTACCAACACTAAAACTCACAGCTTCAGCTCCAGACAGCCCAGCAAGATTCTGAGAGCCTTCTGTTTCTACCAACAATCCCGGTTCTGGCTCACAGACATTTGCCTCCAGGCCAGCTTTTACCTGAAAACACTTAACCCAATACTCTATCTCCGGAGCCCTAAATTAAATATTTCATGAGGAAATTATGTTAGGGTAAAGAGGGAGCTGATTACGAGAAAGGCGATCTCATTTATGAGAAAAGCCACATAGAAAAGGTCAAGGGGCGAGAAAAGGGGAAGAAACAGGTCGGTTACTGCTCTCTGCCTTCATTTGGCCAGCAGAGGCAGCAGAGAGGCCCCGTCCTGCTGTGGGGAAGTCTGCCATCCAGACTAGGTCTAAGATCACCGCCGGGGTCACAGCTATGCTGTCCAGGACTCTGCTGCTCATCTTTGGTGTGCTGTTGCTGCTGTCCCCAGCCCAGGGAGGGATCCAGCGAAAACGGAAATATGAAGGTAGGTGATTGGATGGGGTGGGTATGTGGATAGCAAGCAAGGAGCGACGGAGAACAGATCCAGAAGGGATATGACTGCATACTCTGCTCCTCTCCAGCACTGTCTAGACTCTGGGTGGTCACAGCCATTCAGCTACGGTTCCAGACTCAGTGGTAAGGTGCACAGTGAATTCCTGCCCTTTGTTCCAAAGATCCAGAAACAAATGGTGGTGAAAGGAGCCTCATGGCTGAAAATCCAAGGGACAGATGAGACAGTTGTTCTTGAATGATGCATATTTGGGAGGACTAAACTCACAGAGATACTGGAAGAGGGGTGTAGAAATGGGCATAGGTGCAGAAAACAAAGCATTGATCATGAAAGGGGTAGGGATGGAGTTGCCACCTGGGGTGGGTTAGGGCTAGGGTAAATGACAAAAGGGACAGGATACTGGACAGCAAGGCAGCAGAGGAAACAGAGAGGCTGGAGGCCAATCTGTTAGCTTCACGGACCCTGAGAATTTTGAAGAGTTAAGAGGGTTCGAGAACTACCTCCAGTTTCTACGAGCTGAGTAAGAGTATACAATTCACAGAGATGATGACTTGGAGAGACCGGTCGTGGATGTATGAGGAAGAGGAGCCCAGACACTAATAGCTGTAGGGAGGTGGTGAGATTATCACAGGGCATGAGATTTAAACAACTGATCAGCAGGACTGAGCACAAAGAAAAGTTTCCTGGAAAAAAATCCAGGCATTGCGTGAATGTTTAGCGTATTGCAGGAACTTTAAGCCCAAGTGGGATTCTCTCCAGGTAGCCACTCTCCTCACCTACCTGTTCTTGCCCCTTTTCAGTAGCACAAGGTCATGTCGAGATCAAAGAGTGTGAGAGGAAGCCCAAATGGTATCTGTGCCGTCGCCATTGTGAAGCCGACCGAGACTGCCAAGCGAATAACATATGCTGCTCCGCCATGTGCGGCAATGTGTGCATGAACCTGTTGGATAACAATGTGTGGAAGATGCCTGTCACCCCTCCCCCTGACATTGTCTACTCAGGGAGTGGGTCCCCAGCCAGCTTCGAAGGAGATATGGTTCTGTTCACATTTACCGAGCCATCTGTGTCATCTGTGCCATCTGTGTCACCATCTGTGTCACCATCTGTGTCGCCATCTGTGTCGCCATCTGTGTCATCTGTGACATCTGTGTCATCTGTGTCATCATCTGTGTCATCTGTGACATCATCTGTGTCATCTGTGACATCATCTGTGTCATCTGTGTCATCATCTGTATCGTCTGTGTCATCTTTCACCGCTACAACTGAAAAATAAACCAGAACAAAGATTGCAGCACTTGCGCTAAGCACATACACTGTTAATAATCACTTAAGCCCGATGCGCTCCTCACGGCTCTCATTCTTCCCACCCTCACCCCCTCCAGCACACAAAACCAGCCCTACCACAGCAGACTGCTCCTGCACAGCATGCCACAGTCCTATAGAGAACATCCCTTGCCTTGGGGTCACAAAGACCTTTAAGCGTCATACAGGTAGAGATTTAAAAGAAAACTCTAAGGTAGAAGGTGGGAGTTCCCCTCCCTCCCCAACCCCCATGCCCTCCCTGTCCCTCACCAAAGACGATTTCCTCTCTTTAGCCCTGGTCACATCCACCTGCTCCTGGTGCTCTCCTTCTAAGATTCATTTACAATGAAGGCAGTCAATCCAGGGAAATCAGGCGATATGGTTAAGCCTAGGGGAGAGTGACAGGGTCTCACGTGATTGGAGGAGGGTGCTTCCTCTGAACTCTTTCTGTTCACTTTTTTTTCACATGCCTACATCAGATCTCCTCTTGTTCATCACTGAGGTATATGGACACACTGGTGCTGGGGCCTGGGTTGCGGTTTGAGACTCCAGTGACTTCCTTAGCTGGATGATCCCCACCAACCCCAAACCACCCTCTTTTTTGACTCTTCTTTTGATCCACAGGCGTATCAGAAAAAGGGGGAAACAGGTGGTTGGTGTTGATATTGCAGAAAATGTTTTGGCAAAAGGTAGCTATGTGACTTGCCCATATGCTACAGGTAGTAGACATTAGTAACTAGGTGTACTAATTCCCTCCTACTCTGTGTAATCAAAACCCCCCCCCGTAATGACTCTGGTGCTAAATAGAAGATTCAGTCACTTGTGGCTGTATGAGTTAGCATACATAAGGCAGCTAACCTAGAAAGGCTATGCTCACAAACACAGGTTGGAATTTAAGACTGGGAGGTGGCTGCGCGGGTTTGTGACATTTGACAAGATTGGAGCATTATAGCAGGAGAACACATCAGGAACTAGGAAGGGGAGGGAAGAGAGAGGGGGGAGGGTAGGAGAGAGAGGTGGGGAGAGAGAGTGATCCACAGTTTCAGGGGTAACACCTTAGAGCCTAAGAATCTCTCCCTGGGACCTACCAATAAATGTTCCCAGAACACTCCAATAGCACCAAGCCACATGGACCTTTGGAGGATGTGTTCACCAGTCCAGCAGGGAACACTTGGGACAATGCATCAAATATAAAGAGAATTTGAGTAATCAGGTCAGGCCCAGAGACAACATCCAGTGCTCTTTCTGGGTCATTTAATGGAGGACATAACAAAATAAATCTTATATGTCAAACCAGAGCCTCTGGGCTAACCTGATAAGCATCACAGGGCTCTGGGGCTTTACTTTCATTTTGAATTTTAACAAGGGGGCTCTAGGGAAAAGATTATGATCAACCAACATGGATGCTGGAGGCATGGAGGCAGTGAGAGCGCACTCTTCTGGATATCTTGAATTATAGCGTTATGCGGCTTGAACCAGACGCCTGATGGAAACCACATAAGAGAGGGAAGACATTTGGCTAAAGTTTTAGTGATGCCGTCATGGTGGGGCAGAGACAGTGAAAGCAGTTTACATCTTGGTTCCAAGGAAGCCAACAACTGTACTCCAAGAAGGGGCAGAGCAAGAACTAGCTCAAGTGTGCACTTCACTCCCAGTGACCAGGTTCACCCAATGTAAGCCATCCTTGGGCCTTCAGCACCAACCGAAGAAGCCAATGTATCATTCAAATCAAGGGTCAGATCCACTCATTAAACCAGAGGCCTCAAGACCTAACTGTCTCTGGAAATAGCATCAAAAAAAATCTCCCTGGAAATTTGCTTTCTTAATTAATATCCTGGTCATTTGTCAAGGCCATCAAGCTGACAGTTAAGATCAATTGTCATGGGGAGGTGAGACTCCTGAGAATTTGAGCCTGCTGACTCAAATTTGATCTCCACATCCCAAAGTTGGTTGAGCAATTTTTTTCCTCAGAAAATCATGTTGATTTTTTCATCCTAATTTGTTCTTTGACAATGTCATACATGTAATGACTGGTCTCATTCCTCCTCCAACTCTGTGCATCCTTTAATTCCCTCCCCCTACCCTGTGCATCCTTTAATTGGGGGCCCCCGCCGGGTGCATGGTCTGCTATTTCCCTCCCCACCCCCACCATATTCTTACCTATCATCAAGTCACCTCCCACTTTCATGGCACTTGTTTTGTGATCCACTGAAGTTTCCCATGGGTGTCATGTGAACATGCGTGTAGAGCTACCCATGGCACTTTGATGTTTTTGTTTGTTTGTTTTCAATACATCCCAACAACAGTTCCCTCTCTCCCGTTCCTCCTACGCCCCCACCACATTTTACTTTAAGTATGTGTACTATAGGATGTTGTGAGCACCCAGAGCAAGTACTCAACTAAACTCAGGTCCTCTGCAAGAGCAGCACATGCTCTTAATGGTAAGCCATCTCTCCCAGCTCCTGCGTGTTGCACTTTTTATTGTAATGGTGAGTTTTATGCCAACTTGACACAAGCTAGAGTCACTGGGAAGGAGGAGATCTTAATTGGGAAAATGCCTCCATAAGATCTGGCTGTAAGACATTTTCTCAACTAGTGATTGATGGGGGAGAGCCCTGCTCATTGTGGGTGGGGCCATCCCTGGGCTGGTGGTCCTGGATTCTATAAGAAAGCAGGCTGAGAAAGCCATGAGGAGTAAGCCAGTAAGCGGCACCCCTCCATGGCCTCTGCATCAGCTCCTGCCTCCAGGTTCCCGCCCTGCTTGAGTTCCTGTCCTGACTTTCCTTTCATGATAAACTGTGATGTCGAAGGGTAAGCCAAATTAACCCTTTCCTCCCCCAATGCTCTTTTCAGTCATGGTGATTCACCACAGCAATTAGGAAACCAAACTGAGACATTTATCAAAGTTTTGTTTCGCTTCTGAAACATGATCGTGTCAGTTTGGTCTTAAGATACATAGATTTCCATGTGTGGCCTGTGACACCCTCATGATGAATGATCTTCTCCCCAGGTGAGACCTGGTTTGTTAGTGTTTTGCATCTACTCAAGGTAGAGTAGGGCAGGCTCAGATTCTGCCTGGCTGCAACCTAGAATCATTCAGATTTAGGCCAAAAAAAAAACAAAAAACAAAAAACATGGGTGTGACTTGTAGCTGTGTCCCCTGGGGCTGGCCCGACGACTGTGTATTCAGAGTGATGATCTAACCCCTCCTGGATACTGGGTTCTCTGGAGCCATCCCAGAACTAAGATGCCTAAGTGTAGTTGTGGAGTCTGGGTTCAGCTCTGGAGTCTAGAGACAGGCTTGAGATTTGAGTGTGCTGGGATAAGGGCTTGACAAGCTATATAGCTTGAAGAAAGTGTGTGTGCAGGAGCCCATCTGGTATTTAAGGCCAGGGCTGCTGACTCTTCATAAGATACGCCTGAAACCTACAGCCAAAGGAAGTATCTTAGAACTGCATCCTTTAACCCATGTTGACAAGCCTAGACAGTGGACTCAGAGGTGCTACCTGAGTACATAGGGGTTCAATGGTCAGCCTTGTGCTGGTGTGAGCCTTACGCCTAGAAAAAACTGCTATTGACTGTGGTCTAGAACTAGAGCCTAGAGGCCAATTAGCCATATAAAGAAATCACTGAGGGATGGCCTAACATTAGCCTGAAGCTGGGGGTGTGTGGGAATGGCCTGGTCCTACGGCAAGCCCAAAGGAGCCATCCAGGTTGTCCTAGATCCTTGAGATATGGTATCTCTCTGGCGTCCAAAGCTCAGTCTGAAGTTGCTGGCCTTGGGGTGAAGGGTCTAGCATAGCATGTTGAGAGACTAAAGACAGTATCTGTATAGAACATCACGAGGCCTGGGTCCACAGGCCTATGCAGATAAACCTGGTCCTGAGAGCAGCCTGGGGACTGTTGCCATTGGAGATAACTAGCATTCAAAGAGGTCGTCAGCCTTTGATGAAGGCTTCCTTGTAATTGTTCCCCCAATAGTTAGAAACCTGGCTCCTGCCATCTGCCACTGACTCGTTCGTTCCTGTTTGATGTAACATAAAGAGTTACTTCCATATACCTAAAAAGAAAAATTATAAAAGTCATGATCTTTAAAAATATAAAATGAGGTCTGGAGAGATGGCTCAGTGGTTAAGAGCACTGACTGTTCTTCCAGAGGTTCTGAATTCAATTCCCAGAAACCACATGGTGGCTCAAAGCCATCTGTAATGGGATCTGATGCCCTCTTCTGGTGTGTCTGAAGACATGACAGTGTACTCACATATAATAAATAAATAATTCTTTAAAGAATAAAAGGGGTCATTGACAATTTCTCACATTGAAATGGTGCCTGAGAAAGTTCATATGAATAAATTTTAAGTAACATAAGGTGACAAAATCCCCACAATGAGGAATTATAAGAAACACCATTAAGAGTTGGAGAGGAACCTGGTGTGGTGGCACATTTATCCCAGCACTTGGGAGGCAGAAACAGGTAGGTTGCTGTGAGTTCAAGGCCAGCCTGGTCTACACAGTGAGGTCCAGGACAGCCAAGGCTGTGTAGAAAGACCCTGTCTTTAAAAAAAAAGAAAAGAAAAGAAAAGAAAGAAAGAAAGAAAGAGAGAGAGAGAGAGAGAGAGAGAGAGAAAGAAAGAAAGAAAGAAAGAAAGAAAGAAAGAAAGAAAGAAAGAAAGAAAGAAGCACGGGGCGGTCCTTCTGCACATATGTAACAGTTGGTGATGGTGGTTTGAATAAGTTGGTCTCCGTAGACTCATGCGTTTGAATGCTTGGCCCATGGGGAGTGGCACTGTGAGAAGGTGTGGCCTTGTTGGAGTGGGTGTGGCTTTGTTGGATGAAGTGTGTCACTGTAGGGGTGGACTTGGAGGTCTCTGAGCTCATGCTCTGCCTAATGTGGAATCAGAGTGTCCGATGGCTGCCTGCAGAAGATAGTCTCTTCTTGGCTGTCTCAGTGAGGGTTTTCCTGCTGTGAGCAGACACCACGACTGAGGCAACTCCTATAAAGGAAAACATTTAATTGGGGCTGGCTTATAGGTTCAGAGGTTCAGACCATTATCATCAAGGCGGGAGCATGGCAGCATCCAGGCAGGCATGGTGCAGGAGGAGCTGAGAGTTTTACATCTTCATCTGAAGGCAGAACACTGGCTTCCAGGAAGCTAGGGTGAGGGTCTTAAGCCCAAGCCCAGAGTGACACACCTACTCCAACAAGGCCACACCTACTCCAACAAGGCCACACCTACTCCAACAAGGCCACACCTACTCCAACAAGGCCACACCTACTCCAACAAGGCCACACCCTCTAATAGTGCTACTCCCTGGACTGAGCATATACAAACCGTCACACTGGCTTTGGATCAAGATGTAGAACTCCAGCTCCTCCAGCACCATGCCTGCCCGGATGCTGCAATGGTGATAACAGACTGAACCGCTGAACCTGTAAGCCAGCCCCAATTAAATGTTGTCCATTATCAGAGTAAATTGCCTTGGTCATGTTGTTTCTCTTCACAGCAATAAATCCCAAACTAAGACAGTCGTGCAGCTGGGTCTTCATGTGGGACTTTTAAAGCAGGAGCAGGACTATCTCTGACTACAGTGCCTGCCTTCAGATCCCTTTCTCCTAGCTGGGCTGCCTAGGCTAGCCTCAACAGAAGAAGATGTGCCCAGTCTTACTGCAACTTGATACGCAAGGTTGTTTGATATCCGTGGGAGGCCTCCCATCTCCTGAGAACCAACGGAGTAAGGGCGGATGGGGGGATGGGAGGTGAGAGGGAGGGACTGGGAAGAGAGGAAGGAGGGACGCTGTAGTTGGGATATAAAGTAATAAATAACTTAATTAAAAACAAAGAATAGAAGGACTTTGAAAGAAGAAGGGATTTGGTGGGAATGGAGAGGAGCTCCGAGATGGTAATAGGACTTTGGTCAAATAACATGATATAAATATGAAATTGTAAAAGAATAAATAATTTCTAAAGCCAGGTATTCAAGAGGAATCACAGAGTGATGTGAGGAGAAATAAGAAGGAGACACTGGGGCCAGTCTGTTCATAAGGGTTTATTTTTCAAGTGTGTTTGCCTTGTTACCCCCCAGTAAACACAGCATTTCTAAAAGTCACCACCAGCCATGTTCTGAAGTCTCTCAAGCATCTGCTAGCCCACGTGAGGTCGGGACGGCGAGAAGTCAGGGTCATTTCTTTCTTTCAAAAAATTTCTGTGAAAGAGAACGTTTAGGTTCTCAGAGAAATAAAGTCTCTAAGAAACTAACCTTCATCCTCAAGCTGCGGCCCAGTTCCCTCTGGCTGACACCCGCCATGGTGGACGCCGGGGCCTGACCACTTCTGGGTAGACGAGGCTCGGGTTCACTAAGAGACCACTGAGGTCAATGTGTCCACAGAAAAGTCAAACTATGGAGTCAATGGTTACAAACGCAGATGAACTAGGAAGCAGGCATTTTAAGAAGGCGGGCCTTTATATCAAGTTCCAGGACAGCCAGGGCTATGCTATATAGAGAAACCCTGTATGAAATAAAATAAAATAAAATAAAATAAAATAAAATAAAATAAAATAAAATAAAATAAGGGCTCTAAACTGGTGTCTCATTTCATGTACCAGTAATTTGCCTCTCTCTCTCTCTCTCTCTCTCTCTCTCTCTCTCTCTGTATCCCCCTCTCTGTGTGTGTGTCTGTATATGTATCTACATGTCTGCCTGTTTATGTGTTGGTCAGTGTGTCTAGATCTATGTGTATGTGTGTGTGTGTGTCTGGATGTGCTTCTGTGTGTGGAAGAATGTGTCTATATGTGTATATGTCTCTGTCTGTCTGTTCATGTCTATTGGGAGTGCATGTGGATGTGTCTGTGTGTGTTTGTGTCTGTGTGAATGTGTATTTGTGTGTGTATGAGTGCCTGTCTATGTGGGCATATGTCTGTGTGTGTGTGCCTGTGTCTGTGTGTGTCTGTGTCTGTGTGTATGCCTGTGTCTGTGTGTGTATGCTTGTGTCTATGTGTGTGCCTGTGT
>NW_021604638.1:10090805-10136383 GCF_004785775.1 Grammomys surdaster | reverse complement strand
TGCCTGTGTCTGTGTGTGTATGCTTGTGTCTATGTGTGTGCCTGTGTCTGTGTGTGTGTCTGTGTGTGTGTCTATATCTGTGTGTGTGCCTGTGTCTGTGTGTGTGTCTATGTCTGTGTGTGTATGCTTGTGTCTATGTGTGTGCCTTTGTCTGTGTGTGTGTGTGTGTCTGTGTGTGTGCCTGTGTCTATGGGTGTGCCTGTGTCTGTATGCACCTCTGACTTGGGCAGCTCTGATCTGAGGCAGAGGACGGCAGCAATGAAGACACAATACCCCCACCCCCCCATCTGCAACTCACCCCATTTTCTGCACAGATGTTACCACAGTAGGTCCAGCAGCACGTGTGATTTCTGTATACACATTTGAAAGTTCTAGAACACTTCTTGATGCAGTCATTAGCTTTGGGCTGTCCCCAGCACTCCTCTAGTAACAATTCTCCCGCTGAAAGGGAAATGAAATGGAGAGAGGCTCGCAGAGCCCGTGAAGCAGGGCCTCCTCCTAGAGTCAGCCCCAGATCCCTGCCAAGCTGCCTCTCTTCTGCGTTTCCACACGGCAGAGTCATCACATTGACCCTGACCTCACAGATTCTCCACTGAATTCATCACTTCAGCTCCCAATGGCCTTATCAAACTCTGTATGTCCCCAGCATCTGTGAATCCATCTATAAGAGATAGATGGACTTAACAAGAAGTGTGAATGTCCAAGATGTCCGCCAGCCTCATACAATACCCGTCTTGGGGAGACAGGGAGAGTATGAGCAAGCTTTCTGGGCTTATTCTTGCTTTTCTTGAGACAGGATCTCAGGTCTCCTAGGCTATCCATGAAGGCACATGAAGCTGAAAATGCCCCTGAATTCCTGCTTCATCCACCTCCCCAGCACTGGAATTGCTGCCGTGCTTAACCAGGCCTGGCCTGAACCAGGTTTTCTCTACACTACGTCCTTGCTGACTGCTCCATGACACAGACGTGGAGGTCAGAGGACAGCTTTGCGGAGTCGGTTCTCCTGAGAGCTAAGGACCCTAATGCCTTGTCACATTCTAAAAGATGTCTATACTTTAAAGTTTAGTTACTAAATACCCATTTGGTTCCTGTGAAAGGAATCACAGAACTTCCGGAAGTGTGGAAGAAGGGGGCTCTCTCTACTGGCAACGGAAAGTATTCAGTCTTCGCTGCTTGTGGTGATTGTACCAATGTTGCTGTTTGGGAAGTCTCCCAAACTGGAGGCTGGTCTGGGAAGGCGGAACTTCAATCAAAATGCCAGACATGACACCCACTGCCTTGTCCAGAAATGAGCACAGCTCTTGCCCCCGGGACACAAGGCACCCTCATCACCTACGATAGTACTTGTTCTTTGTCCCTCCCAGGGCAGGCAGCAGCAGCAGCGTGCAGAGGAACCCCAGACACGGGAGCAGCGACGGCTTCATGGCGTTGACCTAGAGTGTCTGGAGACGCCCTTTCTGCTTTCCCAGCCGCTGCTAGAGAGCAAATATATAAGTTGGGGAACAAAGGTGTGAGCCAAGGGGGAGCACCCATAGGCTTTTAAATAATCCCGCCTTCTACCTCTAACGCTTCGCCCTCCTCCCACCAACGGCAGACAGAGCTGACCTCCAGCTTTGCCAGATGATAGCTATCGGGCCCCTTGTCTTTTCCCCCCGCTGAAGGAAATAATTTTCATACATCCTTCCTTCCCTTGATTAAAGGACAATTCAAACTGTCACTTGAGACTTACAAAATCTAAATATAAAATCTTTAAATTTTTAAATATACAAAAAAAATCACAAAAGAAGAGAAATAAAATCTATCTGCTGATTCCATGACACTGGTGTATGATATGCTATCATCCTTTATATAGACAAATATATATTAACTGCTTTGATAAAACTGAAATTATGTGGCATTCTCTTGATTCTCTTTTAGCTTTGCATCTTATTTTTAGTTAAGATACAAAGTAACAAGTTTCATCCTTTAGAAAATATTCTCTGTTTATTACACCTATTTTTAGATGTCATATATGAATTCTCTAGCTACATCATTTACGCCCCTCTTTCCTTTCCTCATTCAGACCCACCCCATGTGCCCTCACCTCACTCTCCAATTCATGGCTTCTTTTTCTTTAATTATTATTGTTACACACCTGTGTAAACACACAAATATATAAAAACAACCTGCTGTTTTTATGTTGCTGTTCACGTGTGTATGCGTTTAGGAATGGCCACTTGAGAATGGATAGCCTAGGGCGGAGGGGGCTCGTCCCTGAAGAAGACTGATTTTCTCTCTCAGTAGCCACTAACTACCTATAGCTTCTGATCTAGGGTAGGGTCTTGTGAGAGTTCCCCTGTTCACACCGGCATTCCAATTGGTGTTATCACTGTGTAGATTTTGTTTAGACAATCACACTGCTGAGATTTCTTGGGTGCAGCTGCCCGTCGTATATAGAAGACACACACTATCTTGCAGTGGACATCCTGGTCTTCTGGCTCTTAGTTTGTTTGAGCTGATTCCCCACACACACACATCTCTCTCATCTCCGCCATCTCACTTGTAACCGGCCCCTCTCGTGTTCTCCTCTGTGTTTTTGTGTCTTGAGTACTCTATTAGCCTCCTCTTCCCTAGAGCCTCCTTCTCCCTGCTCTCGGCCGCCTTTCTACTTTTCTGACCTACTCACATTTATTTCCACATAAATACACATAATAAAATTAGGATCTGGGCCATAGATATGGCTTAGTAGTTAAAAAGGACCTCCTGCTTTCCCAGGGGACCCAAGTTCCATTCCCAGCACCACAATAGATCACTCACAACCACCTATAACTCCAGCACTAGGGGATCCAACACCCTCTTCTGTCATCTGTGGGAACCTACAACCACATGCCATATACACAAAGCCACACATGCATACACGTAAACATAAAAAGCTGGTATCCACATATGAGAAGGAACATAGGTTATTTGCCTTTTTGAGTCTGGGATACATGGCTCAAGATAAAAATGTCCAGATCCACCCATTTCCTGAAATGTCTATAGGTCCACAACTGTGCGGCTGAATAAAATCTCACTGTGTATTTGTACCACATTCTCAGCATCTATTCATCTGTTGATTGACATCTAGACTGAGTCTCATTTTCTCCATATTGCCAACGACAAACAGGGACACCCAGGCATCTCTGTGGTGGGATACGCAGTCCTTTGGGTCAATGCATGGGTGGCGTAACTTAGTCACATAGTAGTTCTATTTTCAGTCTTTTGAGAAATCGCCACATTGATTTCCACAGTGGCTACACAGGTTTGCACCCAGCTGCAGTGAACTCTTTCTCGTCCTCTTTCCCAAGTCCTCCCCCTGAGCCATCCTCCATTTCTTTATCTTAGCCTTGCTGGCAGCGGTGAGATGAACTCACAAAGCAGCTTTAATCTGCATTTCCCTAACAAGGACACTGAACAGTTCAAAACACTTATTGGCTGTTTGAGGATTACCCATCTGGTTCATTGTCCTATTTATTGATAGCCAGGGAATGCTTGCTATTTAATGTTATAGTTATTTATATATTCTATATATTAGCCCGTTCTTTCAGTCTATCAGCTGTCTATTCGCCTTGCTAGCAGTTTCCTTTGCCTTTCAGAGCGTTTCCATTTTTGTGACATCCCATTTATAAATTCTGGGTGATTTTCTGTGTTGTTGGAGTCCTGCTCAGGAAGCTTTTGCCTCTGCCTACATGTCAAAGGGAGATCACTGGTTTTTGTCTAGCAATTTCTGCAGCTTGGATTTAAAATAAAAAATAAAAAAATAAAAAACAGGCTTCACTATGTAGCTCTGGCTGGCCTGGAACTCACTCTCTAGAGTAGAGAGAGGAGCTGCACCATGAAATCTCAACAGTATTGTTCCCTAAACAAAATTCAGGCAGCCTTCAACTCAGAGATCCATCTGACTAGGCCTCTCATATGCTGAGATTAAAGGCATGCGCCACCAAAACCAGCAGCAGTTCAGACTTTCAAATCATCGATCTGTTTTTTAACTGATTAATGGCTGTGTGTGTTCTCTAGAAAATTACCTGAAATTTCTATAATTTCTTATTTTTATGGCTGATAAAATTCCATTGTGTACCACAGTCTCATTGTCTGTTCAGCTGTTGGTGACCATCTAGGCTGATACCTGGAGTGGGGCGGAGACAGGCCAGTCCTGGACGCTCACTGCTCAGCCAGCCTAGCCAAAGCCATGAGCTCCGGGTTAAGAGACTGTTTCTACACAGAAAGACGGAGAGTGATGAAAATATATATGTATCGACCTACAGCCTCCAGTCTACATACACACACACACACACACACGTGTACAAACATCATGCACACACACATATAAACATCATGCACAAAATGCTCATGCTTGTACACACTCGTGCACAAATGCACAGAGAGACCAAGAATTCTTTTCAAAAGAAAAGAAGAGGCACCAAATGCTGGCAAGCACGTGGAGAAAAGGAAAGTTACACATTGCTGGTGGGGATATAATCTTTTGTAGCTGCTTTGGAAATCACTCTGGGGGATGTTCCTCAAAACCGAGAATAGAACTACCGTAGATACCACCCTTGGCTATGTAATCGAAGGATACTACGTCAAGGTATCGTAGAGACCTGGACAATCATGTACAGTACTTCACTAATTGCAATCAACAAGAAACAGGGACATCCCTGAGGCCTAGCTTTCGGGTACCAGATGGCACTGTGCAAGCTTTCATAGCATCCGTAATCCTACCCAGCTCTGATGTTTATGAACCACAAGGACCAGCATGGCTCTAAGGATGTGACAGTGGTACACATACCTTGATGATAGCCAAGATCTCTGGTTGGACTTAAGACCCACTTAATGAAAGGAAAACCATTTCTGGCACTGGAAAACCAAGCTGATATCCAGTGCTCACGAATTTACAGATTTGGGGGAGAACCTATAACTGCAACTTTACTAAACCCAGACAGTCCCTAACTACACATCAGATGTTTCCCTTTCTTAACTGTAGTTCTCATCCCTTATCAGGGAAACTTTTCTTTGCAACAAATTGAGAACATTGTTGAAAACTACAACTTATGGAAATGCAGAGCTCTGGACCCCAGTCCTAAGTGACACATCTACAGCACAGCTCCTGCATCTAAGGCTCAGGGATCATCTCAGAAGAGGGTTTGGAAAGACTGGAAGAGTCAGAGGGACAGGAAGTTTGCTGGGAATGCGTGTCTTCTAGAAATATCAGGGAAGCTACAGCCATGAATTCCTACCAACATGTGATCAGATAAAGAGATAAAGAAGAGGCAGTGCATATACAGCGTGAGATCTTACTCGGCTATGAAAATGAACCATGATATTCCCAGGAAAAAGGAAACCACCGCAACTCATCATGTTATGCAAAATAAGCTAGACTGAGAAAGATCTATTGTGTGTAATTTCTCTCGTGTGTGTGTGTGTGTGTGTGTGTGTGTGTGTAAACTAGTTAGGAGATCATGAGAGGGAGGATGAAATCTTAAGGAGAAGGGGAAGGTCTTAATGCACCAGGACAACAGAAGAGGAGAGTTTGTGACGAAGAAGTGGAGAAAGGGAAGCGCAGAGAAGGAGGAGCATTGCTGAGAGGAAAGGAAGAAATTAGAACAAAGAGTAATTAGTAACAAAGGAAAGCAGCATAATGAAGACCACTACTTCATAGTCTAACTTTAAAATTAAACAAGAAAAAAAATCTTTAACAAAAAGATCTGAAACTCTGAAAGCTCTAGAGAGTAATAGTGGAACATTACCTCAAGAAGCAGGCACAAGCAGGTGCAGCCATAGGCAGGTGCAAGTGCAGGCAGAGTGGGTGTGAGCAGAGGCAGGCACATGAGAGTGGGTTCAAGCACAGGCAGGCCAGGTGCAGGCAGGTGCAGGCACACGCAGGTGCAAGCACAGGCAGGGCAGATGCAGGCACAAAGAGGTGCAGGCACAGGCAGGAGCTTTCTATAAAGGGCTCTGGTATCACAGAAATAATTTCAAGAACTGACAAGTGAAATTAAGAACCTCTGCACAGCTAATGAGGGGGGAATCATAAGGGCAAATAGGGAACCTGCAGAATGGGAGGTGGCAAGTCTTTGCCAACCAAGCATCTGACGATGGAATGGCTCCTAAAACATCACAATCAATAAACAGTTGAATGAATTGAGTAAACATTTCTCAAAAATCAAAATACACAGGATCTATAAATAGTTGAAGAAACGTTCCACATTTGTGTTTACTACTTTTCTCATTGTCGTCACATAAATGCCAGACAGAAGCAACTCAAGACAAGATGGGGAGTAAGGGAGGCAGGTACAGCCCACCATGTCAGGGGTGGAGTCCTGCTGTAGCTATGGTTACAGGAGTATGATGTGGCGGGCCACATGGTATCTGCAGTCAGAAAGCAGATGCACGTTGGTGCTCAGCTCCCTGTCTCCTCTCTCCCTCTTTATGCGGTCCAGGTCCCCATCCCATGGCCTGGTGCCACTCATACTCAGAGTGAGTCTTCCCTCTTCAGTGAAGCCTCTATGGAGGTTCCCTCAAAGATAGACCCAGAGCTGTAGCTCCTGGGTGACCCAAAAGTCAATTCAGTCAGCCATTGAGACTGACAAACACAGCATCTTTAGTCACCAAAGCAAATTAAGATTGCTCACCCCGGTCAGAATGGCTGTCACCAAGGAAACGGATAACAAATGCTGGTGATGTGGGGACAGTACAGATGGGAGAGCAAAGTAGTCCAGCCAGTGTGGGGGTCACCGAGGAGTTCCTCAGCAATTAAGTCAGAACCACTGTATGAGCCAGGCACATCATTCCTGGGAATACACCTGAAAAGAACCAAGGCCAGCCCACTGCAGAGAGACTGCAGTGCCCATGGTTACCTGCTGCACTACCCAAGATGTGGAAAAACCTAGGTACCCAGCAAATGGATGATGGAGGTAGCAAATGTGATGCAGACGCACAGCACAATTCTATTCAGCCAAAGAGTGAGAGTCTGTCCTTTGAAGGAAAAGGGTGGAGCTGGAGGCCATTGTGAAGTAAACCAACTCAGGAATACTAGACTTTGCCTTGTATGTGGGATCTCTAGCTAAATGTGTGTGTGTGTGTATGTATATATATATATATATATACTTTATATAAAATATTTATATATGGATATAAATTTATAAACTATGGTTATAAATTAACATATAAATTATAATTATAAATTATATATTATTAGTTATAAATTATATATTTATATAGAAAGTATTATATACATCTAATGGTGTTATTATATTTATTACATATTATAATATATAATATAATAAATATGATAATATATAATATATAAATGTATAGCTTATATATGGCATAAAAGTAGAAGGAACTGATGAACGGGCAGGAAAGATCTAATGAAAGGGGGGAGAATACAAGAGAGTAATGGAGGACAGTAAGACTAGATATCACCTTTTATACACAGACTATAGATTTTAAACTATATACTCTCTGTGTGTGTGTGTGTGTGTATGTGTGTGTGTGTGAGAGAGAGAGAGAGAGAGAGAGAGAGAGAGAGAGAGAGAGAGAGAAGAGTTCTACAGGGCAGGGCAGGGGGAACAAGAGAAAGCAAATGTGGGAATAGATGGAAATATCTCTTTAGAGGGAGGACCAGACTAGCAAAGGGAGGAGGGATGGAGAGAGCATGGAGATTATCAGCAAGGTCCAGGGAGAGATGGCTCAGTGGGTAAGAGCACTGGCTGCTCTTCCAGAGGACTCAGGTTGGACTTCCAGCACTCACAAGGCAGCTCACAACCATTGCAAACTCCAGTTCCAGAGGCTCTTGCTCCCTCTTCTGGCCTTCACAGGCACTGCATGCATGTGGTGCTCAGACAGGTATGCAGGCTGATCACTCATATGCATGAAAATAAAAATACACATCTCAAAGTATAAACAAATTAAAAGAGCAGGGTACATGCTCGGCGGCGCGGTGGTGCACATCTTTAACCCCATCACGGAGGAGCAGAGGCAGGCAGACCTCTGTGAGTTTGAAACTAGTCTGATCTACGAATAGAGTTCTAGGTCAGCCAGAGCAACACTGCGAGAGACCCTGTCTCGAAAATAAGAAGAGTGAGGTACAATTCTATGTATGTATGGAAGTGTCAGGTACAATTCTATGTGTGTGTGTGTGGAAGTGTCACAGAGAGACCCGATTTGATTTGTTGCTCTCATTTCTAAATACTTCAGTGAGTGTCTTTAATCAAAAAGTCATTTTCTTACATGGACATGGCATATTTACCAACTTCATTGCATCTGACATTGATAAAATAGAGGAAGGCACCGTCTACTTTTAGTAATCATCTTCTCAGGACACCCAGGAATGCTCCCTTATGACCTTGACATCTTTAAAGAGTCAACTTTTTTTGAAAAAGTGTTTCTCTGTGTAGTTCTGGCTGTACTGGAGCTCACTCTGTAGACCAGGCTGGCCTTGAATTCACAGAGATCCACCTGCCTCTGCCCC
Source organism: Grammomys surdaster (assembly GCF_004785775.1). Lineage (NCBI taxonomy): Eukaryota > Metazoa > Chordata > Mammalia > Rodentia > Muridae > Grammomys > Grammomys surdaster. The sequence goes on along the minus strand of NW_021604638.1, from coordinate 10,127,892 downwards.
TTTAAAGTGCTGGGATTAAGGACGTGCACCACTATCGCCCAGTGAGCCAACTTCTTTTTAATTGAACATTTATATGAAATGTCTTCTTTCTCATATTGAAGTCAGGCAGTCTTGAGGGGGGACACTATATAAGTGACAGAAATACTCATAGCATATTGTATTTTGATGATAAACAAACTCACTTGTATCTTTCTACCTGGGTTTCTTTATCTAAACTATGAAAGCAATCATTTACTCCATGGAGAGTCAGTGCGAGCATGATTTGAACAAGAAAACTTTTTTCTTCCTTCCTTTTTTCTCTTTTTTGGGGGGGTGGAGGAGGAAGAGAGGTGGTTTGAGACAGGATTTCTCTGTTCTGGATCTCATTCTATAGACCAGGCTGCCCTTGAACTCAGAGATCCACCCGCCTCTGCCTCCAAGTGCTCAGATTAAAGGCCAAACTTTACAAAAAAAAAAAAAAAACCCAAAAAACAAAAAAAAAAAAACAAAAACAAAACAAAAAAAAAAACAAAGAAAACTTTCTAAGCCAGCTGTTCTTAATCTATGGATCTCAACCCCTTCATGGGTCGAATGACCCTGTCACAAGGGTCACCTAAGACCAGCAGAAAACACAGATATTTACATTATGATTCATAACAGTAGCAAAATTACAGTTATGGAGTAGCAGTAAAAATAAAAAAAATGGTGGTCAGGATGAGGAGGAACTGTAGTACACTGCATTAGAAACACTGGCAAGCAAGCCTCAAATCACAGCCTCTACAGATTCACTCACAATCCAGGGCCTTCCTTCCAGAGGTGCTGATAATCACTTGGCTGGTGGCGCTCTCTCCTCGGTTCCAGAGGAGAGGAACCTCTGCTCACAGAGCAAATAATGAGAGGAACAAATGCCGTTCATTTAGACTTTGATCATGCAACTTTGAAGTGGATCAGATCTATCTCAGATCTTAAGGTGGGTACGTACAGGACCTCGTGTCTGTTTCCTGCTTCTCTTCTTGCTGCAGGCGGAGTAGACGGAGCCAGAACAAGATGTACCCACCCGACTCCTTTCCCCAACACATGCAGAAGCCCAGGCGATGTGGGTGTGAGAGAGAAGGGTCTGTAAACCTGTTTCTCTGAAGCAACGTGGGATGCCTTTGTTAAGTCCCATCTTCTCCATCGAGAGCATCATCCCAACACATCTCTTATGAGTTTTATACTGGTGGGGAGAAATGACTCATCCAGGAGAGGCTAGAAATCAGAATGTACCATATAAATGTAAAACCCAGACTTGGGGGCTGGGCAGACGGCTCAGGGATTAAGAGTGTCTACCATCTTTATTTTTTTTTATTGTTATTGCTTTTTTTTTGCTGTGATAAAACATGACCCAAAGTAACTTATGGAAGAAATAGTTTATTTTGGCTTATGGTTTCCAGAGGGGTAAGAATCCAAAGCAGGAGGACATGGCAGCAAACACCAGGCATGCTGGGAGGACCATGAAGCTGGACAATCATATCCTCCACTGTGATCTAACTGGAAGTTAACTACAGAGGGCCAACCAGAAGTAGGATGTGACTGTAAACTCAGAGCATTCACTGTTCTGAGGAGTGACATACTTCTTCCAGCAAGGCCACATCTCCCCAGAACATCCCCAAATAACACCGACAACTGGGAAGCAAGAGTTCAAATACATGAACTTATGGAGGACATTTTCAAAGGCCGGCTTCGACACCACAGGGTACACAGAGGACAGGTCGAGTGTGGAGCTGGTGACCGATCGATCACTCGGCGGACTTTTCTGCATGTTTGGTGTCTGGAGCAAAGCTTCAACAAGCAGCCTCCAGTGACTTTATTTTTTTCTCCCACAGTTTATATATCCCGGCAAACTCTTTCAAGCAGTATAGAATTACAATGTGATTACATCTTTTTTTTTCTAGTGAATGACTATGAGAAAACAGCATGTGCCCCAAAACCTTCACATGAACAAACATTACATAGTACAGGTAAAGAAAACAAATCATTCCCAAAAACCCGTATTCACTCATAACTAAGCAACTTGTTATAGGTTAACAAAGTGTGAGCGAGCAAGGTAATTCTTCTCAACCGGTTTTTCTTGACAGCGGGCAGCAATTTGAGGTTACGAAGAAAGGATGGATTATTTTATTATTTATCTTCAAGAGGAGTCTTATAAAAATCCTAAAAGAATCACAGATCTAAACTTTTATCTACAAAACAATCGGCTACTTCTACTTTACAGCCTCAGAACGCACGGCTCCTCATGAGCAACTTTTATGAAATCTTTCCAGGAAACGGAGGGCAAAAATGGGCACAAGAAATCCATCACCTTGACCACCAGCTCAGCCTCAGCAAAAGAGTCACGACAGCCAGCGCTGCCGTTCTCCTCATTCCCTGACTTTAAAAAGTCCCTAGCTTGACAATTGAGAGTGCCTTTCTGAACTTCAAATGGCTCGCTAAGATTTTCTACATCAGAGCCACTAACAAAACCATCTTAACCTGACTTTACTAACAGTTTACTCTTCCAAAACGCTTTCTAAGGATGGTGGTCTTAGCTGACAATCTACGTCTCTAAGTTCTTTCCTAGGGTGGTGATTGACTCATTAATCTGCTCTGGCAACAACGCCTGGAGAAGATCAAGCATTACTACTGTGAGTGCCAGAGATGCTGTCCAGTGAGGGGCTAGAAGTCCCCTTAGACTTCATACAATTCTTAGATGAAGCGGGATGTGAGGACAACAAGCAGAGCCACTCCACAATAGCATGAAGTCCTCACATGCGTAGTGCTTAGGGCTGCGCCTCTCTGAGGCACACTCATCGTGGTTATGTTAACCAGTGAGCCACCTTCCACGAGTTCTGAAGCCATTGTTGTTTCTCCTGCATGGCCTGCGACAGGATGTTCTCATTCAAACCATCACGTTGTTCTTGCTGAGGACATGGGTTTGATTCCCAGCACCCACAATGTAACTCACAACTACCTGTAACTTGGGTTCAGGGAATCTGATACTTTACTTGCGTGTATGTGCACCACATGCATGCAGTACCTGTGGTGGCCAGAAGAGGGCGTCTGATTCCCCTGGAGCTGGAGTTAAAATCAACTGGGAGTCACCTGAACTGAGCTCAGCTCCTCTGGAAGTGCAACAAATATACTCTTAAGAGATTTCTCCAGCCTCTAATTCTGCCACTATTTTTAACGTAATGCATATGGTAAATATTTTCTATAGCTCTAAATACATTTTACTGTTTTGGGTTCTTGGTTGGTTGGCTGGTTGGTTGGCTGGTTTTAGACAAGATCTTGCTAATGTAGTCCAGGGTGGCCTCAAGGTCACAATCTACCCATCTCAGTCTCTGGGATTACAGGTGTGTGCCACCAAATCCAGCTGTCTCTAAATATCTTTTAAATATTATTTATTTGTTTACTTTATGTATCCGGGTGTTATTGCCTATATGTATGTCAGTGCATAGTTTGCATGACTGGTGACTCTAGAGACCAGAAAAGGGTATTAGATCTTCTGGGGCTGGAGCTGCATATATTGTGAGCTACCATATGGGTGCTGAGAATCAAACAAGGGTTCCCTGGGAGAGAAGCCAGCGCTCCGCAATCCCTCAGCCATCTCTCCCTTCTCTGCACATCTTAACAGGATTGATGACGTCATTCTTTACATTCTAACTATGGCTCCTCAGCAGGGTCAGTATTTTCAAGTATTTGCTCCCACTCTGTGGGTTGCTTCTCTACCCTGCTGCTTCTTTTGCTGGACAGAAGCTTTTGAGTTTGCCAATCTAGATACTTTGTTGTGTTTGCTGGGAACAAGCAAAAGAAACTTGTTCTAAGTACTACCGTTTCGTTTTCAGACTCGATTCAAAGGGAGAAACTAAATTCAAGGTCCCAGGCTCTAAGGGAGCTGGGGACTTCCTACAGCTGAACTGCTTCTGTTGTAAACATTTATCATCCGAGTCCAGACATCTCAAGGACAAGTTGTAAGGAGACAGTTGTCTGAGTCCAGACATCTCAAGGGCAACTTCTCCATCTTGCTGGCAGGGTCAAACCAGTTCCTGTTCCCAGGCTTAGGAACAAGCTCCTATCACACGTCTCCAAATGTTTTCTTAACTGTTAACCGATAAGGAATATAGAAATGGCTGTTATCTAAACCAAGGTACATAAGTTGTAATATATAGCCAATTGCCTGTTATGCCCTAAATAACTACATGCAGCTGACCCGCTCCTTTGTCCCTTATCACCCTGAGCTCTGGACCTAATGTCTAGGAGAATGAATTAAGAACCTTGAAGCCAGGTGGCCTAGATACAGCCCAATCTCCAACAGGTTCTCCCTTACTTAACCCATGATGTCAAAATACAACTGGATAACATTGCAGCTCCCCCCCCCCGCCCCATTTCCTCCCTTGCTTTGAGTTCCCATCCTTTAAAAATGTTGTACAATCTCCCTTCAGGGATGAGGTTCAGATCCCAAACTGGCTGCCTCCCTGAGCACTCAGAAAATAAAGCTTTCGTTTTGGTTTTTTTTTTCCCGTAATTTTAGGGTGTAATTTTATTTATCTATTTATTCACATTGCACCCTGTTCCCTTCCTTCTCTTCTCCCAGTTTGATCCTCACATACCCCCTCCCCCACTACTCACTCCATTTCTCCTCAGAGAAGGGGAAGCCCCAGCATGGGTACCAATCCTCCCTGGCTCATCAAATGGCATCCAACCGGACTAAGGGTGTTGTCTCCCACTGATGCCAGACAAGGCAGCACAGCTAGGGGAAGGGGATCAAAAGACCAGCAATAGAGTCAAAGACAGTATGCTGTTCAATTTTTAGAGGACTCATATGAATGCAAGCTACACATCTGCTACAAATGTGTGTAGGTGCCCTAGGCCAGTCCTAGGTGATCCCGAAATACCCGGTGAGTCTGAGGTGTTTGAGGAAGGTGAAAGGCACTGGCTTCCTGACAGAGGCTGCCTAAAGAGACTCCCTCTCAAGCTTAACGCTCCTCTAAGACCATAAGACCAGGTCCCACTCACACTGCAGAATTTCCTTTGTGCCCTTCACCAAATTTTAATACTGGTTACCCGGGGCAGGATGGCTATAAGTTGGGATGACCAGAGACGGCACAGTGCTATGGGTAGAATCGAGTGTTCAGAGAGGTAGCCATTTTTCCAGGCTCTCCTTGCCCATCACCTACTAGAGATCTTCCGTTCTGGGTACCTTCCCTGGACAGTGTCGGCAACAACAGCTCAGAGGAACAGAGTGGGCAGCCGAGCCTAGAACAACTTGACTGCCTAAAACAGCCCGCTTAGACTTCCCATCAGAGTAAGAGACGGGGAGGAAAGGCAGAAAAGGTTTGCATCAGCTCTTTGCTGCCCCTGATGGCCAGGCCGGAGCATTGCAATGGCTGCTCACCTTTGTACTATGCGCAAAGAATTGAGCTTCTGCAGAAACGACACCTCCCGCCACAGCATCAGCCTTCTCTTCTAGCTGACAGAACTTTTCCTTTCTGAAAGATACTGTTATTTATGTATTTTAATTGCAAAATAATATATAAAACAGGACGGATAGGTAGATAGATAGATAGATAGATAGATAGATAGATAGATAGATAGATATTAGATTGTTTGGACTGGAGAGATGGCTCGGTGGTCAAAACACATACTGCTCTTCCAAAGAGAGGACCTGAGCTTGGTTCCTAGCACCTGCAGTGAGTAATTCACAACTTCCTGCAACTCCAACTCTGAGGGACTTGACCCCTACACTGACAGACACACACATACACAAATAAATAAATAAATAAATAAATAAATAAATAAACCCAATAAAATAAAACCTCATTGTGTATTGTTATCCCTAATCAGCTGTATCATCCTAAAATTTCCCTGTATATTTAATGAGAAGAATCTTTTTCTCACTTTTTAAATCACCTCTGTTTTCTACCTATCTTCTGCTGTCCTTTCTTACTTATTTAAACATTTACAATGTGGTCATTCTTCAAAAAGATACCACATGATTTTTCATAATTACATGTCCCTGTGAGACTATTACTGTCTTGGGTCATTTTGAACATTTTTTACCTGTAATTCTTTGATCAAAGTAGCAAAACATTGTAGTTTGCATGTAGATTGTTCCCCAAAGGCTCACGTGTTTCCACACTTAGCCCCAGGCTGGTGGTGCTGTTGGAAAATGTTGCACAAACTTAGAAGGCAGTTCCTCTTGGAGGAAGTGGCTCAAAGGTGCCAGGCCTTGAGGCTTCCTTGCCCAACCTCACGTCCTTTTCACACTCTACTTCCTGTGTGCAGATAGATGTGACACCTGGCCTTGTGTTCATGTCACCATGCCTTACCCACATGCTGCCATGTGTTCCTCCCTGTGGTGGAATGATCTCCTTTAACTGAAAGTCAGAATTAAACCCTTCCTCCCTCAAATTGCTGCTTGCCAGGTATCTGGACATAGCAATATGAAGAATATCTAAAACAGAAGTATTACATTCATAGATAAAAGATAGGCCGATATTTCATATATAACACCTATATGGAGAGAGAGCATGATATAAAAGAATCATTTAATTTTTCAAATGATACATTTAATTCAACAGATAATGTCTATGTCCCCAAACCTTCAGAATACTGATGTGTAAATGAGACTCATCACATGGAAACATCGAGATGCTGTCAATACACATTTGGGTCCCAAAGTCATGTTCATAGGCTTTGTCCCCAGGAAGATGTAAGGTTGAATCTTGCCTCTAAAATCCTCCATCTTTGCAACACTGGGAAGGTTCTAGTGGTTCTATAGACTTGTTTTATGTATATTTTCTCATCACTTTAACTGTAAAGGTAGAAAGAGGTCAGACCTTCCACAGTGTCTGTGCACAGCAGGTGCACGGTGTAGTCTGTCTGTTTGTCTGTCTGTCTGTCTCCTCGATCTTGTTTCCCAGCCACATTTTAGCAACCCTGGTGGTTCAGAATGGCCCATTTACCATTTAGTTTATGTTGAGTGTTAATTTCCATCCCTGGGAGGATCGTGAGTCAAAGGACTTGCCTGCTCATCTGAGTGAAGCCCTGGGCTCTGGGTGAATTGGGGGAGCCAGAGGCAGAAATCAGAATCCAGGCAACAATCCAGGCATCGGCCATGACTGTAGCCTCCAAGGATGGAAAATGCAGGAAATATTTTGGGGGCTGTGTATTGTGGTGTGTGTGTGTGTGTGTGTGTGTGTGTGTGTGTGTGTGTGTACACATGCCTGTGTGGCTGTGTGCATATGGGGGTCAGAGGTCTGCCCCTCCAGGACTGGCACTGCAGACATGTGCTACTACACAGCTTCTCTGTCACATCTGTGCTAGGGACATGAACTCAGGTCCTCATGCTTGTGTGACAATTGCTTTACAGACTGAGCCAGATCTGCAGCCTGTTTTTTGGGGGTGCTGTTGTTGTTGTTGTTGTTTTGAGTAAGGAAGTGAGTTCAGTGTCTTGAGCTTTTCCCCATTCCACGAGGTCTAAAGTCACTCAGTAACCTTTGGAGCTAGATTAGCTGAAGTGTTCACTATAACCCAAATGGTAACTACTGAGAAAATAACTTTAAAATATGCAAAAGGGGGGGAATGTGGGGATCACAGTGACACACTAGAAAAATATCAAATAAATATAAAAGAAGTTAGTATTTGAGTCATAAAACAATAAAAAGAAAGTAGCAGAAGACCCTCCTACAGTCGCCACTTCACACAGGAAGATTAAATTACAAGCTGGCAGCAATTTAGCACTTGGGAGACAGAATAGAAGGTTATGAGTTCAAGGTCAGCCAGGGCTACACCGTGAGATGTTGTCTCAAAAGAGAAAGACAACTATCTCTTCTGTAAAAGAAACCACTTCTGGGGCTGGGAAGATGGCTCAGTGGTTAAGAGCACTAGCTCAAGATTTATTGCTAGCACCCACACAGCAGCTCACAACCATCTACAACTCCAGTTCCAGAGCATTCTATGACCTCTTCTGACCTCCAAGGGTATCGCATGAGCACAGTGCACAGACACAGTACAGTCAAACACTCATACACAAACAAAATAAAATAAATCTTTTGTATAAATAAAACTATGTTAGCTCCAAAGACTGAAATTGAAAAGAATGGAAAATATGTGTTTCATGAAAATAGTAAAAAGAAATTAAAGTAGCTGTACTCATATCAGATGAAATAAGCTTCAAGCCAATTATGAGACAAAAAGATGATTGGGTATTATAAGAAGATCAATTTGCCAAGTAGATATGTAATTCTAAACATATGTGCACAGAAGCTGCTGGCTGGCAGATGGCCCTCTAAGAGGGAGAACCTTGAAACTGTTTTAAAAAAAAAAACATTCAATCCGTGTAAACACATCCAACATGCTAAATTGGAAGGTTAAAAATATTAAGGTGGCCAGGCAGTGGTGGCGCACGCCTTTAATCCCAGCACTTGGAAGGCAGAGGCAGGCGAATTTCTGAGTTCGAGGCTAGCCTGGTCTACAGAGTGAGTTCCAGGACAGCCAGGGCTACACAGAGAAAGCGTGTCTCGAAAAACAAAACAAAAAAAAAATATTAAGGTGGCAACACCATGTAATTCCCTTTTTTTGGAAAACTGGAAAAGCTTGTCTTCAAATTCATTCAGAATTGCAAGAGACCTTGTGTTGGGGTCCAGGAGTAGCCCCACAAACCACACGGATCTCAGTCAGACAGGGAGAGGTTATTAAGCATTTGCCCAGGGACTGATTAGTCAGAGCCACAGGACAGACTCAGAGCTGATTTTGACATTGAGTCAGTATCCTACAGAGCTTTTAAGTCTGAAATCCACATCTGTGCCAAGTTGTTCCACCAAACAGGATTTAGGGATAGGAGATTTCCTTGGGAACATGTCTTTCTTGTACATCTATCCTGTCCTTATTGGGGTATTCAACTGTGGTGGGGGACTTGCCTTGCCTAACACTCATATTTTATCTTGCTAACCAAGATGTCAGTTACCCATAGATATGACTTCTGCCAAGTAAGATGTCATTACCCCGGGAGGTCTTAGGAACTTAAAACTTTACTCTTCTCCTACTCAAAATGGAAGTCTTACTCTAACAGATGCAGGTGTCTCTCTTATGCTGGGGTCCATCCCAGGTAAGCTTATAAAAGTAAATGCCACAGAAGCTCATACATAGATGCAGGAAGTGCCACCAAGCAGTTGGTTCAGGTCCAAGTTTATTGCGGCTAACTATACAAAGCAGTTCTAACTGCCCTCTATTTCAATTGGTTTCCAAGAACACCAAAGCACGGAACACAACAGGATATGCAACCAACTGGGGCATGAGAATAATTTTCCTTGTAACACTAATAACAGCTTAAAATAGCTGTCTAGACAGGCAGCAGTTACCCAGGTCTTGACACTTTGTATCTTGGTAGATACACAAGTTCCTGTAAAACAGGGCCTTTCTGGGTAGCTAGGTACCAGCATACAGTAGGGAATACAGTTGAAAAGTGGGACTTCCCACAACTTCTCTAAACTCATTTCCAGGCTGTGCAGTTAAATCAAAACAACAAAATTAAAATAAACACAATTGCTCAAGAAAAAAAAAAAGTAGGAAGCCAGAGGCTCACCTGTCATCTCAGCACTCAAGAGACAGGAGCACCACATGCTCTGGGCTAGCCTGGGCTACATAACAAGACCCTGTCTCCAAAAAGAGGAGAGGGGAAGGTTTTTTAATTCGAGTAACTAATTGTGGTACACAAGACTTCCCAGGAACCAGATAAAGAAAGGGTGCTGGTCAGCATAGTCTACAAGGTCACTGCAGTTTACTACAAGCCCAGAAAAGAATGGTGTAAGGCTGTGGTGTGGTGGTGCATCCCTTTAGTCCTAGCATTCGGGAAATAGAGACCAGCGGAGCTCTATGAGTTCAAGGCTATCCTGGTCTACACAGTGAGTTCCAGGGCAGCTACATAGTGAGAGCCTGTCTCAGACTGCAGCAAACGTGATCAATGTGACCCTACTTAGTGACTCCACGCTTGTGGAAACTGAGGAATGGTTTTACATGAGCAACCCTGGAAGGACTTGACTACACCAAAGGGCTGAAGGAGGAATGGAACACTCTAAGTTCATATGGGGGAAAGCAATGATAGACCATTTGACATAAACTGATGGAAATGTGATTTTGTATAAGGAATGAAAGCTATTTCTCTAAGCCTAACAGGGAAAATTAAGCTTCTAGCCCAAATCGGACAGCAGTCAAGAACACACACCACCGTCACTGAACACACACCACCGTCACTGAACACACACCACTGTCACTGAACACACACCACCGTCACTGAACACACACCACCGTCACTGAACACACACCACTGTCGTTGAACACACACCACCGTCATTGAATACATACCACCATCATTGAACACACACCACCATCATTGAACACACACCACCGTCATTGAATACATACCACCATCATTGAACACACACCACCATCATTGAACACACACCACCGTCACTGAACACACACCACCATCATTGAACACACACCACCATCATTGAACACACACCACCGTCATTGAACACACACCACCATCATTTCTATCTGGCAGTGGACTGGGGGCCTGGTCAGCACCTCGGGCATTAAGAGAATTTAGATTGAAGAGTCAAGCCACAAGATTAAACTACTAGAAAAATTATAGGCAATAGGAGGACGAGGCGTATTCATTTGTTATATATTAAAACGTAAAGACCATTTGTCCTGTTATCATGAGACAGTCACTTTAAGACCTACTGACATTGGGGGTAAATATAACAAAGATACAGAAAACCTCCATAGGGAATTTTTTTTTGACTGGGGATGTAGATCCGGCCTGGCATATACAATGTGCTAGGTTTCATTCCTAGCAAGACACGCGTGCTCACACAGTCAGGGGTGCGGAGGGGAGACAGAGAGGAGAGAGAAAGAGGGAAGAGGAATGAGAGAGAGGCAGAGAGAAGAGAAAGGAGAGAGAAGAGAGGGAGAGAGAGAAGAGAGAGGGAGAAAAGAGAAAGAGATGGTGAGAGAAGAGGGGAGACGGAGAGAGAGGAGAAAGAGGGGAGAGGGAGAGGGAGGAGAGGAAGGGAGAGGATGGAAGAGCGCAAATGAAGAAAGGGAGAGAGAAGAGAGGGAGAGGAAGGAGAGAGAAGAAAGGAGAGGAGAGAGGGAGAGGAAGGAGAGGGGGGTCGGCCCTTTAAGTTCCAGATGAGAGGATGAAGGGACAGCAAATCCGGAAACAGGCCCTGCCTCTGTAGTGGGCGGGGCTAGGAGGTGGTGGTCGGGGATTCGGCCAGGCTTTCCTCTAAGCAGAGAAAGGCCGTCCTAGAGCCATCTCCGAGCCTCTTTCCCTCTCTTCTCCCGGCAGAGTTTGGACAAACCTAACCACCCTCGGCCAGGACTTACGACCCATCTTGCCACCACCATGACACCTGTGTCACTTTTTCAGCTCCTGCTGGTGCTCAGCCTAGCACCTCAGCCGGTGCCTGGAAGTCCCAAGCAATACTTTCTGAGTAGGTGCTGGGTCTGGGCTCGAGGGGAGTAACGGGGTTAGCTCCTGTGGAAAAGAAACTATCTCAGGGGACACCTCTAGAGAATTTCACAATGACTAGAATAGTACCGCATTCAAGGATCCGAACGTTATAGTCAGAAAACTCTAGGTTTGAATCTCGGTTCTGTTCGTTTATTACAGGGCTCCAAACTCTCTGAGAACAAGGGGTTTTGGTTTTTGTTTTTTTCCCAACTGCGATGTTATAATGTAAATAATGATATTGAGACAAGAAAAAAGAGAAAGAAGCTGGTGTGTTCAGGCGAGGTGCTCTCTTACTAGACCATGAGACACATCCCAGTAAACATTAATTACAGTAAAGGTCGTTGGCTTCATCCTCCTGGTTAAGTTTGCTGTCCCCAGTTCCAACATGGAGGGAACCCTGGTCCCACTCTTCAAGCATTTAGATAGACAGGAAAATGAAATTGGTAGAAATCAAGATTCCATCTGTATAACGTTGACCGTGGAGGATATGTGGGGAGGAAGGGAAAGGGATTGAGCATTTTATTTTATGCTTGGTAAAATCTAGAGGCACTCCACAATTACCAGTAACTAGCACCCGCTAGAGTCTGTCTCGTTGGCCACTAAAGCTCTTTAACCTGACAAGGGCCAGTACACAGTAGGAAGAGAGCTGTTTTGTGTGCATTCCTCTCTGTATTTGGGCTCAGGCAGAGGATATGACTGACAGCTCATGTTGCTGTGGAGGCTCGGTTCTGTTTCCAGAACTTCTGGGAGGAAAAGGAGAAGCCAGAGGTTGGCATCCCATTCTGAAATTCCCACCCTCGACACCTCAAAAAAAAATAATCCACCCTGAACTATGAGTTGGATTCCAGCTTCCAACCCAGCTCTTGCAGTTTGTTGGGCTCGTTGTTGAACTGCACTTCTGTTTAGGCTTCTTTAAAAAAAAAAAAATCTGTTTAATGTATATGAGCACACTGTCGCCGTCTTCAGACACACCTGAAGAGGGCATCAGATCAGATCCCATTACAGATGGTTGGGAGCCACCATGTGGTTGCTGGGAATTGAACTCAGGACCTCTAGAAGAGCAGTCAGTGCTCTTAACCACTGAGCCATGAGCCATCTCTCCAGCCGGTTTAGGTATATGGGTGGAGATATATATATATATATATATATATATATATATATATATATATATATATAATATGAATGTGTGTTCTACACAAATAACCTATGTTCAGTTGACTCCAGGATAAATTTAAATTAATATAAACTAGGCAACCGATACTTTTTCACTTCACACACACACACACACACACACACACACACACACATTCATACCCTTGAGACAGACCCTACCAGAGTCTATGGGAACTCAGTATCTGATCTGGAAGGATTACAAATAGACAATGAGTTCAAGGTTCCACCAAATAGTCTCAGATCTGATATCCAGCCCTAGTTCACTGAACAGAACCCAGAGGAAGATGAGAGCCAGGGGCAAAACCTATTCTCATCCCTGGAGAGCAGCAAGGGAAGACAAGGTTGCTGCTGCCTGTTCTCTCAATAACTCTCTTCCCTATTCTTCATTCCAGAGTATATCTTTGAACCTCCACCCTGCAGATCAGAGCCCGAAGACTGCAGCACATTCTGTACACAGCAGGAGGAATGCCTCCACACTCTTCAATGCTGTTCAGCCTACTGTGGGATAGTGTGTGCTTCAAACCAAGCCCCAGTACTTGGGGTCTCCTGAGGGTCTCCTCTCCCAGCCCTGGCACCGGAGCCACTGGCAGAGGCTGACAGCTGAGCCTCCTGCCCATGAGTGTGACGGGTCTTCTTTCCTTTGCCTTTCATCTCGTTGGTTTTGCCATATTGCCCACCTCGTCTCTGCCTTTACCAAGAATGATTTCCACAGAACTCCTAATTAAAAGGGCATCCTCAAATCTCATCCCTCCACCACCATAGCTGTCAATCTCTGTCCCCGTCTCTCTGAGTGTACTCAGAGTTGCCTCTGTCTCTATTCTGGGACCTTCCTGGTCCCAGAATCTACCTTTATCCCAGAATCTGCCTGGAGTGATGGATCTGGTCACACATAGCAAATTTGTTCTCTTTCTGCTTCGTTTCCTTCATCCCTAGACATTCTCATTTCTTAACTTGGTGCTCTCAAAGGAATTAATCTCTCTCTCTCTCTCTCTCTCTCTCTCTCTCTCTCTCTCTCTCTCTCTCTCTCTCTCAGCTTGCTCATCATTAAGACAAGAATAAACATGAGACTAAAATAAAAACCACAAATGAGCTGAAGCAGTCTCTTGCCTCGTGATTAATTTCCATACATTTTACTGGTCCCTCGACCAGTTCTGTCTGAAAAGACTAGCCCATGCGACTAAACTCCACATCTTTGAACGTGCAGTGTTAGATAGAGCTCAAAGGGACAAAAAGCTGATGGTGGTGGCACCAAGCTCCTCCTTCCTTGTAGCAGGAGGGCTCCGTTTCATGTTCTGCCTTCAAGTGGGATTAACAAAGAGTAGGAATTACACCTTCAAGAACAAATTGGCACCCAACATAGTTGAGAATATTTTCTTCTACAGATTCAAGAGATTCAAGACTCCTCAGGTTTGACCACTGAGGTATGCTCCCAAGTGCATTGCCTAAGTGTAAGGTCCTCCTGATCCTCCTCTTCCTCTTCCAGACTCCTCCAAAATCAACCAAGTTCTCCCAAAGCCAAAATGGCCTTCTTGATGGCCAGATTGCCTGGTCCTGTGTTTTCCACTCCACCTTCAGTTTTCGAACTCATTACCTGGGGGGCAGAGTATGGGAAGGAGAGTCATGTCCTAAGGGGAGTGCAGGACACTCAGACCTGAGGCTCTGCTAAGGAACAGTCTGTTCTGTCCTCCAGTGGGAAGTACCAGGAACAGGAATTCAGACTGGGCCCTTCACACTCTGTGAGTCAGTCACTGGTTAACTTACTATACAGAGGTACAGTTAAGCTGCTCATGCAAAAGAGAGAGAGGCCATCCATGCCTCAGGATGTTATGGGGATAACTCAATGCTGCATGGATGGGACTATCCTCACTGAGGAGGCTCTGCCAAGATGAGAACACACAGATGTCACTCTTTCTGGGTGTTTGCTCTCTGAAAAGGTGGAGAAGGGGTTGCCTCTATAATTTCACTGAAATTACACAAAGCTCACTATCAGAGGTCTAATCAGTCTGAGACCTTTCGCTTCACAGCTGGGCACTCATGCACTCAGTGCTCAACTCAACACATAGTAATGCTCAATCCTGGCCCTTGAGGTAGGTGGGCTCAGCCCTCCCACCAAACCAAACTCGAAGTATAAGAGCAGTTGACAACAGCCTCTTCTATCTGCTGCTTGCTCCACCATGAAGCCTGCTAAGCTGGGGTCTCTCCTGGGATTCTCCCTCTTCTGCTTACTCAGTCCTCCGGTACTGAGCGGTGTTGAACGGCTTGCTGAGCATCTCTGCAAAGAATACAACGGTATGAGTAAAATTAAGGCAGAAGGGAAATTCCAAGGTCAATTACAAATGGGGGAGAAAGAAATGTAAGCAATTCCCCTGGGTGGGTCAGAAGGATCTTCTGTTGTGGCAGTGCCCACCAACCTTAAGCCCCTTAACTCAGGGTGTCACTTACTTTGAGGGACTTGTGGGTGTTCAACAAAGATAAAACAATATATGCATTTAGCAAAAAAAAAAAGTTACTAATGTGTTGAGTATACAAGAGGATTTATATAGGTGTTTGGAACAACAGATTGATGCTCTATATCCTATTCAAATTATCGGATGGAGGTTTAGGATTTAAGAGTTAGGAGCCATCTCGAGTGTCATGACAAATACCATTGGAATTGTGATACTTCTAAAATTTACAATGAGAGTCATTATAATTAGAAAAAAGTTTAAAGACACTTGTAGGATATTTGGCATAATTCTAACACCTCTCTGGATATTTCAACTTTGCATAGTGAAATTATGAATTTAAAGAATGCTGCTCTGCTGAGCTTTGATGCTGCAGATACTGCTGATAAAATTATCCATGGCCTGAGGTCAGTATTTCCATTTTGGTCAAACCTCAGGAAAGGCACATATAGCTTGATCATGCTAGCACTTTTTGTCCTGGAAATACTTTTATTCCTGTCCATCATGTTAAAGCTTGTCTCTAACAACATCAACATGTTGGCAGCCAAAGTACATGACTTGAAACTGAAAATGGACCCCCGGACAGAGTTATTAATTTAACAGGTTGGCAAGCCAAGGACGGGTAAGATTCTTCACAGAGCCTTACAAACCAAAGACATAAGTGCATTACTTTTGATAATGCATATTCCATGATGAGTAAGGAAGGCATTCTTGGCAGAACAACCTAAGACAGTCTCAGTCTTGTTTATGAAATAAAAAAGGAGGAGAGGTGGAGAGCTTTTGGGGCTTCTTTGCAAGAATCTGGCATGGGCCAATGACAAGGAGATGGGCTTCAGGCAGGAATCTGACATTAGGCAAGAACAAAGAAGTAATTTCAGGCAGGAATCAAAATCGTAGGCTAGAACAAGGAAGTAGGCTTCAGACATGAAAATGACTTTGGGCTAGGACAGGGAAGTTGGCTCAGATATTTTGGTCATCCTGATAAGCCCTTAGAAACAGTGATCACAGGAGTGTTCATGGAATTTTGTTTATTGTCTTGTTTGTTCTTTGACTATTTGTGTTTATTGTCTTGCTTGTTCCTTGACTATTTGCATCTATTGTATTGCCTAGTTCCTCAACCTAAAACTGACCTTAATACTTGCATGTAATTTAAACAGTATAAAGGCAGAAAAGGAAGGATGGGATGGGGTTAGTGGGGTGTGGGGAAATGGGGAAAGGGGATAACATCTGAAATGTATAAATATTGAATAAAAAAAACAATATATGACACCAGTAAGTCCTTTCCAGATAGAGAATTCTTTTGTAGGAGGCCAAAGACTGGACAAGTTTTGAGATAGGGGCTTTGTGGCATAGGGCAAGATCAAACCTTCCAAGAGATTGCATTGGAAGGAGAGAAAGGAATTTTCAGACTGAGATCATTGAGGTGTATCTAACTTCTAGGCTCTGAGCACACTGTACCTGTATAGAGGAGTTTACAGTGTAGCTATGACTACATGGGGAGGCTCTCTCCAGAGCTAAGTAGTACAGTCTATACTTGGAGTTAAATTCAAAACCCTGGTCCTGTCACTCAGCAGATGTGTGCCTTTAGACAAAACTCTGAGCCAGTTACCATCTCCTCCCTGCAATCCCACTTTGCCCATGTGGAAAAAAAAATCAGAAAGGCAGAGCGTATTTTAAGTATCAAATAAAATCACGTGTGTAACTAGGTAGAGACAAATAGTCCTTATCAGAGAATAAAGTAGAAATCGGCACCATGAGGAAGGTGATCTGCAAGCACTTGGCTATCAATATAATCACCAGTGTGGCTATTTCAGTCATTCAGACCCTTCACCTAGCCACAAAAAGTGAGGCAGCTGCTTCCTGGAAGACAAGAGGAGGAGTACAGAACAGCAGGTTATGAGGTGCAAAAGTATCGTGCCCCTGGTTCTTCATCTAGCTTTAGAACAACAGAAAACAGTCATCTGAATTTTGAAATGTAACTTGTATAATAGGTGTGTAAAAAGCAGGGAGTGTGGGTTCAGCAGGCAATTGAAAGGTGAGGCAATGAGGGCAAGGAGATGCAGAAGGCTGGGATAGCCTGGAAGGTGCACAGGGTAAGGAACCTTGTCACTTAGTGCAAGCTAAGCCATGCACAATCAGGCCCTTCCCAAAAATCACTGCCCAGGGCCACAACCTGGAGAGGTAAACTGTGTTGGACAAAGATGGCCTTACCATATGACTCTGCTTGTAACAGAAAAAGCAGAAACCTTTCAGAGTCCCTGAACAAACAATGTTTCCACACTGAAGACAGGAATTTTTCTCTTTTAGTTTTTACATTGTGTGTGTGTGTGTGTGTGTGTGTGTGTGTGTGTGTGTGTGTGTGTAGGCTGCAGGACTACTAAAAGAAGCCGCTTCTCTCTTCCCACTCCATGGGTCCAGAGACATAGCTCCAGTTGTCAGTACTTTAACTTCCTAAGCCGGCTCGCCATCCCAAGCAGGAATTTCTAAGAGCTTCTGAATAAAGACAAACTTCCCCTTGTATCTTAGTCGATTCGCTCTAACTCCTGGTAACTTCTCATGCAGATCCTTGTGTTTTGAAAGTGGATCCTGGCAGCTGCTATGAAGTGCATTTTAGATTTTTCTACAACCAGACTGCCAAAGACTGTCAGGTTTTTCTGTACGGTGGATGCAATGGTAATCTTAATAACTTCAAGCTTAAAATCGAGTGTCAAGTAGCTTGCCATGAAATATACAAAAAACCGCCTCCCCCACCGAGGTAAGGAATATAACCTCATCTTTGGTCTTTAAGATGAATGGTAAGAGAAAGCTCTGAGATCCAAGGGTAGGGAAAATTAGTCAGAGCTTACCCTATTTTAGGATGTAAAGAGGATAGATTGTTCCATAAAAGTTTCTAACAGTTAAGCTGGATCTCAGAATAAATTGTAGACTTTGCCCAAGGGGTGATGGTGCACGCCTTAAAGGCATTTGGGAGGGCAAGGCAGATGGATCTCTGAGTTTCAGGCTAGCCTAGTCTACAAAGTGAGTTCCAGGACAGCCAGAGCTACACAGAGAAACACTGTCTTGTAAAACAAACAAAATAAAACAACAACAAATTGTTGACTTTGTAATTAGAAAAAAATCAAAAGTTCAGGGAGAAAATCCTCACTGAACAACTGAGTTTTGCCACAGTGTCAGATGTTCTGCTGAGCAATTACCATATAATGATATAATCTTACATTAAAATAACAGCCGGAAAAGGAAGCGTTCTTTAAGAGAGTTGGCAACAAAGAACCTTGCTATGGATTTGAGATTGACCACTCTCCAGCCTGGTAGACTGAAGCAAACAGAAAGAAAAGAGACCTCGCTACAGAGAGCATGGAGAGAGTCCAGAAGATATCCCCTGGCCAGGCTTCGCACCTAGGCAGCTGCAAAGGTCAGTGTGGGGTCCATGGACCAGCTCCAACAGGTTCAGTTTCCTGAGAAACCAGGCTTTGCCTCCCGCAGTCCCAAAGACGACTACTCTCAACCTTGATCAGAGAAGCTCCCTTTAGCAGTGAACAGAAAGACTCATGGCTGCCCAAGGCACTAAGAGATGAAGGAAGTCTCCTCCAACTGGTGTTAGAGCTGGATGTTAAGGGGGAGAGCTGCAAAACCCTGTCCTCTGGACAGAGTGTAGACTCTGTAATTCTGAACTCACAGCAGCTGCAGCTGCGTATGTGTGCCTTCACAGACCTAAGCTTGGAAACAGGAATCGGAGAGAGGGCTTCAGGATTCGTTTCCCTGGGGAACAGCTGGCTACTGATGGACACTGGTAAAGGACAGTGACTGTCTTCAGTGGTCTATCCACCAGCAAGTCCAGAGCTGTGGTCATATGCATAGCTCTAACCAGAATCCATGGGTCACAAAACAAAATGACATAAATCCTCTTAAGCAAGCAACCTTTGGGGCGAGGTGAAAGAGCCAGAGTGAGATGAAACTAAGGACACATTGTATACATATGTGTGTGAAATAGAATAAATTACTAAAAGATCTGAAAAAAAATAAGATTAAAGGAGTCCTACAGTAGATTACTAGTATTATTTTCACCTAATAGATGAGGAAAACAAGTCCATTAGATGTAACCACTTGAAGCCTTGTGCTGGTGCCAGCACCACGCCTTTAATGCCAGCAGAGACAGATGGATCTCTGCAAGTTCAAGACCAACCTGGTCTACAGAGTGATCTCTAGGGCAGCCATGAGGACTACACAGAGAAACCCACCTTGGGGAAGTGGGGGGATAGTAACCAATGCATAACAAGTTAGTTTAGGTTTTTGATATTTATTTTGAAATTAGATCTGACCATCACAGGGCTCTTGCCCTGCTTACATGCTCCCAAGTCAAATCATTGCATTTTTCAAGCCTCCTAAATCTCTGTAGAGACATGCTACTTTGTACAGCTGAAGTCCCTGCTCAGAACTGATGATTTCCAAGTTATTAGAACAAGACAGTCAATGTGTCCTATCCAAGGAGAGCTGTAACTAATTTCCATAAAATGAGAAGTGCAGTAGCCTAGGGAGTGACTCAAAGGCACCAGTTCTGGTTTTGGTCATTCCTAAGGGATCTTTGTCATGACTAGAACATGGGTAGTGGCTATCTTTTGGGAAAATGAAACAGATTCATGGAAGAGAGGGGCCATCCTCTAGGATTGTCCCAAGAGAGAAATGACTTACAGTAACCCAGGGAGACTTTTTGTAACCTGTAACATGGATCTGATTTTTCTACTTAAACAGAAAACCTGAACCTGAGCCTGAGCTGGAACTTAAAAGTATGTGTGTTCATGGAGGTTCTTGGATGGACCATCTGAAATAAAGATTCAAGAAGATTCAGAGCAATGTTTAGATTTTTTGGAACATGTCCATAATCTTCAACACTTTGATTCACTATTTTCCTGTTCCTGATTTTGTCTTTCCTGAAATAAAAATTACACAGTCATTCAAAAATAAGAACATCTTCCTATGTGTCCTTCCTGTATCTTCACCCCGTTGCCTTGTCCAGAGAATGTCAACAGGCTCTATCCTATAGGTCTCTCTTCTCTCATGAGCAACTCCTCATACATCCAGATTATGCCAACATCATTCCAGGACAGCTGACCAAATTGCACTGATTGGGGTCCTCCTTTATGCAATCCAGCTCATCGGTGCCCCCAAGAGCAGCAAACCTATGTTCGACGTTAAATCTTGAAATCAAATACAGCACTGAACCTCACACTTACCTGAAATGTTTCTCCACTGGAACAAATTTTTCTTTGTCAGACTTCCTGATTCATGTTTATCAATCCTCAAAGACCAGTTAGCTTTGCTGATCTCTTAAGTTGCTCCTTGCTTAATAGTAATCATTTAGGTAGCCTTAAGAGCTTGGTGACTGAAACTTGACTTGGTCATTGTCAACCTCCCTGGAAAAGGAAACCTTAGCCTCAGTCTCATCGCTTTGTTTCTCCTACCGAACGAATGCTCTCATCCATGCATAGACTGTCAAGCCTGAAGGGAATGTGACCGGGTGGGTCTGGCCATGATCTACCCAGCTCTAGCATCCTCAGGTTGACCATAAAACTCTAAAATGTCTTGAGTATCCCAGATGAGTCTTCATGGAAGTACGGTTGTCCTCTAGATACCTACCCTGTCTAACTCACAAAGTCTAACTCCTCATCTGGAAATCACTTGTGAATCACCAGCCTCAGAGACACTACAAATCACTGAAAACCTCTGTGTGTGTGTGCGTGTGCGTGTTCGCGAGCACGCAGGCCAGAGGAGGGTATCCAATCCCCTGGATCTGGAGTTAGAGGTAGCTGGCAGTTGCCTGACTCGGGTGCTCTTCTCCAAGAGCAGCACGTGCTCTTACCCACCAAGCCATCTCTGTACCACTACCACCCATTTTGTTTTTAAACTTCATTTTCTTTTTTTACTTTTGTTCTTTGGATTTTTTTAAAGACTTATTTACATTACCAGGCATGGTACTACATGTCTTTAATACCACTACTTGAGAGTCAGGAAGAGGGGGTTGGGGATTTAGTTCAGTGGTAGAGAGCTTGGTGCGAGACCCTGGGTTCAGTTCTCAGCTCTGGAGAGAGAGAGAGAGAGAGAGAGAGAGAGAGAGAGAGAGAGAGAGAGAAAGATTCAGGAAGAGGTAAGTGGATCTCTGTGAGTTTAAGGCCAGCCTGGTCTACAAATATACAGTGAGACCTTGTCTCAAAAGTGGGGGAAGGGTATGTCATTTTATGAGTATGAGTGCTTTGCCTGCATGTACACCTGTGCTCCACATGTGTTCCTGGTGCCTACAGGGGTCAAAAAGAAAACAAAATAGAGCAAATGGTTTGAGATCAGAAGAGCTAAGCCATCAGAAAACCAATTAAGACAAAGGCAAGAGGATAAAGACATCTTGTGTCAAATCACAAAACAAAGATACAACAGTGAAAACATATGAACTGGAGCATCACAACCCATTAGATATACACGTTAGCAAATGAACCAGAGCATCACCAGCAAGCTGGATACATGTTAGCAAATGGACCACAGTGTCACAAGCAAATACATTAGCAAATGAACCAGAGCATTGCCACCAAGCTGGATACATGTTAGCAAATGGACCACAGTGTCACAAGCAAACACGGTAGCAAATGAACCAGAGCATCACCAGCAAGCTGCATACACATTAGAATTGTGTTCTAAGAAAAAAACCATGTGTTCAAAAGCAGAGTCATCAAACCTTTGTAAAAGTCGAGATACAGCTGGAGAGCTGGCCTAGCAGCTAAGAATGCTTTCTGCTCTCACAGAGGACTGTGGTGTGATTCCCAGCGTCCCGGTCTGGCAGCCCCCAACCCACTGTTAACTACAGCTTCAGGAAACCAGATGCCCTCTTCTGGCTTCCTCAAGTACCTGCACTTGTAAGCACATAACACACAGACACACTCACAAATGTTAAAACTCAAAAAGCTTTCAAAAGTCAAAATAATAAATACTTTCTACCAATAGGTAAAGTCAAATGTATTATACAAGAGAATAGAACCCGAGAGCCGTGATGCACATGTGTAATCTTACCAGGTCAGGTGAAGCAAGAGGATTCCAGGGTAGCCTGTGCTATGTAGTGAATTCTAGGCCACTTATGACCCTGCATGAGAAATTTAAAGAACGAATTTTACAATGACAATAATAAAGCTGATCTGGGAGTGGTAGTGCACACTTTTAATCACAGCAATCAGGAGGCAAAGGAACACAGGTCTCTGTGAGTTTAAGGCTAGCCTGGTCTATATGGGCAGTTTCAGGCCAACCAGAGCTACATAAGTGAGACCCTGTCCCAAATTAAATAAATAAATCTGGGTGTAGTCATGCACACCTGTAGTCCCAGCTACTCTGGAGGCTGACACAGGAGGATACTTTAAGTTCAAGATTTTTTTTCTTTCAGATTTTATTTTTAGTTATGTGTATGTACCCATAGAGGAGAGAAGAGAGTACCAGGTCCCCTGAAGCTGTGAGCCACCTGGCCTGGGTGCTGGGACCAAACTCTGGACCTCTGCAAGAGCAATACGAACTCGTATCTAATGAACCACCTTTCCAGACTCAAGTCCAAGACATGGAGACTTGCTGGGAGAACATTATGAGGTCAAGAATGAAAAGGAAGGAAGGAGAGAAGGAAAGAAGGAAGGACTGAAGATGTGAAACTTAAATGTAAAAAAGAAAAACTAACAAAATTTGAGATTCTTGTAGAAAAAAAAAATCTTATGTAAGAAAATAGACAACTTCCAGGTAAGACAGGAGGCTGGAAAGTGCCTCCAGGAGATCTGGAGAAAGGAGTCAGGTGGAAAAAAAAAAGTGTAGATGTCTTTCCAGAGAGAGAAGAACAGAAAGAGCTTTGGAACCCACAACACGAACGAGTACCTGAAACATGCAGAGAATGGCTCGGACTGGAAGGGGAAAGTGTTTACTGTGTAAGTTTGGACTGAGTTCAGATGCTCAACACTCAATAAAAAATGGAGCAGGGTGGTATGCACCTGTAAGTCCAGGGAGCAGAAGCTAGCGAACCTCTGGATGGTAGTAGCCAGCCTTTCTAGCCAATTGCTAAGCCCCAAGTATTGTGAGACAGCCTGTCTCAAAAATACGATAGAGACCAATAGAAGATATGTGCACACACATATATACACCGTACACACCGGTACACACACTGTTGCTATTGCCTCTAAGTAAGCCGTTATGTCTGTACTCTCTGGTCTTGAATACTTTTTTATACGAACCTTAAAGTAAAAGAACAGAGGATAGAGAGACAGCTTACAGTTGTCTCCAACTCCAGTTCCAGGGATCTGGTGCTCTCTTCCAGCATCCTTCAGCACCAGACATGCATGTGGTGCACAGGCAAAACACCCGTACACATAAAACAAAAAGAAAAGCACAATCCATCAAACATACTTGGGTGTTAGACCAGAACTGCATGTACAATCAAAACCAATGCAGGACATACTTCTATGTGACATCCGAAAGACTCACATGAAACCTGGGTGAGTCACTGAGAAATCAGTTATGCATACAAGAGATACTCAGGTGAAAATATACAAGAAGGCTGACCACAAATAAATCCATTCAGCCGGAAGGACAAGCTGAAAGCAGAACGGAAGGAAGAGACTCCTGCTGTTCTTCATCCTTTGACTCAGGACTAATTTCAGCAAAAGCAATGAGGAAAACTTGTATCGCACGTCTGATAGTTTAATCTCCTGAGAGGAGGCATGTGAGAAGGCTGGTGTCAGCTCTCAATGCCTCTCAGGGCCTTCCATCTAAGTGTTAGATGGTGTTAAATGATGGAGAAGAACACTCAAATCCTCCCATTGTAGGGCTGTGGGTGTGGTGCATCCAGCAAAAGCCGGCAAGCCTATGACCCGAACTCAATACCTGGATCCCATGTAGAGACAGAAAGAGAGAACGGACTCCACAAAAAGGGTCCTTTGACTCACACGTGGGCTCCGTGATGTGTTACCCGGAAGTGTGAGGAAACATTGCTCTTTGTTTGTTTGAGACAGGGCCTCATATAATCTTAATAATGTTTCCATTACTGTGACGAAACACTATGACCAAAAACAAGCTGGGGAGGAAAGTTTAGTTCAGCTTACACTCCCTCCATCACTGAAGGAAATCAGGGCAGGAATTCAAACAGGGCTGGAATCTGGAAGCAGGAACAGAAGCAGAAGCCATGGAGAAACACTGCTTTCTGGCTAGTTCTTCACGGCTTACTCAGCCTGCTTTCTTATAGTACCCAGGACCACCAACTCAGAGTGGCACCACCCACAATGGGCTGGCTCCTCCCACTGGCTCCTCCCACTGGCGTCAATCATCAATCAAGAAGATTCCCCACAGGCCAGTGGAGCACTTTCTCAACTGAGGTTCCCTCTTCTCAAATAACTCTAGCTACTATCAAGTTGATATCACAACAGCCAAGTTGATTAACTCCTGATCCTCCTGCCTCCACCTCCCCAAGTGCTGGCGGTACAGATAGCCATCACCACAGCCAGATGTTACCTGATATTTATTTTTGTGCATAAATTATCTGTGATATCCATTTTTTTCCATATTGTGTTGAGTTCTCATCTGCTTGACCTCTTGGCTTCTGGGGGGCAGGGGACGGTGTAAAGTTTTAAATCTCACACTGTAATTTGAATTGACAACTGTTTCTAGACCCACAAGTGTTATGTTCAATTTGTGTTAGCACATCATTAGGAGTTCACATTCAGTATGTGTGTGCATACATGCATACGTGCATGCCTGTGTGTATGCATGTATGCATGTGCGTGTGCATGCGTTGTGTTGTGTATGTGTGTGTGTGTGCATATGTGTGTGTGTATGGAGTCTTCCCATCTTACTTTCTTTGGATACAGGCTCTCTTTTCACTAGGACCTGGGGCTCATTTTTTTTTTTAGCCCAGGCTAGCTCACCAATGAATCTCCTGTCTCTGCCTGAGAAGACCTGGTGTGATGGTTTGTATATGCTCACCCCAGGGAGTGGCACTATTAGAAGGTGTGGCCCTGTTGGAGTAGGTGTGTCTCTGTGAGTGTGGGCTTTAAGACCCTCATCCTAGCTACCTGGAAGTCAGTATTCTGCTAGCAGCCTTCAGATGAAGATGTAGAACTCTTAGCTCCTCTTGCACCATGCCTGCCTGGATGTTGCCATGTTCCTGCCTTGATGATAATGGACTGAACCTCTGAACCTGTAAGCCAGCCCCAATTAAATGTTGTCTTTATAAGAGTTGCCTTGGTCATGGTGTCTGTTCACAGCAGTAACACCCTAAGACACCTGGCATTACAAGCATGTGCCATTTCATCCAGCTCTTAAAATGGTTTCCTTTTTGCATACATAATCAGGTCCATAGACTTCTGCAGAAACCTTTACAAACTGAACTATCTGCCCAGCCCGCATCCTCCAGTCTTCATTCCAGAATGATGTAACACTACTCTTTGCCCCTGTTGATGCAGTTTGGCCTTAAACTGTGTTTTTATAGTAAGGAAATGTAAATATATTAATTTTATTTCTACTATCCTTTACCATTCTAGGAATCAAACCCAAAGCCTCAAACATGTGAGGCAAGAAGAAACATTCTGCCATGACACAGGATTCTGGGCCCTCTCTTAGCTTCATTTTCCTCTCAATCTTGGCTTATAATTTAGGTGGGTATCAACTGTAGGTAAAGATGAATTTTTCTTCACCACCTTTGGCCATTAGATGTGAAAAAATTCACAAAAATAAATAAATTTAAAATAATTTATTTATTTTTTATTGGTATTTGACTGCATGTATGTGTCAGGGCCCATGGGACAAGAGTCACAGACAATTTCATTACAATGTGTCCAAACATGAATCAAGAGAGAGAGAATAACTGGGCATGGTGGTGCATGTTTTAATCCCAGCACTCGGGAGGCAGAGGAAAGCAGATCTCTGTGAATTCAAAGCCAGAGCTACAGTGAAACCCTGTCTCAAAAAGAGGAACAGAGATGGAGGAGGGAATTAAACAGAATAAGAGAAAATATTCTTTAATCGTATATCTCATAAAAATTGTATGTAGAATATAAAAATATCCATGTCTAATTGAGTGGCAGACAAAGTGACAAATCAGAGAAAGACTTGACAGAATATGATCTGCTCAACTCTCACAAGAAAAGAGAAGACAGGGAAGCTTCTTATAGAGCAGCACAGACAAAAAGAGGAAGTGGGCAGTTTTACTGGGAGAGTTTTACAGACACAGATTGAGGGGAGAACAAGCTAGACACAGGTGAAGATAGAACGAGTCAGAGATGGAGGAGGTGCCAGAAGATTAGAGCAGATTACCAAAGTTAGTTTGAGCAATTCTGAAGAGGCTTGGAGAGAAGCAAGATTGAATCAGTCATCTTGGAGGGGAGTGTGAGCCAGAGAGCTGAGTTGAATCAGCCAGCCAGAGTTCAGAAAGAACCAAGAAGGGGTGTGTGGTGGTTTGAATATGCTTGGCCCAGGGAGTGGCACTATTAGGAGGTGTGGCCTTGTTGGGGGACTGAGGGACGTATGGGAGAGGTGTTCCCAGACCAGCCACAGCCCTGTAAAGAGGAGACGTTTTGCTTCCTTTCTCATGGCTATGCCATAGAATCAAATGAAATTCACCTCATCTGCTATTTAAGGTGTGCTGGCTGAGGTAGAAGCATACCGTTTAATACACTATAGAGTTTTCTGCCGTGATTCAGTCTGTGATAAAAGTAGAGACTTGTCTGAAGGCCTGGACCTGAAGCCAGTGTGAGTCCTCACATAGGGATTTCTGTTTTCCATAATAGTTGCTCTCATTCTCCTGCTGTAACTGTCATCTCTGAGGCTCGCTGCCTCCGTCTGCTAACCTAGACCTGGTCCTGGAAGCTTCTAGCCTCCGTACAATCTTATCTAGGCCTAGAATGTTTTCAGCCTCTAAGACTTAGTGCCGAATAAACTCACCCTATTTTGCATAGGTTTTCCATTCCTGAAGAGACACCATGACCAAGGCAACTCTTATAAAGGACAGCATTTAATTGGGGCTGGCTTACAAGGTGAGAGGTTCAGTCCATTAACATGAAGCATGGCAGCGTGCAGGCAGGCATGGCGCTGGAGAAGGAGCTAAGAGTTCTCCATCTTAATCTAAAGGCACTTAGGAGAACCAAAAGGCAACCAAAAAGCTAGGAGAAAGTTCTCTCAAAGTCCACCCTCACAGTGACATACGTGAATTTCATTTGATTCTATGGCACAGCCATGGGAAACTAAGCAACACGCTGTGTCCTCTTTACAGGCCTGTGGCTGGTCTGGGAACACCTCTCCTCCAGTGTGCCTTCCACAGTCCCCCACCCTGGGCCAGAGCCTCTGTCTTGCTATGTTCATCACACATTATGTCACTGAAATAAATAACTTAC
The DNA here is from genome assembly GCF_004785775.1 of Grammomys surdaster. Taxonomy (NCBI): domain Eukaryota; kingdom Metazoa; phylum Chordata; class Mammalia; order Rodentia; family Muridae; genus Grammomys; species Grammomys surdaster. The sequence continues at coordinate 10,100,362 of NW_021604638.1, read as the reverse complement.
CGAGAAGAAATGCGAACTCACAGTGGGGCTTCCTGAGTGGTGAGAGTTACCAGTTTTTCAGCATTTATAAAACCTGACCTTTGGAGGGTGGGGCCCAGCACTGCACCATTCCTAGGGCTGCAGAACCCCCTTCACTGAATCATGAACCATAATATCCTTTATAGTCAGGTGCTTGTGTGTGTGTGTACATATATGTATATATGTATGTATGCATATATATATATGTCTAATTTTATGACAATTTGACACAAGCTATAGTCATCTGAAAGGAGGGAACTGTTATTTTTTTAAAAAAAAATGCCTCTATAAATCCAGCTGTAAGGCATTTTTCTCAATTCCCGATTGACTGGGGAGGGCCCAGCCCATTGTAGGTGGGGCCACCCCCAGGCTGTTGTGTAGTGGTTTGGTCTAATGCTGCTTATATTCTAATGCTAATTTGGGGCCCCCAAGACTGGTTACCCCAAAGACAAAGACAAAGGATTCTGCACATAAGACACTGCGTGACCCTGTCCCCAGTTAATTGTGATTGGTGAATAAAGATGCCAACAGCCAATAGTTGGGCAGAAGAGACGTGGGTGGGGTTTAGGTTTCATGGGCTTGGAGAGAGAGGACCATAAGGAAGGGGAAGGAAAAAGAAGCTGCCATGGAATAAAAGAACTTGCAGGAGAAGAGAAAGGAGAGTCGCCATGGGTTAGCGGAGCCTTAAGAACACGGCCATGTGGGCTGGCCAATTGAAGCTAAGAGCAGCCCAGATGAACCATAATAAGCAATAATTTGGTTTACCATAGGAAAGTAGATTCTAACAGCATGGAGGGTAGGCAGCTGCCCAGCTATTGTGCTGCCTAAGGCACATTAAAAATATAAAGACTGTGTGCCTCTTTCATCCAGGTCCATCAACGATCTAAGGCAGGGAAGAAGCCCCAGGCTGGGATTTATAATAACTTTTACTACACTGTTGGTCCTGGGCTCCATAAGAAAGCAGTCTGAGTGAGCCACAGTGAGCAAGCCAGCAAGTAGCACCCCTCCACAGCCTCTGCATCAGCTCCTGCCTCCAGGTTCCTGCCCTGCTTGAGTTCCTGTCCTCACTTCCTTGGATGATAAAGCTTCCATGGTGATGTGGAAGTTGGGATGAAGAAACAACCCTTTCCTCCCCATCTTGTTTTTGGTCAAGGTGTTTCATCATAGCAACAGCAACCCTGACTAAGACGATAGTGCACTTATGTTTTTGCACGCTGTGCCCGTAGCACCCACAGAAGCCAGAAGACAGCAACGAATTCCCCAGGACTGGAGTTTACAGAGTAGACAGTGAGCCACTGTGTAGACTGGGGACCAAGCCCGAGTCCTCAACTAACCCCTCGCTCCAGCCCTAAGGATAAAAATATAGCCTTCCTTCTACATCCCCATCAAATGAGCCAGAGTTAGCAGTGAGGCTGAAGGGAAGGGTAAGGCAGCCGCTACCACAGAGCAAAACATAGAACTGAGAGGGAGACACATCACGGTTGGGTTGCTTACTCTGACACAGAACCCTCTTCTCCCTGGGAAGTGCTAGCATTCACTCCAGTGCCCCAAGCCTTAATCACGAACCATTGGTTATTGGTTTTCCAGCAGGCAGAGCAGAAAACACAATGGTAAAAATATAAAAAATAGAGAGAGTTAATGGCCCTCCTTTCTGCTCTGTGGCTTTCATCTGAAGTGCTGTGTTCTGAGACGGAACGCCTCACATTCTCTTCACGGAGACATGCAGCTCCAGCCTTCCATTCTCATGTTTGCATGGGGGAAACTATGGGAGCTTGTTGATTACAAAATGGAGCTTAATACAAAATATCAGGGCGTCCTGAATTATGGAGTTAGTCTGCCCAACTCAGCAAGCCAGACAGGGTGGCACAGGCCTATCATTTCAGCAACCTGGGAAACTGAGGCAGGAGGCTCTCAAGCTCAAGACTAGCCTGGGCTACAGAGTGAGGTCAAGGCCAGCCTGGGACTTAATAACAACTTGTCTCAACTTTTAAAATAGGGTGCTGGAAAGAAGGCTGGGTGATTAAGAGCACTTGCTGCTTCTAGTCTGTTCCCAGCACCCACACAGGGTACCTCACAATCTCCTATAACTCCAGCTCCAAGGAAATCCTATGTTTCTGACCTCCTGCACTCAGACACACCACCCTACACACACACACGCACACACACACACACACACACTAAAGTAATAAAAATAAATCTCTACAGATAAGGCTGGGTTTACAGATCCATAGCAGAGCACTCGCCTTGGAGCCAATCCCAGGTCTCCAAAAGAGGAGCAATGAAGTGTTCAACCCCATCCTGTCTCCCCATTACTCTGCCTTCTCTTCTCTGAAAGTTGAGCTGGTGAGTAGAAGAGAAAGATGTTTACTCTATTGGAAGCAAGGTGTGAAGCATCTCCAGACTCCTTTCCAACTGACCCCTCAACAAGATGTAGACAGCAAGATGTCAGCCTCTATTCTCTATCTGTGGAGTCAGGGTGAAATGTCTTTGTGTTACATTCAGCACACACACACACCTTAAAACTACAAACTATACCCTATCCATTTCACTATACCCAGAACCTAGTTCAAAGTGTGGCATGAAAGTTACTGTTTGTAACTCCAGATCCTAGAGATTGAACACCCTCACACAGACATACATACAGGCAAAATCCCAATGCACATGAACTAAAAATAAGTTTTAAAATAAAAACAAAAACCAAACAAAACTAAGGCAGCAAAACACAGACATTTTAAAATATAATCCTTTCTATAAAAGATTTAAGATCTTTAGACTTCCTAAATCTATATAAATTTTGCAGAATTTTTTTTTTTTTTTAGGTTTTTCAAGATAGGGTTTCTCTGTATAGCCCTGGCTGTCCTGGAACTCACTCTGTAGACCAGGCTGGCCTCGAACTCAGAAATCCACCTGCCTCTGCCTCCCAAGTGCTGGGATTAAAGGTGTGTGCCACCACCGCCTAGCAGAAATTTTTAAATATCATTTTTCTAGGCTAAAGTAACTGGCTCTTGAATTCTCAGACTTTCGATTCCCTCTCCCTTTTGGCCTGGTCATTTCTTCTCTGATTCTATTCTATCATACTCTTTCTAAGTGTGATCTGGGGAGCTGTGCATCAGAAAAGGTGTTTGGGGACTATGACTCAGTGAAAAGAGTTCTTGCTGGCTTGCTGATCATTCATGGAGACCTGAGTTCAAATGCACGTCAGCCATGTGGAGAAAGCGGGGCATGGCTACACGCACGTGCCTGGAAAGCCAGCTTTGGGAGCAAAGAAAGACGGATCCTAGGAAGGCACTGGCCACTCAGCTTAGTGGAAACATTAATCTTTGAGTCTCAAGAAAATAAGGCAGAGATTAAAAGAGGAGCCCATGCATACCCCACATTTTCCTCTGATCTGTGTGCACTTAAACGCACATGCATACACACACAGTCACACACATGCGTGCACACATGCACGCATACATACTTGCACATCCACACACATTCGTGCACACACACACACACACCAGACACACAGCTGGTCATACATCAATGGCCTCCACATCAGTGTCTGTGCAGCCATCTTTTTCCTTGCTGCTCCTTTCTCTCCAGATAAGCTTAGCTCTGCACAGGTGCTCACAATTCCCTTTTCACGAGTACATGAAAAGATTCTATATTCTACTACAGAGATTGCTGCTCATCCATGTTCAGTGCTGCTCTGCTCACAATTAGCCAGGAAATAAAAGCAGCTTTAGATGTCTATCAATGAGTGAATGGAAGAAAATGCACATTTCCACATTTACACAATAGAACATTATTCAGCTGTTTAAAAAAAAAAACACAACTGTGAGATTTTTTAGGTAAATGGATGAGCTGGAAACAATCATTCTGGGTGAAGTAACTCGGGCTCAAAAAGATAAAAGTGGCCTGTACTTATTTATTTATTTATTTATTTATTTATTTATTTATTTATTTTTCGAGACAGGGTTTCTCTGAGTAGCCCTGGCTGTCCTGAAACTCACTCTGTAGACCAGGCTGGCCTCGAACTCAGAAATCTGCCTTCCTCTGCCTCCGAAGTGCTGGGATTAAAGGCGTGCGCCACCACCACCCGGCGCCTGTTTTCTTTCATTTATGGATGTTGGCTTTGAATTTTCAGATATGTGTGCTTCATTCAGAATACCCACTGAGGTCAGGAGATGGCTAAGAGGTCACGGGGAGGGGAGCTTGAAGAGAAGGGAAACAGAATATAGAGGTCTAAAGGGTTGAAGGGGCATAATCGAACAGGGGAGTTAAATGGGGTAGGAAACGGGAGGGTATGGTAAAAGAGCAAATACAAACAGAAATAACTAACACCAAAGACTTTTTTTTTGGAAGTCCTGTGGAAACTTACTATTGTAGAAGCCTCCTAAGTACAAACATGCTTACACAAAGAGTTTACATGGAGTCACACTATAACAAGGTGACAGTGCCCCTGCTAGACACTACACACTAACAAATAAAAGGCCCAGTTCCGAGAGTATATGACTTCTTACGGAATTGTTGATTAGTGAGGTCCCCAAACATCATACCCAGTCTAGTGCCAGTACTTTTGTTAATCCTCCAGAACTTGGTGGTAAGACTCTACCACTGATGATACCACACAACTTTAGTCATAGAACTGGAGAAACCGGGCTTGTACTCACCTGGAAGATTCATCCCCACAGCTAGCTTTCATAACACTAGAAAGTGATGTTCACATTAATGGGAGAGAAAAGTAATCATTGGTCTCACCCAGCTGCAAACCCTGCAGCTGTGAATCCTGCAGCTGTAAACTCTGCAGCTGTGAACCCTGCAGCTTGAATACTACAGCTGTGAACCATGCAGTTGTGAACCCTGCAGCTGGGAACCCTGCAGCTGTAAACTCTACAGCTGTGAAACCTGCAGCTTTGAACACTACAGCTGTGAACCCTGCAGCTGGGAACACTACAGCTGTGAACCCTGCAGCTGGGAACCCTGTAGCTGGGAACCCTGCAGCTGGGAACTCTACAGCTGTGAAACCTGCAGCTTTGAACACTACAGCTGTGAACCCTGCAGCTGTGAACCCTGCAGCTTTGAACACTACAGCTGTGAACCCTGCAGCTGTGAATCCTGCAGCTGTAAACTCTACAGCTGTGAACCTTGCAGCTTTGAACACTACAGCTGTGAACCCTGCAGCTGTGAACCCTGCAGCTGTGAATCCTGCAGCTGTGAACCCTGCAGCTGTGAATCCTGCAGCTGTAAACTCTACAGCTGTGAACCCTGCAGTAGTGAATCCTACAAGCTACAACAATGAACAGCCTGACAAGACATGCCTATGGGAACAATAGTGGTACAGATGTCAAGGGAGTAATCAGCACTCTCCGATTTGACTTAAGGCATGCTCTACAAGATAAAACCCATATTGGGCACCATTATCAGGGCCTAGAAGTGGAGCTCTTGGCAGCTGATGGCTGCTGGGATAGAGAGAGTCAGTTTTCTTTAAAGGTGTGGCCTCCGCAAGGTCAACCATGCCCCAATGCAAGGCCACATATCCAAGAGTAAATGGGTGGCACAAATTTGACTTGAAAAAGAAACAAAAGATGACGGAGAGATCAGGGCGGAGGAAAGCATGAGCACAGAGCAGAGCATGCTGGATTTGGAGGAGCTGGGGAAACAGGTAAATATGATCAAAATAGAGTTTGTTAAATTTTTGAAGAAACAATAAAGGGTTAAGTAAAAACAGATAAGATGTAGGTTGTTTCCGATGTTCATTTTGGACTGCTATTACAACTAGTACTGATAGCTGAAAACTTGGTGTAGCCTCTCTCTAAAATAACCAAAAGTCCACGCCTTCGATCACCTCCCTAGGTCTCCAGGTCTCAGATCCAAAGGCTTATAGTTCTGTGTGAATCTTGATTTAACAACAACAACCAAACCTGCAAGAGTTAGACTAAATAAACAGGTAAATATTACCATCCAACCACACACTCTAAAGAGCCCACCCCGGAGCTGTTCTTTCCACTTACAAGGTAGCAATCGAGGAATTCCTTTGTACTTTCAGGTGGTGTGCACCCAAGGGGCTTAGCCACGCCCTCGTCCAAAGCTGTCTGCCTCCAGCTGGTTCTTTGAAGAATCTAGAAGTCCTGGAGTGACCCAGATCTTCCTTTCTAACGCGGAAGGTGGGCTGCAACAGTTACTTCACACTCTTATATCCCAGCCTTCCTTTTTTCTGTTAATCGGTACTTGCTATAAAGGCCAAATAGGGTGCTAAGGAGCCTTATCACATCCTGTATCCTTTACTGTTGCACAAGGTCAGTCACCGCAGGCAAAGCCATGACCTCTCCTTTTGCTTAACCGTATGAGCAGGTCTTACTCTCTTCTCTCAATTCAGTGGAGTCATTTTGGCCTTTCTTAATGGAAGTAATCCTAAACTGCACAAGAAATACTAACCAAATAGAGGTATACTAACCCTCTACCAGAGGACCAAGGTTGATTCCCAGAACCACATGGCAGCTCACAACCTGTCGCTCCCCAGCGTCCGACCAGCGGAATAAGGCAACGACAATAGTGTTTTTCTTTGAGCGGTTTATTCAGCAACCCTTGTACTGTAAGCTTCTTTCGTGCTGCCAGCAGCCACCACACCACCACCTGCAGCCCCTTAAAGCTTTGCCTCGCTCCTATCAGTAACTGCCACAAGAACACTGGTAATTGGTCACTCTGTATGATGTGAGGCGGGATGATCGGGTAACCACACCTCTTAGCGCAAGCTTTCCATATATGGAGTTGTTTTTCTCTCAAGCAGTGCCCAGTCATCCCGGCTGGCCTTTTGCCAAGTGCCATCTTGTAATGGCACCAGTGGAGCCGCTTCCCACAACAACCATCTGCGACTCTAGTCCCAGGACATCCAATGCCATCTCCTGGCCTTTGCAGGCACCAGGCACACAAGCAGTATAGACATGCATGCAGGAAAAACACCCATACACATAAACCAGACTATTTTAAAGATGTATTTTACATGAATTATATATACACATATATGATTAATATGTATGGGTGGTGGTGTGTGCAAGTGAATGCAGGTGCCTGAGACATTGGATGCCCCAGGAATCTGGAGTTCTAAGCCATCTCATGTGGGTGCTGGGAACAGAACACAGGTTCTCAGTATGTACTCTTAACTGCTGAGCCATCTCTCCAGCCTCCTTAAAACTGCTTTCTTTTTAACTCAGACTCATCCATCCAGAAAGTCTGTCTGTCATCAAGAAAGTAGAAACAACAAACCTTCTAACAGAGCAAGGTAAGAGGAAGACTGACCCATTGCTGGTGGAAATGCAAACTTATGTCGCCGCTATGGAAATCCTTTAAAAAGTTCCTCAAAAAAAAAAAAACTAAAAATAAAAGTACCAAATGCTCCAGCTGTATGCCCCTCCACACACACCCAAAGGTTCTGTGTACCACCGTAGAGACATTTGCATGGTTTTGTCCATTGTTTGTGATTCGCAATACTAGGAAATGGGACAGCCTGTGTGTCTGCAAGCAGACAAGCAGATGAGGAAAGTGCAATACGCAGGATGGTGAGGAATGGCTTTAATCCCAAGCACTGACGAGGAACTGAAAGGCAAATCTCTGTGAAGTCAAGGCCAACCTGATCTACATGGGGAGTTCCAGGACAGCCTGGGCTATGTAAAGAGACCCTGTCTCAAAAGAAAAAGGAAGAAAGAGAAAGAGAGAGGGAGAGAGAGAAAGAGAGAGAGAGAGAGGAGAAAAGGAAGGAAGGAAGGAAGGAAGGAAGGAAGGAAGGAAGAGAAAAAGAATGAAAGAAGAGAAAAAGAAAGGAAGGAAGGAAGAAAAGAAAGGTAATTCTGTACACAGCAGAATTTCATGTACAAGTTCAAAAATGAGGTCAATGACATTTGCACGAAATGGATAGAAGTGGAAGTTACTATCTCAAGCAACGTATTCCAGACCCAGACTCAAGACTCAGAAGTACAAACACTACATAGCTGCCCTTAGATTTACGTTCTAGATATGTGGACACATGCGTAAGGAGACATGGGTCATAAACGCTGAGAGGGGAAAGACGACACTGAAGAAAGAAGACTCATGGGACAGGTGTGACATGAAGGCAGGAGGGTTAATGGAGGCAGAAAGGGGCGTAGAGAAGTGGGGGCAGGGGACGGGGCGGGGTGGGAGCAATGAAAGCAAGTATGAAAATTCTATAATGAAACCCCATTGTTTTCTGTACTCGTTCTTAAAACAATGAGAAGAAATCTGTTGACAGTTTAAGTTCTAAGCAGCTCTAACCAATAGATGAAGGGGGAGGGGGGTTCCTCCTCAAGGCTCCATCAAACATGGTCTTTCAAACTCCATGGCTGGATACCCAAGCACTTGTTGTCCTACTCACTACACTGATTCTGACTCCAGAGCCCTGTCCAGGCCCTGAGGAAATTAAATTCAAATATAGGTTCAACTTCTCAGAGACCCTGAAGCTCCGCCTCCAAGACAGAGCACTTCAGTGTAGCCTGGGTCTCTCCCATCTGTGGTCAGGAGCACCATGGAGGCTCCGGGGATCCGATGCCTTGCCCTGTGGCTTCTAATGGTTACCATGCTCCTGCCGATGCTTTCTGGTGATATGATGTTTCCTCCTGGAGTCAAAAGACAACTCTGTGAAAGCGGGCATCTTGGAGGTAAGCAAAAATGGAAATGTGACCAGAAGGAAAATGGTGAAGGAGAAAGAAATCCGGGCAATCTGGAAGGCATGGCTGATGACAGCACCAAACCCTCCTTTTCTATCAAACCCCATGGGCTGGGGCTTCTGATTATATTGAGTTCCCAGTATAGGTTGAAGAAAGAGGAAAAAAAGAGAAGTAGAATCAACTTAAGTAACAAAAAGAGATCGAGAGGCATAAAGACTGGATTGATACTAAAGGTATACAAGAAATGCCATCCTCTCATATGTGTGTGCATGTGTGTGTGCACGTGTGAGAGTGAGTGTGTGTGAGTGTGCGCACGCGTGGGTGTGAGAGTGTGAGAGTGTGTGTGTGAGTGTGTGTGCGCGTGTGCGTGTGCGTGTGTGTTATATGAGTTTCATTTCCATTCAATACATAATCATAGGAGCACTATGTTACCTTCCTTGAATTCAGAAGGTTCAAGGCCGTCCTCTACACCCCTGTGCTACTTTTTAAATTTGAATTCTAATGGACACTTTGGGAGAACTCAGAGTGGAGGTAGGAAAATCCCAATCGTGGAAAGGACAATAGCTGGACTTTGTGAAGAGTAACTAACTATCTTTGTCTCCAACATGGTCACCATGGCTCCTGCTGGAACCCACGTGTATGCTGACAGCGAAAAACAGTGAGTCTAGGGATGTGAACAAAGAGAAGCAGCAGTGGGGTGAGGAGAGATGTGAAGAGAAAAGAGACTGCCAGATCTGGCAGCAGAAGCCTAGCCCTCAGGAGTAGATGTGCAAGGTGGGAAGGCTTTTTAACATATGTGCTCCGGTGAGGAGGAGCAGGACTAAAGGAAGGGTTCCGATGGGTGAGGACCTACAGGCACTGAGTTACATGCTCGCT
>NW_021604638.1:10059526-10090795 GCF_004785775.1 Grammomys surdaster | reverse complement strand
TGAGGACCTACAGGCACTGAGTTACATGCTCGCTTGGGTTCCGATGGATGAGGACCTACAGGCACTGAGTTAGATGCTCATTTGCAGAGCCGAAGAAAGTAGAGACTCTGGGCGTGATATGCTTAATATGAATGAGGAATATTGGGGAAGATGGAGGATGTGATCCTTCTCTAAGTACCCTCTGTAACATCAACCCAGGCTACCGCCCAGGTTCACTGTCCTGTGTCACATACAGAGCAAAGAGCATGCTTGAGGGGTTATAACTTGCTCCCCAATGATAAAATCCGATTTGTATCAGGGCAGAGGAGAATGTTAGTAGTCTGAGTGCGTAGAGAAAAGAGTGATAATTCTTTTAGTAAGATAATCTAAACCTGGGCTTCTTATCGACAGTAATATGCAACCAACCTGTAAAGAGAGGCTTTTGCAGTTTCAATTTCTACAGATACTACTTCAACAAAGACACGGCCTTATGTGAGCCCTTCCTCTTCACTGGCTGTGGGGGCAACAGAAACAACTTTAAAACTAAATACATCTGTCAAGTTCGTTGCATTGACATAGAGGTAAGTCTCTCGGTGCCTCACCCCACCTTTAAGGATACTGGGTATCCTTTGGGAATCACTGTTCTACAGGCAACATCTAGAAAGAGGCTAATGGGAAATGAGCAAGAAATCAATAAATTACTTCCGTGTACGGATATGTGAGTCTTAAATCCCACTGTCCTGTGTTGTTTTCAAGCTGAGAAGGAAAGCCTGTCTTACTTGTGTAGTCCCAGCTTTCAGGAATCTGAGGCAGGAGTCTGAGGCTAACCTGGGCTATGTAGTGAGTACCAGGACAACTTGGGTTACATTTTGAATAACAAAACAAAAAACAACATAAAATTAGAAAGGAAAAGTGGGGAAGGAACGTGGAGAGGGCTGGGGGAGGGGATAAACAGGCTGGGGAAAGGGGCAAGCATGAGCAAACATGTCATATGAAACCTTCAAAAAAACTCATAGGGGCGTGTGTATGTGTGTGTGTGTGTGTGTGTGTGTGTGTGTGTGGTATTACTTGGAAGGAGGTTCAGGCCCTAACTCTCTGCCCAGCATCTCACTACTATGGTGATGGCCTGGCTCTTTGAGAGCCTCACCGATTGCTGTTTGGTGGTTAGAAGCAAAGCTCCTGGAGCATCCAGAGAGTTGGGAAGATCCCAGTCACAGTACAGTACACAGTACGGTAACTCTGAACAGAGGATTCGATCTGCATATTCCCACAACATAGCATTGCATCCACTTACTGAGAGGAGAATATTACCTAGAGACAGCTGTGAAAGTCGGGTGATACCTTAAGAACCAGTTGATTGGGTCCTTTTAACTATACCAATGACCGTAACAATCACAAATTTTATTTATTAACAGAAGGACTAATCCAAACCCAGGAAGTCAGTAAGCGAAGGATGAGAGGCGCGGCGCCGGGTTTATGCAGAGTGAATAAAGTGGAAACTTCTGACAATATTTAGAACTCAGGGTTCTTGCTCATTTTCTTGCCTGGGTTTACCTTTCCTACTGGTTAGCTGTATGCAATTTTTAATTGATATTTTCCTGAACTTCAGCCCCGGTATGAGTCCATACATCAATCACTCCCATCCGAGACACTTCCGACATAAGCTACATCCATGACCCCTTTATGGGCATCAGCTTCTTCCTTCACGAGTCAATCCCCATGGTGTCCGTCTTTGCTCTCGATCTGGCATTGTTTCCACCAAAATAATGGTCATTCGGTTCTCACACTTTGCCACAAATCAACTGTCAGCCAGCCCTCAAGCATCGCCATATTCTAGGGATATGTCTCTGGCATCCCAGTTCTTAGAAGCAGCCATGACATTGCATCTGGGAGCTCCGATTATTCGATCAACAGTGGGGCCTCACAAAGGAATCTATCCACATGAGCCAGGACCCTAGTGTTTGCACATACTGACAGGACCTGTGGCCCCGCACGAGTCAGCCTGTGATAATTCCAGCTTGGTCCAGACATTAGCAAACACAGACCCTGGGTTGTGGGCACAGCTTGAGGGAAGCCCTTGGGAAGGGGCACAAACAATATATTAGAGGTCTTAGCATTCTTACTCCCTGTCCCAAGGGATTACTACGATGCAGGATGGTGAGGACAAAGGAAACAAGAATATGCTAGTAGCCTCTAAGTATTGGGTCAAAATCTCCAAGTCCAGCACCCCATACTATGCTGTGTCAAATATAGCTTTGTTCTCGGGCCTGACACCATAGAGTTGATTTACCAGGTACCATTCGTGGCAGTCTGGAACCGTTTTCTCTCTCTGGTTACACAAAGACTTGGTGTTTTATAAGTATGGCTCAAGTGAACCTTCTTTTAAAAGTTTTTGAGAGCTATATTCTAGTTCAAAGAATGGCTATAAGTAACATGTTTGGTAGAGACAAGGAACTCATGATCCAATTTCCTCTCAGGTTTCAGTAGATCCTAACTATGCTTCTCTTTAAAAAAAAAAAAACAAAAACAAAAACAAAAAAAAGTAGGTGCTCGGCAGATGGTCAGTCAGTAAAGTGCCCATTGCACAAGCATGAAGACCTAGTTCAATACCCAGCACATGTGTAAAAAGACTGCATATCTATAACTCTAATACAAGGAAGGCCTTTAGACATGTGGGTTCAGCTGGGCAGTGGTGGCTCACGCCTTTAATCCTAGCACTTGGGAGACAGAAGCAGGTGAATTTCTGAGTTCGAGGCCAGCCTGGTCTACAGAGTGAGTTCCAGGACAGCCAGGGATACACAGAGAAACCCTGTCTCAAACAAAACAAAACAAAACAAAAACAAAAACAAAACAAAAAAGACATGTGGGTCCCCCACAGCTTGCCTGCCAGCCAGTCTAGCCAATGAGCAACTGTCAGGTTCTGCAAGAGGCTCTATCTCAAAAGATAAGATAGAGCAAGATCAAGAAAGGCCCTCAGCGTCAGCCTCTGACCCCAACACACTGATAATTAATTAACAGATACAATAACAAGTTAACTTAAAATATAATGCTGATGACTCGAAGGAAAGTTCACTCACAGGACATGAGTTCTATCCCAAGAATCCACATAAAAATCTGGGCATGGTGGCACATGGGCACACAGTTATGGAGAGGCAGAGACAAGGAGATCCCTGGGGCTTACTGATCAACCAGCCTGGCTTAATTGGTGAGCTTCAAGGTCCAGGGAAAACCCCTAAAACAAGGTAGCTGGGTGTCTTAGTTAGGGTTTGCATTGCTGTGAGGAGATTACAGGTTCAGACATTCAGTCCATTATCATCAAGGCGGGAGCATGGCAGCATCCAGGCAGGCATGGTGCAGGAGGAGCTGAGAGTTCTACATCTTCAACTAAAGGCTGCTAGGAATAGACTGGCTCCCAGGCAGCTAGGATGAGGGACTCAAAGCCCACACCTGTAGTGACACACCTACTCCAACAAGGCCTCACCTTCTAATAGTGCCACTCCCTGAACCAAGCTTATTCAAACCACGGTGCTGGGCATGACGGCACGTGCTTTTAATCCCAGTACTGGGGAGACACGGGCAAGGGAATATCTGTGAGTTCAAGGCCAACCTGGTATCTGTATAGCCCAGGATAGCCAGGGCTGTGTAGAAATAACCTTTCTCAAGAGGACAAAGAAGAAGAGGAACAAGAAGAAGAAAAGAAGAAGAGGAGGAGGATGAAGAGGAGGGAGAGGAGGAGGAGGAGCACAACCACCACCAGGAGGACTGCTCCTGAGGAATAGCACCCAAGGTTGATTCTGACCTCTATGTACACACAGGTATGTGTGTGCGTGCACACACAAACACACACACACAAGAACATGAATACATGCCTACAGATGCATGTCTACACACTAAATACACATAGGACATATTCTCAAAAGGCTCTACACTACACAGGGGCTGAAAAGTTGGCTTGGTGGTTAAGAACAATTGCTGCTCTTCCAGAAGACCTACCTTGGATTCCCAGCACCCACATGTTTCACATAAAACAGGCCCACAGCTGTTGCAGGGGATCAGACACTGTCTTCTGGCTTCTGAGGGCACCCAGTGCACATGTGGTACACAGGCATCCATGCAGGCACAACACTCATATATACAAAATAAATCATTTTTAAATGTTCTGTATTCCCATAACTGTGCTGGTTTCTGTTCATGAAATTCACGTTTTCCCCTTTTTATGGTGCCTGGTTGTGGGGGTTGCATGCACCTTTTTATCACAACAGATGTCAGAGAAGCAACATTCCCAGTGGTGAGCACCTTCCGGACACCACAGCAGGAGGACATTGGGACCTTTAAGACCAAGGCTCCCCAGCAGCTGCCAGTTTGCTCCCACTCCTATCAGACATCTGGCAGTGGCTGGGGTATCTTTGGTCACAAAAGGCATCTAATGATGAGGCCACAAGTGCTGCTGACTGTCACATAACATAAAGAGCAGACATACACAAACAATGATCCAAAATAAAACAGGTATGAGACTGCAGAGCTGGGTGAGTGCTTAGGGATGCCTGCTGCTCTTCCAGAGGTTCCCACATCAGGTGACTCATGGGTGCGAGGGATAACCTTCTGACCTCTTCAGGTACCTAAATACACATAACACACATCACACACACACACACACGAGAATAATAAAATCTTAAAACATGTTAATAAGACCAAGGTTGAGCCGGGCGGTGGTGGCGCATGCCTTTAATCCCAGCACTCCGGAGGCAGACGCAGGCGGATTTCTGAGTTCGAGGCCAGCCGGGTCTACAGAGTGAGTTCCAGGACAGCCAGAACTACACAGAGAAACCCTGTCTTGAAAAAAACAAAACAAAACAAAAAAAGACCGAGGTTGAGAAACCCTCCATCAGTTATATATTTTCCCTCTCTCAGGAAATCCTAGTCTTGAGAGGAATTCCCAGCTTAGGTGACATGCTTCCCACCTCTGAACCCTCCGCAGTGTCATTGTTTGGCTGTGAGGCCATCTCTCTCCATGAATCATGGCAACCCCAATGTACTGGGTTCATTTTGCTTTGTTTGTGGTTAAGGCTAATTAGGGTTACTTTTGCTGTGAAGAGACTCCATAACCAAGGCAATTTATAAAGAAAGTATTAATTTTGGACTACTTATAGTTTCAGAGGGTGAGTCCGTGACCGTCATGGCAGAGAGCATAGCAGCAGGCAGGCAGGCATGGTTCTGGAGAAGTAGCTCAGAGCTAACATCCTAATCCACAGGCATGAGGCAGGCAGAGAGCTAACTAGGAATGATATGAGTTTTTGAAACCTCAAAGCCCACCCCTGATGACCCACCTCCTCCAACAAGGCCACACTTCCTAATCTTTCCTAAACAGTTCCACCAACTTTGGATCAAGCAGTCAAATATCTGAGCCTATGAGGGCCTTCTCATTCAAACCACCACAATCCATTCCTTTTTGATTTTTTGTTGTTGCTGGATTTTTTTTTAATTTTTAATTTTTATTTTTGTTGTTGTTGAGACAGAGTCCCTGCCCTAAACTTCCGCTATGTTGGGGTCCAAGAGTCACCCCACAAACCACATGAACACTGATCTCAGTTAGACAGGGATGATTTATTGAAGGCATACTTTCAGACTGAATGATCAGGGCCATAGCTCATAAGTCAGGGGCGGAGGCCGTGACCCGAAACATTTTTCTATGTCAGCTTATAAAGGCTAAAACCTCAAAAGTTCCAATGACCTCAGATGCAAGTATTGGGAGTGATGCCCGGTGGTCGGCCCCTGACTCAAGCCATTTTAGACAGAACAGTTCATGTTGACCTTTAATTTAATGGGGTCTACGTGAAGCTTACGGTTGTAGAATTTCTTAAGATTAACACACCCTATAACATAGAGAATGTAACCGGGTATGTGGTCAGCATGGCCCTGCTCTGAGTCAAGTTATTTTTCTGGGTCAATGACTAACAGGCATGTTACAGCAACAATATGAGATTGCTGGCAGGCATGGAGCAAAATGCCTTTTGACAGCTATGCTGGGGGGCAGGCCTCAACACTCTATAGCCACGGTTAGCAAAGGAACTTCTATTCTTCCTGCCTCCACCCCCCAAGTGCCATTGTTGCAAGCATGTACCATACCACACCAAGTGTGTGCCTGTGCATGCCTGTGCATGCCTGTGCATGCTAGACAAGCACTGTACCAACTAAGCCATGTCCCCAGCCTCTTGTTTTGATTTTGAATTTCAGTGCCAAGAAGACAAAAGAAACAGAGGAAAGAAAGGATATCAAGTTGTTCCTTATGCCTTTCCTCTGCTTAAAAAGCCTCTATTTAAAGGAAAAATGGTAAAACCTGGAGAATATTAAAATTAAAAGTGGCTTTGTGTGGAGGTCCTTGATCCACTTGGACTTGAGCTTTGTACAAGGAGATAAGAATGGATCAATTTGCATTCTTCTACATGCTGACCTCCAGTTGAACCAAAAGGGAGACATAACAACAGAAACCGAGTAAATTCAAAAAAAATTGTCAGATCCTACTACAAAAGCCTATACTCAAAAAAAACTGGAAAATTTGGATGAAATGAACAATTTTCTAGGCAGATACCAGGTACCAAAGTTAAATCAGGATCAGATAAACCATCTAAACAGTCCCACAACCCCTAAAGAAATAGAAGCAGTCATTAAAAGTCTCCCAACCAAGATAGTCCAGGATCAGATGTGTTTAGTGCAGAATTCTATCAGACTTTTAAAGAAGACCTAATACCAATACTCTTCAAACTATTCCACAAAATAGAAACAGAAGGAACACTACCCAATTCGTTCTATAAAGCCACAATTATGCTCAAACCTAAACCACACAAAGACCCAACAAAGAAAGAAAACTTCAGACCAATTTCACTTATGAATATCGATGCAAAAATACTCAATAAAATTCTTGCAAACTGAATCCAAGAACACATCAAAACAATCATCCATCATGATCAAGTAGGCTTTATCCCAGGAATGCAGAGATGGTTCAATATATGGAAATCCATCAATGTAATCCACTATATAAACAAACTTAAAGAAAAAAAACACATAATCATTTCATTAGATGCTGAGAAAGTGGTTGACAAAATTCAACATCCTTTCATAATAAAAGTCTTGGAAAGATCAGGAATTCAAGGCCCATACATAAATATAGTAAAATCAATATACAGCAAACCAGTAGCCAATATCAAACTAAATGGAGAGAAACTTGAAGCAAACCCACTAAAATCAGGGACTAGACAAGGCTGCCCACTCTCTCCCTACATATTCAATATAGTACTGGAAGTCCTAGCCAGAGCAATTAGACAACAAAAGGAGATCAAAGGGACAGAAACTGGAAAGGAAGAAGTCAAAATTTCACTATTTGCAGATGCTATGATAGCATACTTAAGTGATCCCAAAACTTACACCAGAGAACTCCTAAACCTGATAAACAACTTCAGCAAAGTGGCTGAATATGAAATTAACTCAAACAAATCAAAGCCTTCCTCTACTCAAAGGACAAACAGACTGAGAAAGAAATTAGGGAAACAATATCCTTCACAATAGTCACAAATAATATAAAATACCTTGGTATGACTCTAACCAAGCAAGTGAAAGATCTGTATGACAAGAACTTCAAGTCTCTGAAGAAAGAAATCGAAGAAGATCTCAGAAAATGGAAAGATCTCCCAATGTTCGTGGATTGGCAGGATTAATATAGTAAAAATGGCCAGAGCAGAGAGAGCTGCCGGTGCCCCTTGGTGTTGCTGGAGGAGGGACACAGAGGACGGCCAAGGAAAGGATACAGGG
Source organism: Grammomys surdaster (assembly GCF_004785775.1). Lineage (NCBI taxonomy): Eukaryota > Metazoa > Chordata > Mammalia > Rodentia > Muridae > Grammomys > Grammomys surdaster. Next base: position 10,083,010 of record NW_021604638.1, on the reverse strand, counting down.
CAACAGTCATTCACAGCCCCGACACAGGCAGTAATGGAGCTGGGGACAGGAGCCAGAGCAGCTTTTCAGTTTGGCCAAAGGTTAATCTGAGGTGCAAAGACTGGCAGCAGCAGGTAGGATCTGGATTCATAGAGACCTGTTTTGCAGAAGTCAGACAGAAAGGGACTTAAACCTGGAGGAAGGAAAGCTTTGCATGGGTTTGTTTTGTTTTGTTTTGTTTTGTTTTGTTTTGTTTTGTTTTGTTTGCTTGTTTGTTTGTTGCTTTGCTTTGGTTTAGGTTTTTGGTTTAGGGCACAACAGGAGAGAGATTGCTCAAAGACCTGAAATTTAAGAATCTCTCTCTCTCTCTCTCTCTCTCTCTCTCTCTCTCTCTCTCTCTCTGTGTGTGTGTGTGTGTGTGTTCTCTGTGTGTGTGTGTTCTCTGTGTGCCCCTCCATGTGTGTGTGTCCATGCCTGTCTCTGTCTTTGTGTGTCTATGTCTGTCTGTGCCTGTCCCTCTCTCTGCTTGTCTCTCTCCCTCCACCTCTCTCCTCCCTCGCCCATGTGTGTGCCCACCCATGTGTGCGTGCATGTGTGTGTGCCTGTCTCTGTCTCTCTGTGTGTATTTTTCTGTGGGTATGTCTCTCTGTGTCTGTCTCTGTCTCTGTCTCTCTCCCCCTGCCCCTTTCATCCTCCCTCCCTCCCTCTGTCCTCCCATACCACTGCTATGGACACAGGCTGCACAGGGTAGTCCCTACCTGATGGAAGGAAAGCCTGGTTCACAGCCTCAGCCTCTGGTCCCATTCTCACATGGCAGAAAACCGCCTTACAGCCTCTGTGGGTTCCCAGGGACAGACAGCATCAACTGCTCTCATGGAAGTCTCTGTCACACTGATTTTTAATCATGTACATAAAGCTATTCAAGAAGCCATGCACTGGGGGCCTTGGGAGACAGGAGAGTCACTTGAGTCCAGGAGTTCAAGGCCAGTCTGAGCAACATACGCAACACTCCAAACACACTTGCTTTTGATTTTGAAGTAAACAAAATGATAAGCAGAATGGTGTTCCGAAGCCCATCAGCCTCAGCCCTTCCCAGAGTCCTGGGCCTGACACTGCATGGCCTGACCAAGCAAGACTAACACGTCTACTCAGAAAAACGAGTGAGTGTTCTCAACCCACTAATATCCAGAATCACACTTAACATTTTTTATGTGTATTACATTGCGGGTGTGCGTATGTGGATACACATGCCACAATGCACATGTGAAATGTTCAGACAACAAATTGCCCAAGTAGATACTTTCCTTCTGTCATGTGAGTCCTGGGAATCAAAGGCCATCAGACCTGAGGACAAACACTTTTACCCATTGAGCCATCTCTGCAGTTCACACCTTGCAACTCTGGCTTTAATTGCATGTGCCCCTGAGCCGGTGCAGCATGTATATTTGCCCAGCTAGCCAGACAGCATTCTTTCCTTCTCTGTTCACAGGAGCTTGGCTTTTATGTCTCATCCCAGGTACGAAGCACAACCAATCTAAGCCACTCCCTCTGCAAACATCTGCTTGGGGGGTGGGGGGCTCTATGACAACTTCTCAGGAAGCTATCACAGGAAGAGGGCCCTGTGAGTTGAAGATGTCCCTGCATTGCCATCACACATGGCTTCTCCCTGCTGTGCCATCTAGAGTTCAGTTGACCCTGCTCTACCTGTGATGCGGTGAGCAGGCAGCACAAAGACAAAGCCTGAGGCTTTGAGCCACCAAGCCAGCCTCCCGCTGCTTCTCACCTGTGTCTGTGTGAAACAAAGCCCCTGGCTTGTTGAATTTCTTATTGCTTGCAGTCCAAAAATTATCAATTGATGTACTAAGGAATTCCATTCACTCTTTTATTCATTCAAAGACGCACTGAGAGCTATGAAGTGGAGCTAGTTAGGAAACGAGAATTCTACTGCTAAGAATTTGTCCCATTTCCTTGGGAAAAAATGCAGACAAAGATATATACATATAAAACGTGGAGTGGGTGAGGGGTGTACATGTATTGGGGGATATAGGGGATGGGGGTGTATGGGTTTTGGGGGGCTGTGGGGTGGGGGGTATAAAAGGGTATCAATGTCCAACATGAGATGACTGGTCAAATAAACCAGCCATTGCATGGCAGTCTAGTAAAGATTTATGTGTGACACCGGAAACAATCTTAGAGTAAATCTGACCATCTTGGAAGCAGTATCCTGATTTGTTTGGTGTATAATAAGGGGGAAGAATCAGAAACCATGTCCAAGTTCTATCCTCAGCTGAGCTGTCCAGTGGGAAGACACCTTGAGTATAACCAACAAAAACCCAAGCAGGAGATAGCAGCACACACAAATGTAATGCCAGGTCTGGCAGAAGACAAAAGAGGAAAATGGGAAGGCTTTTTAGAGTGTATGGTGACTGGTGGGCAGCAGGCTGGGGACAAGTACAAACCTGATGACCTGAGTTCAATCCCCAGAACCCACATAGTGGAAAGACAGAAACAATTCCTCAAAGTTGTCATTTGAAAGCTACATGCACACTGTGCACAAATAACTTACACACCCACACACACATACACACACACACACATACACACACACACACACACACACACATTATTATTATTATTATTAACGTTTAAAAGAAAAAAATATTTTTACCTTGTTATTCGCCAAACAAGTGTGGCAGGATTTTCCCTGTCCGATTACATTAAAATATTAGTGCAGCTGGAGGCCTGTGATTGGTCAGGGAAAAGTTGGAGAGAGAGTGGGCCTCTCAGGAGAGAGGGAGGAGCAAGATGGAGGACGGACAGGAAGAAGATCCTGATCCCACGTAGTTTTAAATAGTCATAGGTAGTTATAAATATCATATAAGGATAGAATAATTGGGCTAACTTGTCTGACCTAGGTGGGCAGCTTGTACCATTATCAAGTGGCCTTGAAATGATTGTGTGGGTATCTTGTGAATTGAGAATTTATTGATATATAAATCTGACTGGTTAATTATAAGCTTCAAGAGTTTTGATTTTACCAAGTTACTGGGTATTGTGATGTCTAACCATGAGGTGAGCGGGCATTGCATGGGGCTGGCGTGGCAGCGACCCTGGCAAGGGAAATTAGCTAGTCAGGTGGAGACATCTTGGGAGCCCTGAGCCAGAGAGTGAGATGAGATGAGAACACCCCATTAGAGGGTTACTGGAATGTGGGACCGCCAACCACAGGGGGGTTATGGCTGAGAGGGTACAGATGGCACTGAGGCAGCAAATGAGCTGGAAAGACCGTGACTGGTCGCTGCATGGGGCTAGCTGTGGAGGCAGTGAAGTTGACAGGTAAAGAGTAGCAAAATGAAGCCCAAGAACATGACGGTTCTTTTTTAATATTTCCTGCAACAAACAAGTCTGGATATATTACTTCCAAGATGACGAAACTCATCCAAGACTGCCTACAGTTTTTTGTTTTATATTTATTTATTTTTTATCTTATATACATTGGTGATTTGACTGCATGTATGTTTGTGGGGGAAGTGGGGTGTCAGGTCTCCTGTAACAAGTGTCACAGACAGTTGTGAGCTGTCATGTGTGTGCTGGGAATTGAACCCAGGTCTTCTAGAAGAGCAGCCAGTGCTCTTAACCACTGAACCGTCTCTCCAGCCCCAACTGCCGAAGGTTTTACATGTAACTTTTACTACTTCTCCAGGCAATGGCTAGTTTATTTAACTAGTCCTCTTATGTTGGTCATTAATACTCTTCCTTATATATGTTACATTTTAAAAAAGAATGTGCTAACTTTCTTTAGTCCGTAGGTTTCACAATGCCAAAGCCATGCACAGGTAGACTCACTAGGTCTCCTGCTACAGTGACCCCCTACACAGTACAGACAAGAGGGTCCATGCCAGCATTTTATTGGGAAAGAAAAGCGCCCAGCACCAAGGCAGTTCCATGTGCTGTAAGTAGCAGTAGAAACAAGGAGAAGGCCTGATACTCCAGGGAGTGTCACGAGCCCCAGGATGTCACCCATCCTGGCTTCCAGAAGCTTCCTGGAGCTCCAGGCATATCAGGTCAGCTAGGGTGCTTGAGCCTCTGCAAATAGAAGAAATTTCAGGTCACAGCTGTGCCGTGCTGGCTCCAGCTACCCAGCTGTTTCCCTTCTACCCTGGGGAGCTTCCATGTGCATCACTCTTGAAAGCTTTGAATGGTTCCAGGCCTCCTAACTGGTTCTGAAGACTCTTGTCATTTAGAAGCTAGCCGCACATCTGTTACCAAATTGGGACAGTTCTGATCTGTTTTCTTGCCCTGCCCCCAGCCCTCATGGCCTGAACAAATCAGATTTATCCAAATCATCCTCACTATCTGATCTAGGACCTGGATCAAATCCCTTCTCTCCCAGAAAGACCTCCCCACTGAGAGCCACACCCACTGTAAACACTGTAATCCCACAGTGTCCATTTGAGGGCGTGCTCTGTGACTCAGGATCACTCTAACAACATTCTTTATGGCCTTTAGTATCTACGCCTTCCGACACAGCAGTGAAGCCTGTTAACTTCATACCTGCTCAAAGGTCATTATGGGCAATACTCACCTAATTTAGAATTAGAACCATCAGTCAGATTGGAGCCTGTGGGCTGTTGGAGGGGCTGGAGTCCTGGGATGCAGAAGCGGCCACAGCCTGACTTACAGCACCTTTCCCCGGGTTGACAGTTCTCATCCATCATGCAGTGGACAATACACAGGCCTACCAGAATTCTAGGACATTGACCATCCCGCCCTGTGGTGGATACCAGGACAGGGAGAGACACAGAGTTGGCTCCTCTCTTCTCAAGTTCCCACCTACAACTTAGATGCAGAAAGCAGGTAAAGCATCCCTGACTCCCAAATAGATGTGGCTGGAAGCAGGGAAGCTGGAGAGATGAGACCCTACACATCAAACACCTCTGACCTAGGCGTTACCAAACTCCTGAAGCCAGTTCCTTACAGGTTGGCAGAATGCAGGCTTCTCAACAGAGCCAAGAGCAGAGAGACAAGGTCCTGCTTTCTTCCCTATGATTGAATTCCATTGGCTCATTTGCCACCTGCATTGTGCTACCATAATCCTGTATAAGTTTTAGTTCCTGTGTGTGTGTGTGTGTGTATGTGGTTTATGTGGTATAGTGTGTATGTGTGTGTGTTGTATATATGGTATGTGTATGTGTGTTGGATAGTATGTATGTGTGGTATATGTGTAATGTGTATGTGGTGTTTATGTGTGTATGTGAGTAGTATGTATTATATGTATAGGGTGCGTGTGGTGCATGCATGTGTGTGTGTGTGTCTGTGTGTGTGTGCTTGTCATGGAATCATTTCTTAGTGGTACAAGAATGGCTCAGACTCGGGAGAAACAGTCCCTTGATGTGTCAGTCCCCTCTTTCCAAGATCAGCAATATACAGTACGATTCATTCAGTGTTGGACAACAGCAGCCACAACTCCCAGTCAGCCATAGGTCTGCCATGGCAAACCACTGACACTCCACAGTGGGCTGCATGTGTCGCAAAGCTAGCAGATTTAAGGAAGTGGGTGGACAGTTGTGCTGGCTAGTTTTATGTCAACTTGACACAAGCTAGAGTCATTTGAAAGGAGGGAACCTTAATTGAGAAACTGTCTCCTATAAGATCCAGCTGTAGGACATTTTCTTAATTAGTAATTGATGAGGGAGGGCCCAGCTTATTCTTGGTGGTGCTATCCCTGGGCTGGTGGTCCTGGATTCTATAAGAAAGCAGGCTGAGTGAGGGATGGCAGTGTATGCCTTAATCCCAAAATCCTAGAGGCAGAGACAGCAGATATTTGTGAGAGGCCAGCCTGGTCTACAGAGCAAGTTCCAGGACAGCCAGGGCTGTTGCACTGAAAAACCTGTCTCAAAAATCAAACAAACAAACAAAAAAGAGGAAGAGGAGGACGAGTGGAGAAGCCATGGGGAGCGAGCCAGTAAGAAACACCCCGCCATGGCCTCTGTATCAGCTCAAGCCAGGTTCCTGCCTTATTGGGTTCCTGCCCTGACTTCCTTCAGGAATGGCCTACAGTGTAGAAGTGTGAGCCAAGGAAACCCTTTCCTCCCCCATTTGTTTTTGGCCATGGTGTTTCATCACAGCAATACCTGCCTAGGACTTAAAGTATTAAAGGTACTTTCAGCTTACAAGACTTGCCATTTACAGTGGATTTATCAGGTGGGACCCTGTTATAATTAAGATGCATTGGTAATTCCTTGTTTCTCTTCCCTAACAGTCTACATGCATGTAAGGACAAAGGTTCAGTGTTGCATGGGTTTGTAAACAGACTAGGGGGCTGGAAACACAGCTCAGCTGGTGGAGTGTTTGCCCAACATCTATGAAGCCCTGGGTTCAGCCCCCAGGAGTGCATGAACTGGGAGTGGTGCTACATGCCTGGGACCCTGCACTCAACAAGTAGAAGTAGGAAGACCAGAAGTTCAAAGTCATCTTGAGCTGCATAGGAAGTTCAGTTAGCCCAACTATGTGAGACTCTGTGCGCCTCCCCAAAAAAAGACTAGGGGGGTGGTGGTCTGGGGAGGAAGATGGAAAAGGAGAGGGAAAGTGTGTGTGTGTGTGTGTGTGTGTGTGTGCGCGCACGCGTGTGTGTAAGACATCTGAAGCCAAGAATAGTTATGTTAGGCCTGTAGAGCCATCACTAAGTCAAGACTATGAGTAAACCAGCCTGGGCTATATAACAAGACCCTACATCAAAACAAACGAAGATCTGAGAAACCAGTGATCCTGGGCAACTTCTTTACTGGACAGAGGGAAGCGGCTCAGCGAGCTGGGATTATTACCCCCAGTCATAAAGCACACCCACAGCAGAGCTCAGACCAGAAGCTGCAGCACCGTACCTCCCTCCACTAGCTCTTTTCACGCCAATGCCGACCCGTTGACCCTAGAAGGAAGGTCTGCGTTCAGTTGGAAACTAGGGAATGATAAAGATGGCGGCTGGCTCTCACAGGACGGTGTCCCGAGGAAGCTCCTCCAAACTGACCTGGGATCCAGAGGGCACTTTTAACTCTTCTCCCAAAGAACCAACATACCTCCCTCAATGTCTCCTCGGCATGCATGGCCGCACCCGGTGCTGCAGCATTTGTGCCCCGGGGGACAGGATTCATCCCCAGCACACAGCTCCTGACACGGAAGAGGGTCAGCAGGACATTCACCTCTTAATGCTGCCATAGAACGAAAGCATTAAAACTCAGATGTGCTTAAGCCAAGAACATAAAACCCATTTTTCAGTGGCTGTTAATATAGATTAATATGCAATACATGTTAATATTCCACATTCATTCTGTTTCTTCTGGCCATGAACTGCTGCTCCCCTGGTTAGTGTGCGAACTGCTCCCCTGGTCTTGGTGTGTGCATCCGCTCTAACCACTGTAGCAAACATATGAATTACACACCGTATTTCACTCTCCTTTCTTTCGCACTGTGACAGACAGACAGTATTTGTTCCCATCCAACAATATCTCCTGGGATTTGTGTCCTGGTGAAGTTCCTTTCCACACTGACCTGGGCTTCATCCTATTAGTTAGACTGTAGTGTACTGAGATGCCACTTGGGCAGGGGACATGGAAGGAGAAATAACATCTGAGGGAGCTGGAGAAAGGCTCAGTTTGTAAAATGCTTGCCATGTTTTACTGACAATGATCCCCAGTGTCCATGCAAAGGGCTGGGTGTGGTGGCTCCAGAAGTGTCATGGTGGAGACAAGCAGACACCTAGAGCTCAGTGGCCAGTCAGCCTAGCCTGATCAGTAAGCCCCAAGTCCCAGTGAGAGACCCTGACTCAGAAAACACAAGGTGGACAGCTCCTGAAGAAAGATGTTCCAGGTCAACTTCAGGGCTCCACATGTGTGTGCACACACATACCAACATGCAGAAATACACATGTTAATAAACTAATTAAAATAAATAAAAAAAGAACCACCAACCCAGACATTCCCAGCTCTCCTGAGCTCCCAGCTGCCTGCATGGATGTCCACAGCTATGGTACGTCAGGAGATAAACTCTCCAGGAGAGACTGGGCCACCCGCAGCTGCGGTGAGGAATGGACCATTGCCTTAGGCCACTATATCTGGGACAGTTTGCTAGACTAGAAATGAGATTCCTTCATAATGCCCCAGCCCAGATGATTCGCATCCTCCATCTCGCCCGTAACTAGAGCAACAGCAAGCTAATGCTAATGGGAGAGCTTGGGTACTCGAGATACAGACTCACTTCACATCTTTCTTCCAAAGACACTAGTGCTGTGCAGATGCAAGGTGGCCTTTGAAGTAGGAAGCCACTAGCATGAGGACAAAGTCAGGGACTGGCATGGTGAGAAAGAAATGTTTCCTTCTTGATAGTACCTTTCAGTAGCCATGACAGCTTTGACACCCACCTCAGAATTCTTGTAAAGTTAGGACAGTGAGTTGCTCTTGTGTTAATATTCTGTTGTCCACAGGCAAACAGATTCTAGATGTGCTTCTTCGTTACTGCTGTGTCAATGACAAAACCCAGGGAAGAGAAAGGGGCCCACCCAGAACTACAGAGCTAGCTAGCAGCTAAGCAGAATTATATTCTAATACGCCATCCTTAAAACACGCATGCAACTTGGCCTTAGGAACAGGCACGCCCAAAGAAGACTGTATCTGAGCCAAACTCACACACCATGACTCATTTCCGTGTTTATTTCCAGTTCTTTAAATATGGAGAGAGGTGACGAGCAATAAAAAGTTACATAGAAAATCAAACCATGTCTCTGTCCCAGAGCCTCAAAGGCAACAGGCTTGCATGATTGCACTCAATCATGGTAGAAAAGGCACAGGTTGGGCCCCAAAGATGAACCACAATAGTCCTGTGTCCTGGGATTCTCCTGAACAGGCATATTGTGTTATGATGTCACTCCAAAACCATGTGCCCTAGGTTTTTTAATTTGGAATATGTGGTCACAAGAACTACTGTCTACTTGAAAAACACTACAATACACTTGGCAAAAAAATAAAATTTTTTATTAAAGGCAGTGGTGGTGCACGCCTTTAATTCCAGCACTTGGAAGGCAGAGGCAGGCGGATTTTTGAGTATGAGAGTTCGAGGCTAGCCTGGTCTACAGAGTGAGTTCCAGGACAGCCAGGACTATACAGAGAAACCCTGTCTCAAAAAAAAAAAAAAAGATTTTATAGTTGAGAGAGCTGGATATGAAAACCACCCAGAGAGTTGAACAATGAGCCTAAAAAGAGGGCCATGGTACTTACCAGGTGTCACCATTTTAATGAGTCTGGTGGGATGAAGGCCAGGGGCCTCTGTTCCTCTGCTCTCCTCACCAAAACAATAGTGCCTCTGCTCTCTCCCAGCCCAGCTTCCAGAGTTTTGCCGAATTTTAGAAACAAGGATTGGAGCCCTTGCGAGGCAGGCTAGGGCCGAGGGTCAGGGCACAGCCCTTTGTCCATCACTCACACTGCCTTCCTTTCAGACTCAGACCCATGTCAAATAATTCCTGTCAGCTCAAACACTGGGACGTGATGGGACGTCACAGCCTCTAAGACTGTGCATGCCACCCCCGTTCTTTTTTATTTTATGTATTTTATGTTCATTTGTGTTTTGCCTGCATGTATATGTCTGTGTACAGGTGTCAGAGCCCTGGAAATACAGTTACAGACAAGTGTGAGTTGCCATGTGGGTGCTGGGAATTGAACCCGGAACCTCTGAAGAGCAGTGCTCTTAACTGCTGAGCCATCTCTCATTTTTAAGCTAGACAGTGTTTGTAGTCCCTCATATTCTCCTGAAACAAGGTTCTTCCTTAAAAGTTCTAACTGCCTACCCTTGTCCTGCTCCCAAGAACCTTGTAAAAACATGGTCCCTGCAATGCCTTTGGATAGGATGCCCTGCCCTCAATGTCTTGGTTCTGCTAGTCTAGGTGAACTCAGCCATTACAAAACATTCATCTCAGTAAGCTCATGACTAATCACATTGCCAGGGATCAAGACAAGAAACAGGACTGGGGATGACCACCTCCACCCTCTATCTGCACTCCCCCAACACCCCACCTACCACCAAAAACCAGGGAAGCTGCAGTCAGGATGCCTGACTTCCCTCCGGCATCAGCTCCAGTTCCTCTGCCCTCCATCCCCTCTGTCAAAGAGCACCACTGCCCCATGGCTCAGGCTAGACACTTCTCGGCATCCTTGACGCCCCTCTCCCTCAGTGTCCACAGCCATTTACTTCTGAAGCTGGTCCTTTAAGTTTCTACCTCTGCACTGTGACCGACCTCCTTGACCTATCTCTCACCTAGTCTGACATGATGGCCGCTCACCTGGTCTTCGGTCGCTTACACTCACTGTCAGCCATTCTTCCCACACCAGAACAACAAATTTTTTCAGAGTAAAAATTAGAATAGGCTTCTCCCACATTTAGACTTGCCTCAGTGACTTTTTTGGTGGGGGTGGGCTTTTTGAGACAAGGTCTCATTTTCCCAGACGACCTAGAATCACCATGGAGTTGAGAATGGCTTTGAACTCTTGATCCTCCTGCTTCTGCCTTCCCAGTGCTAGGATTACACTTCCACCACACCTGGCTTGGTTACTTCTTTTATATGTGCTTTAAAACGTGTGCTTATTGTGTGTGAGCGTTCTATGTGACTGTGGGTGCATGAATACCACAGTGTGCCTGTCTGCTCAGAGGACAACCTCTGGAAGTCAGTCCTCCTCTTCCACCACAAGGTTAACTCCGACCCTCAGGTTTGTGTGGCAAGCCCTTTACCCAACAAGCCATCTCACTGGCTCTAATGTTTCCTTCTGCACTAAGAATAAAATCTGGGAAAGAAGCTGAAAGCTGCCCCAAATCTGAGGCCTGCCACCTCCTCCACCTCAGCTGAAACACCCTCTTGTCTCCAATCACTTCCTTAGGAACACAGATCTCCCTCCCTCATAGCCTCTGCCTTTGCAGCTCCCTCTTCACAACACTCCACCAAAGGTGTAGACCTTGCTCACCATAGATACCCACATGCCAGGTAGGGCTGAATCTCCATACACAGGGTAAGTGAATGAATGATTGACAGGTAAGTAGGTGGGTCAAATGCAAATGAGTAGAGCAGGAAACAGACCAGAACAGTGCTGGGCTGTAGGGAGGTCCTGAGCATTACCTGGCGGATTTAATGCAAGCTCTTCAAACACATTTCTTCCAAACTACATCATCATTCTATGAAGATGACAAAGAGGAGATTCAAAGAGATGAACACACTTGCCCAGGCCCACAGAGCAAACAGACAAAGGATTCACCACAGGCTCATGTTCAGACTAGAACTTATCCTTGAGGATACATTCCAGTGTCTCCCTGTGCCCCAGGTAACCTGATTGACACGCCACCTTCCTGGGGATCAGTCTCATTAATGCAACCCTTCTCTACAACAGGAGCTGCATACGCTGAAGCAGTAAATACTAACTTCACCAACTGGTAGAGTCCTGCCCAGCCTGCAGGCTCTGAGGGATCTGAAAACTTCTTCCAGTCTAGCTGCCTAGCTCCAAGGGAAAAGGAAGTCCCATCTCTAATGGCCAAAGGCCAGAGTAGCTCATAAGGGCACCACACCTGGGAACCAGCCATGCCCTCGATCCCCACAATTCATATTTCAGCTTCAGACTCTGAGAAGGTTGTAGGAGGCCCCCTGCAAGCTAACAATGAGTGACTTGCTCACAACATTTCCAGATTTGGTCCCGGGACTGGGCTCTGAGAGTCCTGGAAAGACTACAGTGTTCTAGACTCTCTTATATGGGCAGTCTGTCCAGGAAAGCTAAGGCAGATACAGATCAGCCCACTGGGTACTTACTGGATAAAAGCTTGCTATCGGGGAGGCATGGTAGAAAGGAAAGATGACACATGCGGTAGAGTTTCAGGGTCTCAGAGATGGGGTGCTCAGCAGGGTGGGGAGGGCGGACTATCCTGGTTCTGAACTTAAAGGACTGGTTAGAAATTGTATTTGTGGGAGAGCTGTAATATTACGTGTGTCTATAACTACAGCATCTGGAAAGCTGAGGCAGGGGGACTAAAAATTCAAAGCAACTACATGTTACATAGAAAGACTATCTTAGAAGATGAGGACAGGAAGGGAATGAGGTGGAGGAGGAAGAAGAGGAGGAGGAGAAGGAGGAAGTAGAAGAGGAGGAAGTGGAGGAGGAGGAAGAGGAGGAGGAAAGAAATTATAGCCCTGACCCAGTAGTCTTCCTCGGAGCCAAAAGAAAGGGACCTGCTGCATACTGAAGGACAAACACAAGCCCTCTCCAGGCTCTCTCCATCTTACAGAGAAAGAAACAGAGAAGCACAGGAGATCTTGCCCAGGGATCCGCTCGTCTCAGACAACCCAAATCTACGCTTCAACTCTAACACACTGCCAGGCGCTCTCAGGTTAGAGACTGGCTCCAGGTCCTACACACAACAGAATATTATTCAGGAGACAGAGGCAGGGAAGTCACAAGCTCTAGGCCAGCCTGGGAAAAACAGTGAGCATCTGTTTCCAAAAGGAGAAAAGGACAAAAAGAAAGAAGAAGAAAAGCCAGGTATGGTGGCGCATGACGGTAATCCCAAGACTCGGGAGGTAGAGGCAGGAAGATCAGGGGTTCAAGGCCAACACTGACTATAAAGAGAATTGTTTGCCAGCCTGGGCTACCTGAAACTCTGTCTCAGAAAGAAAAAGAAGTAACAAATGATCTCATTTCAAAACTCAGGGAAGAAAATTAATCACCCAAGAATAAATGTATCAAGAAATGTTTTAAATCTATAAAACACCTTAAAGTCTACGACCTGAGCAACAGGCAGACATATAAAGTTAAATACATTTGGGTTAGTTCTCCAAAAGCCAGTGTATATATCTAGCATCACTCCCAGAAAAGTAGTATGGAGAACCAAGAGAGGCAGGAAATGTGGACATAAAGGAGAAGTATGAACAAGCAAGAGTAGCCACGAAAATTCTAAGAGCAGGAAAATCAGCAAGGGCTCCACAAAGACAACACCAACAACTTTTTTTTTTCAATAGTGTTTCTCCATGTAGCTCTGGCTGTCTTAGAACTCACTTTGTAGACGAGGCTGTAATTCACAGAGATCCACTCACCTCTGCCACCACCACCCGGCAACATCACCAGCTTCTAAAACCTTAGTGTCTGATTTGTGGTAAGAGAAACATGGTCCAAAACAGAGAGCTTTCTCCATCCCCACGGCCACCTCCCTAGTGTCAACGGTCTCTGTCTTTCACCAGCCTTGTCCTCTCGCCTCCCTAACTTCGAATACGTCTCGTCCTCTGAAGACATCTACACAGGGTTCTCTCTCTTTGATATTTAGCCACACCCTCCTCCCAACTAGCTTTAACTTCTTCTCCCAGTTTTAGCTTAAATGTCACAATTTTGGACATACTCTACTTAACCATCCAACACAGTATGAAAACCCATTATCCTCTAAGCACCCTTAATGGTCTTGTGATATCCTTATCATAATTTGAAATCGTGTATTTATTTGCACGCTTTGTCCAGCACAATGTACCCAGAACTCATCACTGGATGTAGCAAATAATAAACATACAATAGATGTTTGTGGAAAAAAGATAAATGTTATTATAGGATTAATTAGGTCATGATGACCCTGTATGAGGACGAAGAGATCTCTTTCCAGAGCCTAACATTGCCAGAATAAAAGAAAATTTACCTCATCTATTAACAAGAAACTGCCCTGCATGTGTGCAGAGAGAGGAAAGTCTCCGAAGCAGATGAAGGAGGGAATGAGTGCTGTCTTTTGCAGACATCAACGTTCTATTCTGCCTCGTTGCAGGTTCTTGGGGTAGATTTTAATCGAAAATCTCTCAAATGACCAAGGGGATTGGAATTAGTCAGCAACCTCCTAATCCACCTCCACATAAGGATGTGTGGCACTGGCTCTTGGCATCCTGCTCTGCTTGGCTGGGACTAACCCAACAAATGATTATGACTTGGGTGTTCTGTACATCTTTGTTCAGTTCTCAGAATATAGTTGGCATTTATATTGTTTCTCAAAGCAAACTAAAATCAATCATCAGGGAATGGTTAGTGCTTTGGCACCAGATAGTGTGCATATGTTTGACAAAGGAGCAAATTCATCTGCTCGTGGAGTATGAGGAGGTTTTGTTTGAAGACAAGACCACAGGTCTCCTGCTGCAACAGAAGTGCAGCACTTCTTTGCACTGGTCATGCCTCATCTGGGGTGCACGGTCTCTGAACAACTTTGGGACTGTCTCTGTTCCTCTCTGGTTCAAGGAGCTGGAGAGATGGCTCAGCGGGTTAACAGAATTTATTGTTCCTACAGAGGGCCAGGGTTCAGTCCCCAAACTATCTGTAACTCCAGTTCCAGAGGAATCTGACACCCTCCTGTGGGTTATGAGGGTACCACATACCTGTGGTGCATATAAACTTCAACAAGCACACACACAGAGACGAAGAAAAATAATAAACCTGTTTAGAGGCATGAGTTAGGGAGATAGTTGAGTCAGTAACATGCATTCTGAACAAGCGTGAAGAACTGAGTTTGAGGCCCTGAGTTTCAATCTCTGGCACCCACATTTAAAAAAAAAAAAAGCCAGGTGGTAGTGGCCCACCAGCCTTTAATCCCAGCACTTGAGAAACAGGGGCAAGTGGATCTCTGAGTTTGAGGCCAGCCTGGTCTACAGGATGAGTTCCAGTACAACCATAGCTACACGGAGAAACTGTCTCGAAAAAAAAAAGTTTATTTAAAAACAAAAAAACAAAAACAGAAATTTGGGAGGCAGAGGCAGGCAGATTCCTGAGTTCGAGGCCAGCCTGGTCTACAGAGTGAGTTCCAGGACAGCCAGGGCTACATAGAGAAACCCTGTCTCAAAAAAAAAAAAAACAAAAAAAGCAGAAACAAAAACAAAAAAACAAAAAAACAAAAAACAAAGCAGACCAGTGAGATGAAGCTGCTTACCAAAAGCCTGAAGACCTGAATTTGATCCTCAAGTCTTGCTTAAAGGAAGGAACCAATTCCCAGTTGCCATCTAAACTACAAATGCACACCCTAGCTGGTGCACACACACTAAATAAGTAAGTAAATAAATTTTACTTTTTTAATCTATTTTTAAAAATTAATTTTATGCCAGGCGGTGGTGGCGGACGCCTTTAATCCCAGCACTTGGGAGGCAGAGGCAGGTGGATTTCTGAGTTCGAGGCTAGCCTGGTCTACAGAGTGAGTTCCAGGACAGCCAGGGCTATACAGAGAAACCCTCTCTCGAAAATCCAAAAAAAAAAAAATTAATTTTTTTAAAGGTTCAGGGTAAAGAAGTTGAGATAAGTTACCTTCAAAATGAGCTGTTGAGAGGGACCACCTAGGACCACGGAGGCCATGATCAGCCTTTGGGCCGTGGGAGAGGAAGAGGATTAGGGGGACAATTTAAAGTGACAGACAAGACAGCTGTGGTGAACATGTGGGAGGTGGGGGAAGGGAGGGCTCCTCAGAGAATTCTCTTAGCTTTATAACGTTCACAGGGAGCCTGGCCATAGCTCAAGGCCTGTTTCAGGGTAGGCATCAGAATTGTTTACAGAGTCAAGGAAGAACACTGGTTTACTAGTCCTTGCTATATCAGAAGGAGGCAGAGACCAGAGCCCCAGGAAAAATGGGGCCGGGTTTCTGAGAATGAGAAAGGCAGCTAGAGGCTCTGTGAACTAACACCTAAAATCCCAGTACTTGGAAAGGGGAGGCAGGAGGACTTCGGGTTCAAGACTATCCTGGGCTACAAAGCAAGGCCCTGAAGGGGGCTGGGGTGGGGGGGAAGCAAGGTACACACCTGCAATCCCAGGACTCAGGATGCAAAAGCAGGAAGTCAGGATAGACTCACGGTGAGGTCCTGAGGCGTATCACTAACTCCTCAGGAGCATCACTGTGGGAGATGGACATGCACCATGGCATCCATCTAGTGCTCAGAAGACAGTTCTCTCTCCTTTCACTTTTGCGTGGGTTCTGGGGGTGGAGCCCAGGTCTTCAGGTTTTTTAATCAGGTAGGCAAGCACCTTCACCTGCTGAGCGTCTCTCCTCCCCACCTTCCTAGACTTCACTACACTACTCAAATCCAAACCAAAACACCGGTCATCAATGGCACTTTCTGTCCCAATAGGAGAAGACAAAGAGCAGGGGTAAGGAATGGTTAGAGACCTCAAAGGGGGAAAGAGGTGACCTACATAGCCAGGTGTCTGAAGACAATCTAGCAGGTGAGAAACTCTCTGGTTCTATCCATCCAAGAGACAGGGCCAGGGAACACACTGGGATCCTTCCCATCCTGACAACATACCCTTAGGGAGGTCTGCTTAGCAGCCCTTACCACAGCCTGTACACTTCTGCCCAGCAGGACACGACCTATTGCTCTGACACAAATGTTCTGCATGGGTTCTGATCAGTAGGACACTGTCCTTCCTTAACTGAAAAAGATTTCATAGAAGTTCAGATAATTGGCTAGGCCTCAAGAAATGGGGATTGGCAGCTGAAGAAATGACTCAGCTGTTAACATAAAAATACTTGATGTTCTTCCAGAGGACACAAGTGTGGTGCCCAGCATCAATCTCTGGCACCTCACAACCATCTGTCCCCCCAGCTCAAGGGACCCTACTCCCTCTTCTGGCCTCTGCGGGCACCCATACACACACTATAAACATTGGGAGAAACATACACATAAACAAATCTTTTAAAAAAAATAATTAGGTAATGAGAGTCAACTGTACCTCAAGGAACTCAGTATCTCCATGCATCCCTATGTAGAATATCTGTGCAACCTCCATATCTTCTTGCCACACAGATACTAACACCCTACTACTGCTACTAAAGACAATAAACCATTAGTGCTGCAGAGGAAGTCAGACAGACAGACAGACAGGCAAACAGGCAGGCAGACAGAGCTAGGGGGCCTGTTGCATGGTCCTGTTGTCATTTCATGAGCCCTAGAAAATAACTAGAACATAAACCCTTGTAAGTCCTAGCTCCTTGTTGCAGACAGGGTAACAAGACAAAAACAAGACAACTGCTCCCTCACTCTGCAGACAATCTTTCCATGCACTGCTTCCTACAGAGACGATCAGCTCCACAAATGAGGAACTTTGGGAAGGAAATGTCCTCTCCCCTGGTTAACTTTCTATTCATTTTAGCCAAGGACCCCAAATGATAGCTCACCGTGGTCTCCTGCAGCTACCCAAGATGCCAGGAACCCAAGAGCAACAAGTGCCTTCGTGAGGAAGAGGTATCTTAACATCCTGCTGATTATGAGAGCTCAGTTCAGGGAAGAGGTAGCAGCAGAAGGAAGGACTAGATGGCTCCTGTCCATCTAATCCCAACCGTTTCACTTAAGCAATTATCCCCTAAGAACAGTTTCTCCTAACAATGAGAACAGTGATTGGCTGCTAGTGTGTGGGAAATTTCCTGGCACTACCAAAGAGCACATGTGATGGGAGGGACCAAATACTGCCATGCAATATACCTAACACTCTCAGTCAAGTGATGAGGGCCCATGGGACTCTAGAAAAAAATAAGAAAAAAAAAAAAAAAAGGAGAGATAGCCTCTGGGTTAAAGGTCAAAGAGAGACCAGAAGGGCTTTGGAAGGATTCAGTTGCAGTCAAAACGACAGAGGGTAAACCAGAGCAGCGGTTCTTGCTGGGTTCACACGTGGATTCTGAGGGAGAGGACCAGAGGTAAGAAAAATAAACAGTCCAAAGCTGGGGGTGTGGGGGTTTCGAGGGGGCAAGGGCTGGCGACTCAAGCCAGCAAGGTTATTATCACAGCTCTTTACATGGCCTTGGATGGAGAGGCAGAATACAAGTCAGCAGGTTACAGGGATTACAGCAGAATTACAGGGAGGTCTAGCTCCCTTTTCCAAGGTGTGTTCTGGTGCAGTAAGCAAAGCATCTCATATCTCAGGGTCTGGAACATTTAACCACAGCTTACTTGGAAACCTGGCCTCGGCCCCCCAGAGCCCTGGCACCAGTCCATGGCTGGCTTTGCCAAGAATGACCCTGACAGAGAACAAAAGCTCAGTGTTCCTTGTTCCGTCCATGGGATGGAGAAGGGCCTCTGTACCTAGTCCTTGACAAAGGGAAGAACTGGAAAGACAACCTAAGAAGAAAATAGTCGAGCTAATGGTATAACTTAAGCATGACATCCTGTCCATCTGTGAGAACTATAAAAACCCATGGAAAAGCAGCATTGGAGTGTTTCAGCATCAATACAAGAGCACAAAAAGTTTCCAGCTTGGTCCCTGTAGACCACACATTCCACTCTTAGACAAAATGAAGGGTAGTCGTCAAAATTAGAGAGGACAGCTGCTATGACTTGATCTTTCATGTCTCCTTTGTCACCTTTTGGCCTGCTTCTTTTTGTGTAGCACATGTCCTCGGTTGGCTGTGCCACTGACACTGCTGAGCCCAATAAGGTTAAAGGCAGAGGATAGGTAAACAAACAAACAAAAAACCAAAAAAATCCTATCTTCATATATCCAAAGCCAGGCATAGTAGTGATTCCAGTCTTTGGGAGGCAGAGAGAGACAGGTAAATTACAAAGTCAGCTTGAGCCAAAGTTCAAAGCCAGCCTAGAGCTACAGAGGAGGATCTTGTCAAGGGGGGGAACCACCATTGATTAAAGCAAGGAAGTACTCTTGTTAAAAGGTGGATGTCGGGGCTAGAAAGATGGCAGAGCAGTCATGGAACATGTGTTGCTCTTGTAGAGGACCAGAGTTCAGTTCCCAGCACCCACAGGGAAGTTTACAATTATCCATAACTCTATTCCAAAGGATCCAATACCCTCTTCTGACCTCTGCGGACACCAGGCACATACATAATGTACATACATACGTACATGCCAGCAAAATACTCACACACGTAAGTAACCCTTAAAAAAAAGTGGTTGTTGGAACATGGAGAAAACTGGTATTTGTTGATTATCTAATATGTGTTTTATGTACAGTATTTTAATCCACACAATAATATTTCAGAGGACAAGGTCCTTAAGTGGAGACTGCTAGAAATTACTAGAATAATTCATATTAGAATAATTTAAGGAGTTACTTATACCATAGTTTTAAGTGCTTTGCATAAAGTAATCCAGCCCTAGTGTCAACCATGTGACTCTGGGGTCAGTTCCCAACACCACTTAAACCACACGTGGTGTGGCATGTCTGTGAACCGGCACTGTGGAGGTGGAGGCAGCTCCTTAGCTACATGGTGAATTTGAGTCCAGCCTGGAATATCTGAGACTGTGGAAGAATGATCATGCAATTAGTGTGCATAAGAACAACGGTAAGCGATCCAGTCCCACAGCCAATGTTCTTAGCCTTTGGCTTTGGGACAGCATCTTGCTCTGCAGCACAGACTGAGCTTCCTGCTACTTCTTCCTCAGTGCTGGGGTTACGTTATCACACCAGGCCCTATCCAACGTTAACGATCATATCACATCAGGTTTGAATCTAGACCTTTCCAAACACAAAACTCATATCCTTTACACTACCTGGTTCTTGTAACCCGGGAAGAGTAACTTTATCACCCGTAAATGAATCCAACTCTTTCACGGACAGCTTACCTCTGAGATAGTGCTAAGGGGAGCTCTGGAGAACGCCACGGTTGTTAAATCTTTCATCCCCTACCTATCCCAGAATCAACCATCTAGGGGAGAGAAGGCCAGCTCTCTGGAAGAGGACTAGTTCACAATTCAAAAACCAGCCTTCATTCTGATGGCAACTGGCAGCCCGCAAAGGCTAGTAGTATGGTGTTTAGGTGTTTGGGTATTTGGGATGGTACCAACAACCCTTCTTTTGTTGGCTTCCTGGGTTCCTGAGTCGGACTGTTCCAATTCGGGAGAGGCTGTGCCACGTTTTCAGATGTTCCTGCGGACAGCTCTGTGCTCCCCAGCGGAAGTGTATGCTTTACTGACCTCACACCCGCCCTCGTCCCTTGACTGAATGGTCCCCGAACACCCACACTCGGTCCCCAGCCGTTGTCTCCCTGGGGTCTGGAAGCCCCGAAGTCGTCCCCTACACCAAAGATCCGGAAATCCACCCAGAGGCGGCTCCTAGGCGGCAGTTCGGTTCCCATAGCAACTCCACGGCGCACCCGCGTCGCGCTTCCGGCCGGGTGGCTCGGGCGCTCCCGTGACGTCACGGCGCCGCTTTCCGGTGGCTGAGTCGAGCTGAGGTTGTTGTGGGCCGGGGGCGCCATGGGGGCCACTGGCGACACCGAGCAGCCGCGGGGCCCCGGCGGGGCGGAGCGAGGCGGCCTGGAGCTGGGCGACGCGGGTGCGGCGGGCCAGCCCGTTCTCATGGTGAGGGCGCCCGGGCGAGGCCGGGGCTCGGGCCCGGCAGGGCCTCGGGCTCCCGGGCCCCGGGCCCGCGGGCGAAAGAACGCGGCGGCTGTGCGGCCCTGGGGGTGCCGTTTTCTCCGTGCGACGACCTGGATTCAGATTCTAGCTAGGTGACGTGGGTCTGATGTGACACCCTCTGAGCTCCAGGTTTCTCTTCTGTGAAATGAACAGCATTAACCTGAGCTTGATGGAGTTGTGGTGGGATGGGCTGACAGAGGCGGGTAGAACGCCCTGACTCGTCACCCGCCTCATAGTAGACCCTCGGTAAACGCTGCTGCTCTTCCAGGAAAAGGGAGCTTTGGACATTGGTGACAGAAAACATTTCCCCAGTTCCTCCACCCTGACAGGGTCTTCCAGCCACTGAATTCCCTTTCACCCCAAGGTGGGAGAAGTGAGAAGCAGGAATGTCTAGGTTTAGCTCACTCTCTCCTCCTCCTCATTATGAGAGGCCTCGATGACATTTGCCCACTTGGTCCCCACAGAACCCTTGGAACATAATGATAAAACATCGGCAGGTGCAGCGAAGGGGCCGCCGATCTCAGATGACCACAAGGTAAGACTAGACCTGGGTGAGACCCATATCCGGTTATGTGGACTTGAGTGAGTGCTTTGGGAGCCCCACTGGAGGAGTCCGAGATCAACAACCCATAAAGAGCACTGACTCTGGTGCTGTAACTTCCTGTAACCTTGTCAGTTCTACATCCTAACTCCTGTACAAAGCAGGAAAGGAATAAAAGTCTAGTACCATCTCTGAGATTGAAATCTCTAAGTCAGAAAATGAGAATTCAAGACTCAGACATCTGTTCTAATGCAAACTCTGATGTTTGTTAACTGGATAAGTTTGGACAAGCCTTTAGCTTTTCTTAGACTCTGTTTTCTCAGCTTTGATGTGGGACTGCTAGTTGAGTGTCCAGCCTAGAGAAGGGAAAGAACTCTGGATAGGGCTTTGGAATTCTACTTGTATTTTTGATCTGAGGTAGTGATACTCATTTATTAATTACAGTACTTGGCAGAGGCAGGCGGACCTCTGAGTTTGAGGCCAGCCTGATCTATGTAGTGAGTCCCAGGACAGCCAGACTACATAGTGAGACTCTGTCTCAAAAAAAGGAAAAGAAAAAATATATGTGTATATATTATATTTCATAAAGCACTCTGAAAATAATTTCCATTTCACAGAGAGTTACGATGAAGTAAAACTTTAAAATCCCATGTCACTAACTGGCAGAGTAATGTGGGAACATATGTTTGGAACACTCCCCTGACTCTTGTCTTCCCCACAAATGCAGTTTCACAGATCCAGCTATCTCTATGGATCTCCTCCGTGCTGTCCTGCAGCCTAGCATCAATGAGGAGATCCAGAGTGTCTTCAACAAGTACATGAAGGTGAGGACGTGGTGATGAACAATAGCACTGTTAAATAAGACTGTACAGCCAGGTGCTGCAGCGTTCCCAACCACTCAAGAGGCTGAGGCAGCTGACAGCCAGCCTGAACATCACAGTAAGACCCCTTAGACAAGAAAAACAGAATGGAGGCTGGAAAGCATAGCCTCAGTGGTTAGGAGTGCTTGCTGCTCCTGCACAGGGCTCAGTTGTAATTCCTAGCACCTACATCAGGCCACTCCAGCCACCTGTAACTCCAGGTCCAGCATCCAGTGCCCTCTTCTGGCCTCTACAGGTTATACTCAAGAGTATAAATTCCACAGGTACATACACATAAATATTTAAAAATCCCAGCACTCAGGAGAAAGAAGCAAGCAGATCTTTGGAGTTTGAGGCCAGCCTGGTCTACATAGTAAGGTCCTATCAGAAAACAAAGAGGTGGTGGGGACAGAGAAGACGTCAGGCAGGGTGGCTTTTCCTCCTGTCAGCAGTCTCTCTTCATAGTCATGCTATACAGATATAACAGGTTTCAATTCTGAAAATACATCCCAATAACTTTTCTACTGCTTGGGGATGATTTAGATACTTCTTTTTTTTCTTTTCTTTTCTTTTTTTTTTTTTTTTTTTTAATTTTATTTTTTTTTTTTAATTTTTCATTGTTTGCCAAATGGTTTCATTTTAATATATTCAACACCATTGCTTAGACCATGAAAAGTTAGACTTTTTTATTCATTTTTACAAGTACTATCAGCTTCATTAAAATGACTTGGGACTTTGTGTGTAGCTTAGTAAAGCACTTAGCATGTGAGTACAAAGCTGATCCCAAGCACTGGGAAAAATAGTAATTCATGATTAGCATATTGCCAAGCACGACTGGACCTGTGGCAGTGTGTAAACAGATAATGCCTCTGCTCACTTTAAACAGTGTTAGGGAGTGAGGGAAAAGAAGAGGTGACCCCGGGCTTACTGGAGAACAGAGCTGGCTTGCTGTTGTTATCAGAGACACTCATACATTTTAATGGGGATTGCTTTTAGTAATGCCAGTTCACAGTATTGATTCTTCCAATCCATGAACCTGGGGAGGGGGTCACTCAATCCTGTAGGGTCTTCAATTTCCTTCAGTTTTTAAAGCTTTTGTTACAGGCATGTTTACTGGAAGGCTGACTTGTGACAGTTGTGAATGGAATGATTTCTCTGACTTCTTCCTCAGCCTCTTTGCTCCCAGTGTAGAGGACGGCTGTAGGATTTTGTATGTTGATTTTTTTTCTTTTTTTAACGCTGCTTCTTTGTTGAAAGTGCTTGTCAGTTCTCATGGTTTTCTCGTGTGTAGCATATCACCTGCAAGTGAGCTCCTTTGGCTTTCTGGTTTGTGTGCATTGTTTCTCTTGCCTGGTTGCTGTAGCTGAGGCTTGACTGTACTGAACAGGATTGGAGAAGATGGACACCTGACACCTGCCTGTCTTGTTCCTGACTTCATTCCAAGTCTGCTGTAGTTAATAGAATGTTGGCTGTCATCTATCTTCTGTAGCCTTTGTTGAGGTGCAGTCCCTCTCTTCCAGGACTATCACAAAATGATGTTTTCTTTTGTCAGAAGTCTTTTCTGCATCTAATAAGATGATTGTTTAATGTGAACCATCCCTATGTCTCTGGATTAAAGCCTGCTTGCTCATAATGAATATTTACCATGTTTTCTTTCTTCCTTCCTTCCTTCGTTCCTTCCTTTTTTTTTTTTTTTTTTTTTTTTTTTTTTTTTTTTT
>NW_021604638.1:9995196-10059426 GCF_004785775.1 Grammomys surdaster | reverse complement strand
TTTTCTCTGTGTAGCCCTGGCTGTCCTGGAACTCACTCTGTAGACCAGGCTGGCCTCGAACTCAGAAATCCGCCTGTCTCTGCCTCCCAAGTGCTGGGATTAAAGGCGTGCGCCACCACTGCCCGGCTCCATGTTTTCTTGAAATCAATTTGCATCTCTGTTGTTGAGAAATATTCTTCAATGTTCTTCAAGAAGCTTGGCCTATAATTTTCTTTATTCTGTTTTGGTATCAGGATAATTCGGACTTCATAAAAAGAAATAACAGCAGATCATGTAAAGGCTTTGAGGCCACTTTGGGTTTTTGTTTCCTGGATTGTTTGGGGGATTTTTGGGGTTTTGGTTTTTCTTTTGTTTTTGTTTTATGTTGATGAGTGTTCTCCCTGCGTGTATAGATATGTACTATGTGTGTGCCTGGTATACACAGAGATCAGAAAAGGGTGTTGGATCCCCACGAGCTGGAGTTTATGTGTAGTTGTGAGCTACCATGTGGTTGCTGGGAATTGAATCCTGGTCCTCTGGAAGAGCAGCTACTGCTCTTAACCCCTGAGCCATCTCTACAGCCCCAACCATTTTTTGTGTGGTTAGTTGTTTTTAAAGTAGCTCAGAGAGGCTTAAAATCCACTACATAGCCCAGAATAGTCTCAAACTCATGATTCTCCTGCTTCTCTAATGCCTTAAAAGACTGATTGTTTATAGGGAGGGGTTGGAGACTCAGCATTCTGGGCAGGTAGTTTACATCTGGCTGTAACTCCAGCTCTGGAAGCTTCAGCATCTTTGACTTCTGCAAGCACATTTGAACCCATAAACAAAATTAAAAATAATTTTATAAGCCAGGTATGGTGGCATGAATATAATCTTTAATCCCAGCTGTTGGAAGGCAGAGGCAGGCAGGTATCTGTGTAAGGTCAGCCTGTTCTACATAGCAAGTTCTAGATGAGCCAGGGCTACATAATGAGAATACATACAAAGGGAGAAATAAGTTAGTTAGTTAATTTAATTTTTCAGTAAAAAAGAATGACTGACTGTCAAGTAGAGAACAGACTGCAGGGGAACTCGCTGGGAAACGGAAGTAACCCCAGCAGGAAGTGACAGTGTTGGCGCCTCAGAGGTGAGGCAGCAGCTTGTACAGGTTTACATCCGTGACTGGTGCAGACAGAGAGAAGAGGGCATGTATACCTCCCAACTCACTTCTCCTGGGCAGCTGCGAAGACAGAGCTGCTACTGGCATACTGTGAGGAGGCAGGAACAGATGTGGTCAGAGCTGCTTTGGGTCATTCATGTAGAAACCTGCCTTCTGTTCTGTCTTCCACGTGTAGTGGTCCACTGCAGAGTCCATACCCCATTCTGGTTGACAGCTTCATTGTTTCTCATCCAGGCTCCTGTTGTCCAGCTCTGACTGGTCTTTCCTTTAAATCTACCTTCCATACAACTTCAGAGAAACCTCTGAAATAAAAGTAAGACGAGTGGTGTCACTCCTGTGATGCCCGGCCTCAGCTGAGCACCCTAACAGTGTTCTCAGATCTCAGCTGCTAATCTCATTTAAAGTTTTGGTTGGTTGGTTTGTTTTTATTGTATGTATGTGAGTGCACTATAGCTGTCTTCAGCCACACCGGTAGAGGACATCGGATCCCATTACAGATGGTTTTGATCCACTGTGTGGTTGATGGGAATTGAACTCGGGACCTCTGAAAGAGCAGTCAGTGCTCTTAACTGCTGAGCCATCTCTCCAATCTCTCTCTTTAACCTTTTTTAAATACTAAGTTTTAGTTATGTCTGGCCTTGCTCAAGGTAGTGTAAGTACTTATTTCTATTAAATGTATGTTGTTGGGGCTGGAGATATCTTAAACAAACCTTAAAAAAAAAAAAAAAAAGTGCCAGGCGGTGGTGACGCATGCCTTTAATCCCAGCACTTGGGAGACAGAGGCAGGTGGATTTCTGAGTTCGAGGCCAGCCTGGTCTACCGAGTGAGTTCCAGGACAGCCAAGGCTATACAGTGAAACCCTGTCTCGAAAAAAAAAAAAAAAAAGTATGCTGCTTTTTAAAAGATATTCCAGGACCAGCAAGATGGTTAAGTGAGTGAAGGCCCTTGCCACCAAGAGTGACAGCTGAGTCCCCCAAATTATCCTCTGACTTCCACAGTATGCCATGGAATGTGTGTCCACACACATGTCCACAAAACAAACACATAAATGTAAAAAAAAAAAAAAAAATTCAAGGCTGACTAAGAGCACTTGTTGTGCTTACTGGGGACCCAGGTTCAGTTCCCAGCCCCCACATGGTGGCTCACAACCATCCATAACTCCTAACTCCAGTTTGAGACCAGCCTGGTTCCTCAGGCAGCAGGCATACATGTGGTACACAGACATATATGCAGACACAACACACACAAACTATAAATCTAAAAAGTGTTTAAGCTTTTCCAAAGAAAATATAATATACAATATTTAATATTATAATACTTAATAACAGGCCTGGAATCGAAGCATATGTTTGAAACCCCAGTACTAAGAAGGTGGAAACGGGAGAATTATGAATTCAAGACCAACCTGAGCTACCTACTAAGACTCTGTCTCAAAGAATTAAAGGCTGGAGCCATTGAGGTAGCTCGGGGGCATAAGGTGCTTGCTGCTAAGCCTAATGACCTGAATATAATCCCCAGAACACATGTGATGAAAGGAAAGACCCAACCCCACAGACTGTGCTCTGACCTCTAGCACATGCCATGTGCTCCCACATGCACACATGGACACACTATATGTATGTATAAATGTAATATGACCCTGGGTTTGCACCTTAATATTGCAAATAATAATAATTAGTGTTGAGTTGATGGATAGATGGGCAGAAGAATGAGTAGATTTATAATAAACATGGTAGGACTTTGGACTATCTGTGGGGGGTATTAGGTTTTTATTCCATAATTCAACTTTTGTGTTTCAGTTTTTTGATAAAGTGTGGCACATACCTGTAATAGCACTTAGAAGGTAGAGACAAGAAGATCTGGAGTTCGGGCCCATCCTCCACTAGTTGGAGGTTAACCTGGGGTCTGTGAGACCTCCTTTCAAAAACAGAAAACAGGGCTTGGAGACAGCTCAGTGGGTGAAGTACTTCCCATGAAGCCTAACATCCTGGAGGCAGATCCAGAACCCACAAGATGGAAGGAAAGCATGGGCTCCACAGGATCGCCCTCTGACCTCTGTACACACACTGGCACCAGCATGCGTGTGCACACATACACAGTAGTAATAGCTGACTGCCAACAGTGGCTGTGTCGCTCACACAAACCTCTTCACCTTGACTGACTTCACTTAGTACATGGGTTGTACTATCATCACATAGGAGCTCATCCTGTTTCTTCACAGTAGTCAGTCTCTTTCACCAGGATGCCATGACTAAATTAGCTAGTGCCTAGGACAGTCGTGAGGATTGTTTACATTTTTCCTCATGTTACAAGAAATACTTCAGTGGGGCTAATGAGATGACTCAGCAGATAAAGGCACTTGCCACCAATCCTGAAGACCTGAGTTCAAATCC
Source organism: Grammomys surdaster (assembly GCF_004785775.1). Lineage (NCBI taxonomy): Eukaryota > Metazoa > Chordata > Mammalia > Rodentia > Muridae > Grammomys > Grammomys surdaster. The sequence goes on along the minus strand of NW_021604638.1, from coordinate 10,055,892 downwards.
CAAGACTCACATGTGGAAAGAAAACACCAACTCCTTCAAGCTGTCCACATTAAAGCTACAGTTCATGTAGTGTTTTTTTTTTTTTAATTAAAAAGAATTCTACTTGATGACACTGTAAGTGTACATCTTTATTCACTTGAGGGTTTCTGAGGAGTCAGTTCCTTGAGATGGGATTAAGGGGTGCAAGGGAAAGGAAGTTTCTCTCCAGAAAGGTGGTGCCATGTGCAGTCCTTTGATGTGCTCTCCCTGGTTTTATTTTGTTGGTTGTTTGCTTTGTAACAGGGTCTTTCTACGGAGTCCCAGCTGGCCTGGAACTCACAGAGATCTGCCTGCCTCTGCCTCCCAAGTGCTGGGACTAAAGGCGCACACCGCCATGCCTGCCAGTCTCCCTGGTTTTTATGTTAATAACAGAGGCACTGGACTTGCTCACAGTGCCTCCTCATAGCTGCCTCACAGCAAGAACATTGTCTGTAGTTTCCAGAACTTTTCTATATCCAAGAGAGAACTGACACTTCTTTTAGAGATACAATTTGGACACTTATAACCCACCGAGGCATCTCCTTGGTGGGACTTGGACACTTAAATAAATGTGTTCTCAGACCCTCAGATGTTTGGGCCCATCATGCAATTCCTTGGCATTTCTAGAATCAAGCTCTCCCTTTACCCTTATGTCCTACTCGGCTGTTGGTGTTGCTGGGATCCTGGGTCACCTCCTCTGTCCTGAAGATTACATATGTGTTCCCTTTGGTTAATGCAGACTTGAAAGACTTCTGACTTTGTGCTGATGTCCCCCCTAGTTCTTCCAGAAGGCAGCACTGAATGTGCGAGACAATGTTGGGGAAGAAGTGGACGCAGAGCAGCTGATTCAGGAGGCCTGCCGCAGCTGCCTGGAACAGGTGAGGGCTGTAGACAAAGGTTCAGTCACCAAGTGGGCTGAGGAAGTGTGCTTTCATTAGTGGTACTTGGAGGACATCAAGAAGTCTCTTATATCGGGTTGAGCTCAGGGCAGCTGCTGACAAAGCAGGAAGAGAAGTAGCATAAATATGTGCCAGGAACCATACGGTCACATATGGTCATCCCTGTTTGACCCATGAAGAAACTGCTTAGCAGACTGACAGAAACCAGAGAAAGTGGTGGTTGCCTGGGAAGCTTGCGGTGAAGGTGGACTCAGTCTGGGGTCTGGTACACAGAACAATGACACTGGTTACTGACATTCTTGTTCACTTGACACCTGCTAAGAAAGTACTTCTAAATTGAACACACATGTACACAGACACAGTGGTAGCAGTGCATTGCGAGGATATAAAATTTTGATATATCATGTATACATCAAACCATTTGTACCCCTCACATATGTAATATCTGTTTGTCAGTTTTGCCACAATAAAGCTAGAACAAATTAAAAAGGCAAACAAGGGCCAATAAGATGTTCGCCGCCAAGCATGATGGCCTGAGTTTAATTCCCCAGAAGCCACTCCTACAAGCAGTCCTCTGATCTACATATGAGTGTCCACACACATACATATGCAGTCAATAAATAAATAAAAATTTGTCACATTTTTTAAAAGGGCAAATGAGGAAAACAAATTGTAATTTAAGATGTACCCTTGCCTCTACAAGTGGCTGGTGAATCCCCTTCAGGTAGTTGTAGGCTCTTTGGGGGTCAGGGGGCCGATCACCCGTTTTGTCCTCCTGCATCTCAGGTGTGGTCAAGAGACTTGACATCAGTTCTATCAATGACTATTTGAGGCAGGAGGGAACCTGTTTGCCTGTGTCAGCTGTGCTATTAATAGAGACTGTCAGCACCCAGCATGCTCTTTGCTTGACTGTGAATTTGTTAACTATGCCTTGCTTGACTGTGAAGAGCCTCAGAAAGGAGCAAAGGCACTGCCTGAAGCCCAGCTCTGGGAGGGCACAGCTCCACTCTGCAGAACACTAAAAACCAACCTGCTTCTTGGAAACTATAAAGTTTTAGCCAACAAATTCCTAAGAAGCCAGATTGTTTACTCCAGGAAGGAATGCATCATATATGAACAATTTAACAGTTGCTAACAACAGACGTTTGCTTATACTGTTTTCATAAGGTTGCACTAAAGCAGGATAAATTGAAAAGGCCTTCATTCACCTGCATGTCAAATCCCTCTCCTCTGGGTGTTTGTATATATACATGTGCATGTGTGCAAATGGTCCATGGGAAGTGTATAAAGTCAGAAGACAACTGTCTAAAGTTCTTCCTTCCACCAAGTAGTTCCTGAGTGTGGAACTCACTCAGCTCATCAGGCAGCAAATGCATTTCCCTCCTGAGCTAGCTCACTGGTCCCGATCTTTTTATTTATCACTCCACTTGTTATTTATTGAGGGTCTACTGTGTGCTTCTTAGTATCAGGTCCCAGCGATGTGCACTGTGGGCACAGTCCCCTGCCTTGACAGTACTCAACAACAACAGTTGTCCAGTAAAAGAGCTTGCTAGAAGATGAAGAGTCTAGGGGAAGAAGTGGCGTCGTGTGTCTAAGGAGTGGGCTCAGGTGTGGTGGCATATACATGTAGTCCCAGGACTCAGGAAATAGAGGCGAGAGGATCTCTGTGAGATTGAGGCCAGCGTACTGAGGACATAGTGAGGTCTGGACCAGCCTGTGCTACACAGTAAGATCCTGTCTTTAGAAACAACAAAAATGTCCTGGAGAGATGGCTCAGCACTGGCTGCTCTTCCAGAGGGCATGAGTTCAGTTCCCAGCACCCACAGGTAGAGCTGGTGGTTGTCTCTAACTGTAGTCCTATGGGATCCAATGCCCTCTTCTATTATGGAAACAAAACACATCACGCATGTGAAATAAGTAAACAGCTGGGCATAGTAGTGTACGCACTTTAATCTCAGCACCTGGGAGGCAGAGGCTAGCCTGGTCTACAGAGTAAGTTCCAGAATAGCCAGTGCTACACAGAGAAACACTGTCAAAAAATTTTATATATATAATTTTTAACAGTGTATATATGTGTGTATATATATATATATATATATATATATATATACACACACACACACACACACACACACACACGTACACACGTACACACACACACAAATTAATAAATAAAAGCGTTTTGTTTTGGGCTTCCCATGTCTAAAACATACAAACTTACTAGATTAGAAATTTCTTCAGGCTACACGTGATGATTTCCACTTGGGTTCTTTTAGTCAGTGCTGGTGGCAGTTATTTATTTTATACTAAGGTCAGCACAGGAGGTAGAGCAGGAGTCAGTTCTCCTTTCACCTTGTGGGTTCCGAGGTGAACTCAGAGGTTTAATGGCAAACATCCTTACCCACTGCCAACTTCCAGCCCAGTGTTTTAGTTTGGGGTAGGTTAAGTCCTGGTTCTCTCTTGCCTTCACTCCTTATCCCCCATCTTCCTTCTCAGTGTGTTTCTAATCTCTCCAACTCTTCTTTGTGTTTGTTAAAGGGAAACGGCTACGCTTGCCTCCCATGTGTTCCCTTGAGTTTTCTTTCTCCTGTTTGCTTTTATCTGTTTACTTTATTTTTGTAGATAGCATATTTCATTAAGAAGGTTCATATAGCCAGGTGCTGGTGGCAGGCTCTTGCAATCCCAGCATCCAGGAGGAAGTCACAGGCAGGTGACGGTCTGAGTTTAAGGCCAGCCTGGTCTACAGAGTGAGTTCCAGGACAGCCAGGGCTACGCAGAGAAACCCTGGCTCAGAAAACTAGAGGGAGAGGGAGAGGTGTTTGTACATAACTTTGATCTTAGTACTCAGGAATCAGAGCCAGGCAGATCTCTGTGTGTTTGAGGCCAACCTGGTCTGTATAACAAAATCTCTGAGTGATGGTTAAGAATATAGACTTAGCTGGGCACATTCCAGGCCTATATCTCAGCAATGAGGAGGCAGGGGCATAGGGGTTCTAATCTGGATTCCAGCCTGGCTACCTAGCAAGTCCTAGCTGAGTTTGGCTTCATGGAAAGACACTTTATCAAAACACAGGTTGGCAAGATGGCTTAATAATTACAGGTGCTTGCCTGACAACACATGGGAAAGACAGCTGACAGGTCTGACGTATACGTTCCCTCCACCACATGACTGTGTGTACTCACACACACATACACACAGAGGCACACACAGTGTTTATTTTTGGAGTCTCATGAACATACAGCAATCCTTGTGGGTCAACCTCTCAAGTGCTGAGATTAATGTGAGCTAGCTGTTGCTTTGAGGCAGGTTCAGCACCTCATACACACTAAGCACAGTCCAGCCTTTGGTGCCTCACCAGCTCCTTCCCTTTCCTCCATAGTCAACAGGCAGAAACAGAATGTGCTTCATAGCCACTTTTTATAAATGTGTATCTGTACTGATGCTTTTCTGGCGTGTTCATCTCTGAACATAAGTGAGTGTCTTACAGGAAAGCTAGCCCGTCCTGCAGTTGTGTTTACAAGCTGTTGTACTTCCCCACCACGCTACTGACTGCAACACTGGTCTCTCCCTTTCAGGCGAAGCTACTCTTTTCAGATGGAGAAAAAGTGATACCCAGATTGGCCCATGAACTTCCAGGGATCAAGGTGAGAATCACTGCCCTGGGCCCTTAGGAAGTCAAGTGGGCGGCAAGTAAAATATGTGGACCCTGGAAATGACACACCGTCCATAGCGCCAGGTCTAAAAGCACCCTTCAAGACTTTGGAGACCTGGGTGAGGTGGCCAGAGGGTTAAGTCCGGGGTCCCTGTTTACTGGAGCCCCACAAGACTGCAGCTCCCGGGCACTAGCCTTGCACTGACGCCTTCCCTTTTTCTGCAGCGTGGCCGGCAAGCAGAAGAGGAGTCCCACCGAGGAAGCCCCATTCCCAAAAAGGTAAGCAAGTAAGTCCTTGTTGGAGCTTCCACCTTGGAAAGGGCCCTTCTGTTCAAAAGAAGCCCTGGGCTTTCATTACCTTTGGGCTTTTCCAGGCATGGGGAGGCAAGGAGAGAAATGGTTGTTCTCCAGGGCACTCCCAAGGTCCTTTGTTCTCTCTGGACAACTGTCTCCACTAACTGACCTGGCCCCAGCAGACTAGACCAGGGATGCTGCAAGGTCAGGGCTCTGACAGCTCTTCTCTGTGCAGAGGAAAGGTCGGCCTCCTGGACACGTCCTGTCAAACGACCGCGCAGCTGCTGGCATGGTGTGAGTAGGGGTTACCACTGCTGTAAGAGCTGAAGAGAACTGATGGGGAGGGGCCGTGAGTGGGAAGAGGCCAGAAGTGAAAGTCTGGTGGACTCGGGTCCATTGGTGTAAGCTACTGTGGGAGAGGATCCCGATGCAGGGGAGTGAAGGGGCCATGAGATGGAGTTGTTTTACCCTGCCTTTACAAAACCCAGAACAGTTCCAGCTTGATTAAACACCAGTCCTGATTCATCTCCAAACGTTCAGAACTGGTCTAAGTACAAGCTTACAACTACTCTCTAAAGAACACAGCAGTTAGCAGAGTTTAAAAACCAGTCAGAATTACTTGCCCTAGTAGGGTGCATTAGCAGGCGCTAAGATCTCTCTCCTTAGGAGGTGAAGTCAGGATGATCAGGAGTTATTGGTTATCCTTAGCTACACAGTGACGAGTGACTTGAAGGCCAGACTGGACTATAGGAGACACAGTCACAAACAGAACAAAAACCTGATCTTACAATTATTAGAAGCACTATTAGAGACTAGAGGATGGTTGTTTTCTTTCTTTTCTTTTTAAGATTTCATTATTTTATATATGATGAGTATGCTATAGCTGTCTTCAGACACACCAGGAGAGGGCATCAGATCCAATTACAGATGGTTGTGAGCCACCATGTGGTTGCTGGGAACTGAACTCAGGACCTCTGGAAGAGCAGTCAATGCTTTTAACCACTGAGCCATCTCTCCAGCCCCAGGATGGTTGTTTTCAAAGAGCTCTTTTAAGTTCTATTTATAGAGCATTTTAGATACATCACAAACTGAGTAGAAGATACCGAGATATAAACCCTCCTCCTCTGCCCCATACATATACACCTGATAGCAACCCCTGACACTAGAGTGGCACATTTGTTACAGTTGATGACTCTGCCTCAGCTTAACGCCAGCACTGAGCCTGTGTGCTGCTGAGGAATTCATTCCTGGTGTTAAGTCTTAAGTTTGGGCAAAGTTAAAATGATCTGTATCCAGTTACAGCATCCTTTCTGAAGCTTTCTATCCTGTCTTGGAGGCAGGGTCTTACTCTTAACTGTTTTTGACCTGAAACTCATTAAGTAGACAGGCATTTTCGTCCTGCATGAACACAAGTGTGCAGGGCAGCTGCTGGCCTGTCTCCTCCTGACAGACGAGAAAGCTGGAGCTGGACATTCCTGGACTTACCCATTGCTAGGCTCTAAGGTCGTTTCTGCTCCAGGCCTTTTTTTCCTTTGTAATTTTTTTTTAATTCGGGTTTTATTTTTATGTATATTGGTGGTTTGCCTGCATTTATATCTGTGTGTTGGATCCCCTGAAACTAGAGTTGCAGACAGTTGTGAGCTGCCATGTGGGTGCTGGGAATGGAAGCCAGGTCCTCTGGAAGAACAGCTAGTGCTTTTAACTGCTGAGCCACCTCTCCAGTCCCTTCTTTGTATTTCTAATGACTTGCCAGAAAAACCGTGCACCATCTCTCTCTCTCTCTCTCTCTCTCTCTCTTTCTCTCTCTCTCTCTCTCTCCCTCTCTCTCTCTCTCTCTCTCTCTCTCTCTCTCACACACACACACACACACACACACACACACACACAGTGACGTCGCTCTAGTAAATCTCTGAGCTCAGTCCCTCCCTGCATCACTTGGAGAATTCACCTGTCTTTTTTCCTTCTGAGCAGATGGAAACCAAAATCCTGTGAACCAATTCGCCGAGAAGGCCCCAAGGTATGCTTGTGTGAACATGACAGTGGCCGAGGCTCTGGGCCCCTGTGAGGCAGAGGTTGGAAATGGTACATGATACGCTCACACCATTCCAGAGCCATCTTCCCTGTCTCTGCCTTCAGCCACTTTGGCCTCCAGACAGTATTCCAAGAAAGAACTGGAACTAGAAGCAAAATAAAGAGCTGGACTTGGGCTGGCCTGGCAGCAGATACTGCCTGGCATAAGGAAGGCCCTAGGTGTAATCCCTAACCTGAAAAAAACTGTTCTGTTCTTCCTCATGGTACACACGTATGCTGTACTGTGGACATGGCCCTCTCCGTGCTCTGCTGCGTCCCCTTTCCTGTCTGGCCCTCCATTAGTTCCCGTTGTCCCCCTAAGCCTCATGTCTACATTCATTGCATATATACGTGATTTCATATGTATATATGAAATCTAGAAACTGCATGAGAAAGCATACAGTACTGTGTGCTTTCTTGAGACCCTTGCAGCTGTATCGCTTTCCTGCAGGTGAAGACTTCCTTCTTTACTGGAATTAGAGGGAGACTGAAAAGCTGTGCTGGAAGCACAGCCCCATAGCAGAGCGCTTGTCTAGCATGATGAGGTCCTGGGTTTGATTTAGTTTTTAATAATTTTAAAATTCAGAGCACAGTGCTGATGCCTATAATCCCAACACTTGGGAGGCAGGAAGATCGCTGCAAGTTCAAAGCCAAAAGTAAGTCTCTAAAAGGGAGAGTTAAATCTTTAAACTGACAGCTACCAATACTTACTACTTTGTATGTGACGATGGCACCCAGAGTTTGTGGTCTGCCGCCGGCGGCTCACTCACTCACTCTGTGGTGCTGTTATGAGACGCAGGGTGTGCTCCTGTGTGGGACTTGAGCCATGTCCGGTCTGCCATCCCCCTTGGGCAGGCGTGACCTTGTTTTCTGGCATTGTCTCATGCTCCCTAGGCATACAGCTGGCTGGTGATAAAGCCAAGTCTGGGTCCCAAATCTGCTGATGCCTTTGGCTCAGCAATATCCTCCAAGGGATATCTGCAATACCTTTTATGATCAGAATTCTTTATTAAAATGTAGATGCCTAGTGAGGTACATAGAAGTATTCCCTCTCCTTGTTAGAACTTTATTAAAAATAAGTTAGCTACGGTTTCTGTTGGTGTGGTAAAATGCCATGGCCAAAATCAACTCGAGGAGGAAAGTGTAATTTCATCTAACACTTCCACATCACAGTCTTACCAGCAAAGGGAAGTCAGGATAGGCACTCAGGGCAGGACGCTGACGCAGAGGCCATGGAGGGGTGCTGTTGCTGTGCTTGCTGACTTGCCCCTGTGGCCCACTTAGCCTGCTTCCTCCTCCTTCCCCCTTGAACTCACAGATACCTTCCTGCTTTTGCCTCCCAAGTGCTGGGATCAAAGCCATGAGCCACTATGCCTAGTAACCTGTCTTGTAGAACCTAGGACCACCTGCCTAGAGGCAGTGGCACACAGCAACTTGCAGGGACCTCTCCAAAAGTCACTAATTAGGAAAATGCTCTACAGACTTGTCTACAGGTAGAGGGGGCATCCTCTTGGTTAAGAGTCCCTCTTCCCAAATGTCCAGCCTATGTCAGGCTGACACTGAATAGCCAGCACAGCCACCTCATCTAGCCCTCCTTACTTTCCCTACAGTTGTCATGAGGTTTCTAAAGTCTTCAAGAACTTTCGAAAGCTCTAAAACGTAAAGCTGGTGATGCATGTCCTCCTGGATCTCTGTGTTCTCTCCAAGCCCCTTCTCAGGCCTGAGAGGAGGTCTTTCTCAGCACGACCCACACGCCCCAGAACTAGTTCCCTGACCCACTTCACTGGAAATGCCTCTGTCTACTAATACATTCACTTATTGTGTGTGCGTGCACAAGATCATGTGAAGGTCAGAGGTCATCCCAGCAGAGTTGCTTCCCTCCTTCCACTGTGCAGGTCTGGGGATCAGATGCACATCATCGGGCTTGGGGCACGTACTCTTACCTGTTCAGCCATCTCACCGACTCTCTGGGTCTTCTTTTAGTATAAAACGTGTATGAATATGTATGTGGGTGCCCATGAAGGTGAGAAGAGAGCATTATTCCCTTGAAGCTGGAATTATAGGTGCTTGTAAACTGCCTGCTATGAACGGTAGGATTCAGACTCATCTTCTGTAAGACCTCTGGTGCTCTTGATCACCGTGGGCACAGGGATTCTACTCATCTATGCTTACAGCTTCAGGACCACGTCTTACAATTCCCAAGTTTCTTCATCCTTCCCACACCTTCAGCTCTCAGCCTTGTAATAGCTTCCTGTTTACTAGTCCTCGCTGCCTGAGTTGCATAGGCGTGTCAGACACAGCTTATCTAGGGTGTGAGGGCCATCTGGCCACAACATATGCCACCCCAGTGGTACCAGGAGTTGACTAAGGTGATCTTGCAGGCTAGGCAAGCTGCCTATCCCACCCTCACCACTCCAAGTGCACCCCTCCTAAAGCTGCATCTCATTCCAAGAGAATGACCTTGGCAGAGCATGGCCATTTTTTGGTCACAGGTGTACAGTTGCTGTGCCCCCAGCCAGAACCTCCAAACAAGCTCTCAGACACAGCTGATCTAAAACTACACTGAGGATCTTTCTTCAAAACCCATTTGTTTTTGTTCTGTTATTCTGAAATAGGCTGTCACTATAGCCCAGGCTACCCTTGAACTCAGGATCCTTCTCAGCCTCACAGGTTCTGGGCCTTACAGGTGTGTACCACTGTGTCAAAAAGTGAGCTCCACTTTATGTGCTGACAATTGTACTAGGACTGAACACAGGGCCTCACATGTGCCAGGGACTGAACACAGGGCCTCACATGTGCCAGGGACTGAACACAGGGCCTTCCATGTGCCAGGGACTGAACACAGGGCCTCACATGTGCCAGGGACTGAACACAGGGCCTCACATGTGCCAGGGACTGAACACAGAGCCTCGAATGTGCCAGGGACTGAACACAGAGCCTCACGTGTGCCAGGCAAACAGTTCTCTGCTCATTTGCACCCTCAGCCCACTTTTCAGATCCTGTTTCTATCTTACCTTGGCTATCTTTGCCGTTCCTTCCCTGACCTCTGCATCCAGTCAAGCTCCTACCCTGTGAATGTACGACAGTTCCTTTCGTCTTTCTCCTCCTCACAGTTGCCACAGCTTAGGCCCGTATTGCTTGGCATTCTGATTTGTCACAGCAGCCTCTGGGCTGCTCTCCTGTCCATCATCCACGTTGCTGAAAAAGTAAAGTGTCCTTAAAGCAATCAGGCTTGTTCCAGTAGATATGTCAGTGGTCCCATGTGGTCTGTGGGTCACACAGTGAACATCCATCAGTGTGGCACTCCAGCTGTCTGTGCTTCCTCAGTCGCCTCTCATCACTTCCCCTCTCCTAGAGCAACACAGGAATTACCTAGTTTGTTCAGTGTTCCAAACCAGTGCCCAGCAGCCTTTACATGCTATACTCTGTAGGCTGCCCCTTCCCTCCCTACCTGCTTGATTTGCACTCACCCTTCCAGAGGTAACTTCAGGGGTTATCTCTTTAAGAGAGACCTTCTGCCTAGTCCATCCATCCCTTTGGACACCTCTCATGCTCTGTACCCAGCCATTTCATGGCCCCATCAGATGGTCCATCGGATAGTGGTCTTTCAGTCAGTGTGTGTCTGGGACTCCTGGGGAACAGTCTCTATCTTAACTCATCTCTGTATCCTCAGTGTCTAGTGCAGAGCCTAACGTTGTAAGTACTCTATTTCCTGCATAAACTGTAGACGAATGGATAAGGAGGAAGGAGGGAAGAATAGGGAGGAGGGTTACGGCCCTGCCCAGCATGTTAAACACCCTTACTGGCCTGTTTCTTTTAGTGGGACCCAGCTCGGCTGAATGAATCTACCACTTTTGTTTTGGGGTCTCGAGCCAACAAGTAAGTCTGAGACCCTTGGTACTGATGGGGAGGGGTTGGCTCCTGGCTCACTGACGGGGTCTGCACCTGCTGCCACTCTTCCTTCATTTTTCAGGGCCTTGGGGATGGGAGGCACCAGAGGAAGGATCTACATCAAGCACCCACACCTCTTTAAGGTAGGTGAGCGCTGGAGGAGAGAGAGCCATGCCCCTGTGTGCTTGTAGGTGGCCTTGGAAACTGTGAGGCAGAGAAGCTGGGACAGGCACTGACCTGGTAGTCAGAACATCGGGATCCAGTTCCTCTTAGCCATCTCCTGCACCTGTGCTCGGCCATGCCCAGCCATGTCGGTTTAGAGAGCTCCACATGCCTGCATCATGGGATTGTTCTAGAATGGTAGAGTAGCCAGGTGCAAGCCTGCAGTCCACTTGTACTCGCTACTCAAGCTAAGGCTGGAACTCAGGCACCATCCACCCTGCCCAGCTTCTTTCCTGCTTTTAGTCTTGTAGAGTTTTGTTTTGTTTGGAGATAAGGTCTTTGTAGCCCTGGCTATCTGGAACTGGCTCTGTAGACCAGGCTAGCTTTAAATTCAGAGATCCTCCTCCCTCTACCTTCTGAATACTGGGATCAAAGGCATGTGCCAGCACTACCAGGCAACTGACTGGTACTTTTACAGAACCACCTGTTGTCGATGATATCTTGATGTTTCATCTGTCCTACACAAATAGCTCTCCCTCATCTTACTTTCAACAACTGCATAAAATTCATAGGATTGTTTTCAACACAGGCTCTCATACCCAGGCTGTTCTCTCACTCCAGGCCCTCCTGCCTCCACTTACCAAGTGCTAGGATTACAGGCTTGCCCCACCATGCCTGGTGACAAATGAGGAAATTAGGCTGGAGGAAATTACCAGACTTGTCTATCTACACAATGTAGGAAGTTTTTTTAGCCTTATTTGTCTTTGATGTTGAACTCTAGAACCAGGTGGTTTATATGGTGCTAATTCTTGACTTTTGTTTTACAAAATATGGTCCTGCCAATAACAGCACATGCTCATAATCTCAGAACTCAGAACAGAGACAGAGGGATCCAGAGGTAATCCTAGCCTGGGCTACATAGTGATACCCTGTCAGAAACCAAAAATAAAGGAAATACTGTGCCCATAATAATAGTGTTAGAAGGCACCTGTGGTCAGTTTTAAATAGGCTAAAATAACTGTCATTTGTTTCCAGGGATGCTATATTTTAACAAAGGGGATCTAGGGAGGGTGGACATGTACCTGAACTCTAGCAACTAGGTCGCAACCCTGGGCTCTCTGGGCATGGTTCAGCCTGCACTGTAGAGATTCATGAGCCCTTGGTTATACATACCTGTCTAGGACAAGGTCCATTGGTAAGAACTGGTCAGGGGCCAAGAGAAGAACCCTTCCCTCTAAGCTAACGTGTCCCCACTAACTTTACCCCCACAGTATGCAGCAGACCCTCAGGACAAGCACTGGCTGGCTGAGCAGCATCATATGCGGGCAACAGGCGGAAAGATGGTGAGCACGGCTTGATGTACCACTGCCAAAGATGCACCCAGTCCAGGGATAGGAGTCCAGCTCTTGGCCACAGCTTGTCTCCAAATTTGGTAGACTCCCTAAACATCAAAATGGTGGGAAGGGAGACATGAGACCCGTTCTTTCATGATGAAGAACAGACTAAGGTTCCTAGGGCTCCCTCTCTCCCCCATCATCTTCCCACCCACTCCTGAAAGTTCTGGATCATATTAGATGACCATAGAAAAGGCTGTTTGTTTGCTTCCCCATATAACAGCCCTGGCTGTCCCTGAACTCACCACCCAGCAATGCTTCTTTCTTTCCAAGTATGTCTGTACATAGATATTTACTCATTGACCAGAACATTATCAAGACACAGCATAGTAATGATACAGGGAATCATTTCAAATGCAGCTATAGAAAGCTTTCTCAACACAGCAGGGACACGTCAACGATGTTACCAGCCAGGCATAGTGACACACACCTTTAATCCCAGCACTTTGGAGGCAGAGGTAGGTGGATCTCTGTAAATACAAGGCTGCCTAGTCTACAGAGTGAGTTCTAGGACAGCCAGCGCTACACAACAGAAAGACCCTGTCTCATAAAAACAACAACAAAATCTAAACAAGGAGAAAGAAAGATGACCACCATACCTGGCCGCACTTTCCAAATTCACGTCCACTCCAAGAAATCGTGGTTCAAATCCTGAAGCAGTCAGGATCATTGCTTGTCCTCAGATGACCATGATGGCTGTCTCCACAGGCAGGATTCTCTACGTGAGGGTTCTGTTGGACCTGTTTGTAATTGACTGTCACAGCCTCGAATTCCTGTGTATGCCATCTGCTTTTATGGCAGTGAGATCTTTATGTTGTGACTCTGCCACACTTTTATAAATGACTCCAGATTCGTACCACTTACAACAGAATGCAGCACCGTAACCTGAAGCAGAAGCAGATGAACAGAGCTGGACGTGCAGTGCACATCTGTAATCCCAGCATCTGGAAGGCCGAGGATGCCAGGTCATTGTGAGCTCAGGGCCAGCCGTAGCTGCACAGTGAAATCCCGCCCCAGAGAAAGGAGGGGTAGACGAGGGGTAGCAGTCAAGGCACAGAACTTCAGCCTCGAGTCTTCAAAGCCGGAGGCGGCCAGGCCTAGTGACATGAGCCTGTTTATTATCCCAGCTACTTGGGAGGGAGGCCTGGGATTTTTGTGTTGGTTTGTTTTTCTTTGTTGTTTGTTTTGTTTTTTGAGATACAGTCTCAATAGATGCCCTGGCTGTTCTAGAATGCACCGTGTAGACCAGCCTGCCTCTCCCTCCTGAAGTGCTGGGATTGAAGGTGCCACCAGCCTGGCCTAGAGGATTCTTAATTCAAAGCCTGCTAGGCTATAGAACAAGTTTGAGGCTAGGCTTAGCGTAAGATGTCTCAAATTTTTTAAAATAGGCCATTTTTTCCAAAACGCCAGGAATGTTGTAGATCTGTAATCCCAGCAGTTGAGAGGTTGAGGCAAGATCAGGAGTTTAAAGCTAACCTGTATTATCTGACAAGTTTGAGGCTAGCCTGGGCTACATGAAACCCTATTTCAAAAAAATCAATTAAAGTGTGGATAAGTCAGGCTGCTGGGGATATATATGGCTCAGGAGTTGAGTAGCTTATCTGACTTGTGAAAGGCCCCAGATTTAATCCAGAGTACTGGACGTGAAGAGTGGCTCAGTGGTTAAGAGTACTCATTGTTCCTACAGGGGACCCAGGTTTGATTCCCAGAACCCACACAGTGGTTTATAACCATATGTAACTCCAGTTCCAGGGAATCTGTTACCCTCTTCTAACCTCCACAGGTACACAGATATACAGGCAGGCAAGATACACATAAGATAAAATGAATAATTTAATCCATAATACTATTTTTAAAAAATTACAGCCAGGCGGTGGTGGCGCACGCCTTTAATCCCAGCACTTGGGAGGCAGAGGCAGGCGGATTTCTGAGTTTGAGAATTCGAGGCTAGCCTGGTTTACAGAGTTGAGTTCCAGGACAGCCAGGGCTACACAGAGAAACCCTGTCTCGAAAAAAACAAAAAAAAACAAAACAAAACAAAAAAATTACATTATTTAGTGTATACTGTACCTGTCTGTGTATGTGACACATCCCTATAATCCCAGCACTTGCAAAGCTAAAGTAGTTGTGCTACAGTGAGTTCAAAGCTAGCCTGGGCAACAATAGTTACAAACCAGCTACAAAAACACAAAAAAACAACAACAACAAAAAAGAGACCGTGTAGATGAGCTCAAGGGCCATCGGCTGTGGCGTTGCTGAGACCCAGACCTCGGTGTACAGCACAGCACTGCGGACCAGGACCAGATCCACGGCCTCCTCCAGCTCATCAGTACTGTCATTATCATGAGGCTGAAGGGACAGGGTCCTTTTTGAGTCAGGAAGTTCAGGTACAGCCTGGGCGATTTCTTAGTCACTGAGATCTACTCCATCAGTAAAGTTTCTGAGTGGAAGATGCTGTCAAGGAACGAACCATTCCCGGTGTCTTCCTACATCCTCCTCCTAGTAATTCGTAAAGTGCAACCTGCACCTAGGGCATTATTAATAGAATTTCTGATTTGGTGTAAAATGAATCCAAGGCCTCAATCACTCTCCCTTGCCCTCAGGCGTACCTTCTCATTGAGGAAGACATCCGAGACTTGGCTGCCAGCGATGACTACAGGTACACAGAAGGCCCCTTTCCCCATGCTCCAACTGCCTCGGTAGGCACACTAGGCACACGGACAAGACCATCACCCTCCCTTTCATGTCCATCCACTGTCTCCTCCAGAGGATGCTTGGACCTGAAGTTGGAGGAGCTGAAGTCCTTCGTCCTGCCGTCCTGGATGGTGGAGAAGATGCGGAAATACATGGAGACACTACGGACAGAAAATGAGCATCGTGCTGCTGAAGCGACTCTCCAGACCTGAGCCGGGCGGGTGGGGGTCCTGGCTACTACACTTGGCAGCCTGCCTCCAAGACCCGCTTTCCCACCCGGCTGAGGCCGTCATGGGGATTTGGTCTAGTTGGCTCTTAGCAGCATTAAGCTGTACATGAGCTAGTCTGTAGTGACTCACTGCAGAGCACCCCAGACTGGCATGTGGTTCTGTTTTTAAAGTTAATGGAGTAAGAAGCAATTAAACAGTTTGTAATAAACACAGGTGGTGAGCCTGCTGTAATGACTGCCTGTGAGACCTGACAGAGCACGGGCCAAATCAGTGTGCACCCAGAAAAGGACCACCTACCTGCCCGCCCACCCCGTCTGTGTTCTCTGCCAGGCTCCTCGTCCTTGTTCCAACTTAGGAACGTTGCACAGTGTGAAGACTAGCCCAAAGAGGGTTTGATGGCCTACTGAAGCAAAAATGCAACTGCCATTTATTTTCCCAATGTTATAGGCTAACACACTGACTGGAGAGGATGACTTTTCTTTTTGGGATTGAGGCAGGATCTCTTACACGTAGCCTTGGCTTACCTCGAATTTAAGAGGTCCCGCCTTTATTGAGATTAAAGGCGTTGAGCACCATCAGACCCTGTTTTTGTTTCTTTAAGACAGTCTCAGCCGGGCGGTGGTGGCGCACGCCTTTAATCCCAGCACTTGGGAGGCAGAGGCAGGCGGATTTCAGAGTTCCAGGCCAGCCTGGTCTACAGAGTTGAGTTCCAGGACAGCCAGGACTACACAGAGAAACCCTGTCTCGAAAAACCAAAAAGAAAAGAAAAAAGACACAGTCTCGTATAGCCCAGGCTACCCTAGAGATAACCTTCAACTCCTGACTTGCCTGTCTCCACTTGAGGGATTACAGGCACCACCAGAACCCACGTTTACTAATAAACAGGGAATCTGCTATGACGCCTGGCACCTTCCTAGGTTTTTTTTTTTTTTAAGTTCTTGGGAGCCAAAAAAAAAAAAAAAAACAGTAACAATTTAATAGGGTGAAGAGAAAAGGCTTCCGGCTTGGAGGATAACACTATCAAGTTCTCCCTTTTCCGGTAGAGTGCTCCCTGCTGGGCGTGTGCCTGGACGGACCAGCAGGTTTGGACGCGGAGGTCCAACCACTGCGGGGCGGGTGGGGCATTCCTTCGTGAAATCGCAACACTTGGAAGTGATAGGATCAAAAAGTCAAGTTCATACCTGGCTGCACAGCCAAATTACAAACCAGCGACAGGAGATGGAGTTCCAAAGACAGCCAGCGGGGGGCGGGGGAGGCAGCGAACACACGTGGACGGTTCCTTTGACCCTTTAATGATCGGCGTCGTCCAAAGACCACCAATCCGCCACCGATTCGTTAGTTAGTGGCAGTCTTCTTCACCAATCGGCTATATGAGGTACGCCCCGCCGTCCAATCGCAGCGCATTACTGGGTGGTCTAGCAGTTGCGCAGAGGCAGAGCGCTCCGGGGCGTCCCATTGGCTGGATCAAACCCAAGCGAGCCTCTGATTGGCTAGCGCAGCAGGAGTTACAATTCAAACGCGGGCGGCGGCCCGCAGCCCCGCAGTTGCCCTTTGGTCTCCACACTCCTGTCTTGGTGCCAGCACTTCTAGGATGGCCTCGCAAAACCGCGACCCAGCTGCTGCCAGCGTTGCCGCCGTTCGAAAAGGAGCCGAGCCCTGCGGGGGCGCCGCCCGGGGCCCTGTGGGTAAGAGGTGAGTGGTGCGGAGGTCACCCCGGGGCCTTGGGACACATAAGGGGCACCAGGAACGAAGAAAATGGAAGGCTGACGGCGCTGCCAGGCAGTTCTCATAGGTTGCCCTGCGAGCGCTGAGCTTAACATGCGGCCAAAGGCTCACCTGGTTCAGCTCCCGAGCTGAACCTGCCTTTGAAGAGGGGGCAAGGCCTCCATGACAAGGCTTCAGGATAGTCGGGTGGGAAGTGATGTTATACCTGCACAATAGCCATGCCCCCGAGTAACCTCGACTTCTCTTTGCAGGCTACAGCAGGAGCTGATGACCCTTATGGTGAGTGACTGCGTGTTCTAAGATCAATTGGCCTACCTTCCCATCCCGCACCCAATTATCAGTAGACTCCTTTACTATGGGTGTAATTTACTCCCTTATGGGAAGCCCTCGGAACTGCTCACTTGAGCACGGCAGCTGTCTACCGGTTCAGAGGCTTATCTGGGCTCATCTCTACTTAATTTTTTGGCCCCAGCTCTAACCTAGCCCATCTCCAGCCGGCTTGGAATTGCTAGTCCTGTCCATCACCTTAGAATTCTCTCCTCTGGTGGTCCTCTGCTACGTTACTCCTAAATAGCAATCTACATGTTTTAGTGACATTTAAATTCCCGGTGAAAAACAGATTTTCCAGGCAAACTTTGGAAGCACAGGAAGGGCTTCCCTGTCTCCCCCTTCCTCCCAGCCTATGGTTTGGCTCTAGTTATTTGTTCAGAGGCAGAGTATGGTGCGGGCAGGGCAGGCGCTCACCCAGTGAGTTATCCCTTTTGCTGTGTATGCTGGAATCCAACAGTTGGGTATTTCCTTCCTCAGATGTCTGGTGACAAAGGAATTTCCGCCTTCCCTGAATCAGACAACCTGTTCAAATGGGTGGGGACCATCCATGGAGCAGCCGGCACTGTAAGTGGGCAGCACTTTGCTAAGTGTGGTGAACTTTCCTGAGGAAGTGAACTCCAAGTGCTAAGGCGGCTTCAGTCCCTTGTGCCTGTGCACAGGCTCTGAGCCCCGTGGCCGAGTTCCTTCAGTGTGAGGGAAAGGGACTCTTCAGGCAGTGCCATCTGTAGATCACGATAAAGTGGGGTGGAGGACCTTGGCTTGTGGGAGGGCACAAACAGCTTCCCATTACCCCAGATCTGGTTTTAAGTCAGAAATTGGATCAAAATTCTCACTTTAGCAATTGAGATAATTGGACCACTCTGGTAGCCCTTGAGATGCCAGGTCAGTCTTTGGACCAGAAGGTCACTTACATCACAGAAAGAAAGCACCATTGGCTAACTTAAAGTATAGCTTACTAGTCAGACGCAGAAACACTCATAAGTTCCTACCTGCGTGGCCCTTATTTGGGCCTTGGGTGGAGTGGGGCTGCCGGGATGAGCTGGGGGCAGGGCACAGGAGAACAGGGACTTACTCTGCCCTTCTCTCCCCAAATGTCAGGTATACGAAGACCTGAGGTATAAGCTCTCCCTAGAGTTCCCCAGTGGCTACCCTTACAACGCCCCCACAGTGAAGTTCCTCACCCCCTGCTACCACCCCAACGTGGACACCCAGGGCAACATCTGCCTGGACATCCTCAAGGAGAAGTGGTCTGCACTGTATGACGTCAGGACCATCCTGCTCTCTATCCAGAGCCTGCTAGGAGGTAACTTCTGAGACCACTCATTCCTACACACCCTGGGTGGTTGCTAGGGATCCTCTGAATGAGCCTCTTTATCCCACTGACTCTTCTGACTCCGTCCACAGAACCCAACATCGATAGCCCTTTGAACACACATGCTGCAGAGCTCTGGAAAAACCCCACAGGTAGGTCCTTGTCCAACTCAAGAGTGATCCTTGCCAACCAACATTCAGAGGGACCCTGGGGGCTGGGTTGGCTTATCCCCCATCCTCCTGCGGCTGCTTCTGTACTCACACAGATGAAGGGATCTGTGGATAGTGTATCTCCTTTTCCTTTCCTGGACTCTGGAAACCAGTCTATCAGGGGAGCCAACCAGATGGCAACACAGGGGTGTCTGCTGGGCAGGGAGAACAGCCATGCCCTCCCTCCATCACTTACCCGAGCCCCCGTGTCTTCTCTTTCAGCATTTAAGAAGTACCTGCAAGAAACCTACTCAAAGCAGGTCTCCAGCCAAGAGCCCTGATGCACGCTGTCCACCTCTCTTCTGTGTTGTCTTTTTTTTCTTAGACTGTCTGTCCTTTCTCCTTGATTTCTAAGCTGTGTTATTTTTGTTTTGTTTGTTTTTTTTTTAAATTAAGTCTGCTTGAACCCTTACAATGTATATTAAATAAATACATGTTGATTGTTTTTATATAAATTGCTGCCTCAGAGTTACCCTCAGCCAGAGGATGGGCAGGAGCGGGGCTGGGGTCGGGGAGGCTAGCTTAAAATCTGAGCTCTGGCCTGTTGTCTACTAAGAAGTGACCTCATGTCTGTCTTTATCACTCTGTATATTTCTCCACCTCTCAAGTGGGTGTCACAGAGTGTGTGTTTGCCTGAGGTGTAGCTCCCTGGCAGAAAGCATGTTTAATCCAGGTGAGGTGCCAGATTCAATCCCAGTACCAAAAATCATCCCCACTTCTGAGGGGTTACACTGTGTGCTAGGCATGTGCAGTTCCAGTTGGCATACAGATGAGGCTCAACCAGACCCTAAGCTCAAGACTCTGTAGGAGAGGAATGTTAGACACCCACTTTCCAACATGTTGTAGATCTGGGGGATGGGGGACCCCACTCAGATAGAGCTTGGTAGACCCAAGCTCTGGAAGAAAGATTGAACTCTAGAACTGGGTAGATAATTTCATCTGTTCCATCTCCATGAGGTGTTAGGGGCCCTGCCCAAGTTGTCAGCTCTTCAAATTGCTGGTTGTGCGGTCCTGTGGGTAGAGGGAGGGGAGGCAGGGGGCCTGGCCTGTCAGGGAGGTTCTGGGCAGCCCCTTTCAACTACTGTTAGCTCCCGTTCTTCCCTAGGTGGCTTCTGGGCAGTCGTGTGTGGAAAAAAAAAAAAAGAATTGCTAGCTCAGAAGTTAGTGGTGGTCTTAGTTTTCTCTTGGGCATAGAGCTTTGTAATCCATCTTATTGTGGACGACCCACTTGGGATCTTGGTAAAGTACCACTAGGAGGAATGGCAGGAGAGACGCATTTCTGGTGAGGGTTACTTTTGCTGTGGTCTAGGTAACATACAAGTTGTTCAACAAAGGCTGTGGTTTAGATGGAAGTTTTTGCCTGTCATGCATGAGATCCTGTATTCAGTCCCCAGAACCACATTAACCTGTATGCCTGTCATCCCAGCACTCCAGGAGGGACAGCAGAGAGTTCAAGATCGTCCTTGAAGTCATCACTTGAGGCCAGCTTTACTCTATCTGGGGAAGGGACCCGGTGAGCCAGGTTCTGGTAGTGACTCACGGAATCCCAGCATTTGGAAGTAGAGGCAGGAGGATGGCTGAAAGTTCAAGGCCAACCTGGCCTACATAGATCCCTAGTGTTCTATTATCAAGGCTCTGTCTCAAAGGTGTAAGTTAAACAAATACAGAGGAGCAAGCCTGTAATTCTAGCGAAGGAAAGGGGCGTGGTCCTGAAAAGGGCGTGGTCCTGGAAGCAGCACAGGCACCACCCAGGAGGATGCCTGAGAGCAGGCGCACTCAGAAACTGGCACTAAATCCATTCCAGATAGGTGCTGAAGTGGTTGTGTTTGTGTGTGCCCTGGAAGGCTGTAACGTAGTCCTTACCGATGGCGTTTAGTCCTCTATGTGGTCTACTGACCTACCCAGTTCGAACGACTCTGAGTTGTAACTAATTAAAAGCCAAATAAGGACCTGGGAAGGTTGATAATATCTATCCCGATGATCTGAGCGCCACCAAATCAGAACACTATTCTCTGACCGCCACATGCACACTGTAGCATACATAAACACACACACACACACACCACCATCATACACATAACCTCAAAGCTTTATAAACAGAATGAAAATGTTTACTAGTAGAATTCCCAAAAGAGGAGAAGCTCTAGAGATGGAACAAAGGAGTGACAGACACCTGTAATTCACCAGAAGAGGGGGCATAGGGTCCCATTACAGATGACTGTGAGCTGCCATGTGGTTGCTGGGAGTTGAACTCAAGACCTCTGGAAGAGTAGTCAGTACTCTTAACTACTGAGCCATCTCTCCAGCGCTGAGACCTTCTCTTATATAAAAGTAAAAAGAGCCGGGCAGTGGTGGTGCACGCCTTTAATCCCAGCACTTGGGAGGCAGAGGCAGGCGGATTTCTGAGTTCGAGGCCAGCCTGGTCTACCGAGTGAGTTCCAGGACAGCCAGGGCTACACAGAGAAACCCTGTCTCGAAAAACATAAATTAATTAATTAATTAATTAATTAATTAAATGTAAAAAGATGTTTAAGGACTTTGTCTCAGATGCTGTAGAGCACTGAAGTGGGAAGAAAGGGGGATGTTTCTTGGAGTGCAAGCACTCCAGGGAGGAGTACAGGCTGCTGAGGTAGTTTCCTCAGGACTTGCAGCCATAGCAAAATGTTTAGGTGACTGGAAAAGCTCAGAGGCAGAATGCCTGTTACTGCCCAGGACAGCAGCGGGCGGGGAATGGGCAGAGGCTTAAGTTTCATCTTGAAGGCAGCAGAAGCTAAAGAATCCTTGGACACAGCAGCAGCATGAGAGGTTTAGAAAGATCCTCTTGGCTGTAGTTTAGAGCAGGGGATAGATTAACTGTTATCAAGAACCAATGGCTTGAGTTATCAAACTGAATGAGGAGTGGAACAGCACACGGTAGGCGCGTGGTGATTTCTAGACCCCAGCACCAGTGTGGGCTGAAGACAGAAGCCGGGAAGTATATGATGGAGGAGGAAGATGAGCTGTACGGTGTTTGCCGGCAAGCCTGGCTGCCTGAGTTCAATCCCAGTCCCCACAAAATGCAAAGGGAAAATCACTCCCAAATGTTGTCCAGCCTGTAGTACCATGGGTACCAGCAAACATATGTAACATACATGTAATTTTCAAATGGTTTTGTTGTTGGGTTTTGTGTTTTTGTTTTTTTGGTTTTTCGAGACAGGGTTTCTCTGTGTAGCCCTGGCTGTCCTGGAACTTACTCAGTAGACCAGGCTGGCCTCAAACTCAGAAATCCGCCTGCCTCTGCCTCCCAAGTGCTGGGATTAAAGGTGTGCGCCACCACCGCCCGGCTCAAATGGTTTTAAGTTGAGGGGTTGGAGAGATAGCTCCGTGGTTAAGGGCACTTGTTGCTCTTGCAAGAGGACCTGGGTTTGGTTCCCATTACCCATGATAGCTCACAACCATCTCTAACTCCAGTTCCAGAGGATTCAATGCAGTTGTCTGGCCTCCTCAGACACCAGGCGTGCATGTGGTGCACAGACACACATGCAGGTAAAACATTTACACACCTAAACAAATCCAAAAGAATTAAAAAAAAAATGTTAATGTGAGGTGAAGACGACGGGACAGGGGTGGAGTGGGTGGGCTGAAATATAAATGAAGTAAGAAAATTCAGAGTTCCAAGAATGATGGCACGCTGGGCATGATGGCACACACCATTAATTCCAGCACTCAGGAGGCAGAGGTTGGTGCGTTTCAAAGTTTGAGGCCAGCCTGGTCTACACAGTGAGTGAGTTCCAAAGTAGTTAGGGCTACATAAAGTGGCCCTGTCTTAGAAAGAAAGAAAGAAAAGAAAGAGAGAAAGAAGAAGGAAGAAAGAAAGAGAGAGAGAGAGAAAGAAAAGAAAGAGAAGAAAGGAAGAAAAGGAAACGGAAATGTGACCGGTGGCAGAGCATTTGCCTAGCTCTTGTTCCTCTGTTCCATCTCCAGAACCAAGTCACTGCCAGCATTTATTGACCATTGCTGTGTGGCGTTGCTAAGCACTTTACACACAAGTCTTCTTTAACTCCTGTCCCCCACTAAATATTTAATATCTTCGTTTTACAGATGAGGAAACTGAGGCACAGAGAGGTTGAATTTGTCGTAGGCTTTGAGAATTCAAACCCAAACAACCTGACTCCAAGGCTAAAGTACTACCCTCATTTAGAGAGGGCACAAATCTGCCAGGTTCATAAGGGGAAAGACACTCCAGGAGTGAGACAAACTCCACCCTACCTCAGGATAGAATTTCATTTTAGCTAGGTCATGCCCTTGGCCCTCTGGAGTGCAATGGAAGGAGGCTGAAGGAAGGAAGATGGGGGACTGGGGCAGAAATGACGCTCCTTTCCAGCTATGTGCCTGCATCTTGCCTGTGTGTAAAGTGCATCCATCCGGGATGGATGGACAGACTCTTTCTCCTCAGCAGAGCGGCCTGCAGAGGGTGAATGAACCACACCCAAGATCCAAGAGGTTCCAGAAATGGGGGGAGGGAGGAAAGAAGCGCTGCCTCTTCCCTAGTTCTAGCTTACTCTCACCCTCACCCTATCCGTCCCAGGTGCCTTCTCTTGACAGCCGGCAGGTTCACCCTGCGACCTCCCTCTTCCAACGCCAGGCGCCAAGTGCGGGCCAGTTGCCCACTGCCAGCGCCAGCTGCTGGTAGCCAGCTGCGAACCTGCGAGCTCTGCCCAGCCCTCCACTGCCCAAGCCTCGGCTCGCGTGACCCCCTCCTTCTTTCATGCCCAGCCGCTCCTGGAACGCTCTGTGCGTCAAGCCACCCTGGCAATCTTTAAGATCCCTTGCCCTCAATAAGTCCCCTGGTCGGTCAGGCCAGCTTTACATTGTCAGCTTTTATTCCTTCCAGCCACAGAGCCCAGAGGAGCAGCCTTTCCCTGGTGGGGCAAGAAAGGCAAGGGTGGAGTTGCCCACAGCCAGGGGACCTGCAATCTGGATGGACAGGAACAAAGGCCGGCTCCTTACTGAACGCCCTCCATCATCTTCAGAAACTCTGCGGAAAAGAAGAAAGGCGTGGTCAGGTTTACTGCTCAGGGCACAGAGGGGTGCCTAGTCATCGGGTAAATTGCGCTAGCCGCGGGAACATCCTAGGGACCCTCAAGAGAGTGGGAGGGAACTTGGCGGATGCCCAGCCCCACCCACAAAGCCAAGAGCACCAGCTGGCTCTCACCATCGAAGTCAATGCGGCCATCGTTGTTCTTGTCACCGTCCTTCATCAGGGATTCGATCTCCTCATCTGTCACATGCTCCCCAGAAGCCCGGAAAATCTCAGCCAGCTCCTCAGCATCAATGTAGCCGTCTGCGTTCCTTTTGGGAGGGAGGGACAGAGCAAGACACAGGGTCAACCTCACCCTGGCCAGCCTGCTCCTTCGCTTCAGGCCCGCGGGCTCCATCTGCTCCCAAATTCAGGATCCCAGAAGCCCCACGCACCTGTCAAAGATGCGGAAACACTCAGCCAGTTCCTCTTCGCTCTTCCCCTTCGCATCCTCTTTCATCTGGCGCACCATCATGACCAAGAACTCCTCAAAGTCGATGGTACCGCTGCCTGCAAGGAATGGGGTTGGTGGGTGGGGGGCTGCTTAGCCTCTCCTCCCCATCCCCTGCCCTGGAGGGGCCCAGCTCACCATCCTCGTCCACCTCCTCGATGATGGCATCCAGTTCCTCTTTGGTGGGCGTCTGCCCTAGCATCCTCATCACGGTGCCCAGCTCTTTAACGCTGATGTCCCCACCACCATCAGCATCAAACATGTCAAAGGCAGCCTTGAACTCTAGCAGGGGGAGACGGAAGGAGCGATGGGTGAGGCCAGTTGGAGGATTGCCAGCCTCACAGCTAATCTCTCCCAACGGCCCACTCTCACTCACCAGCTATCATCTCCTCGCTGAGGTAGGACCTGGCCTCAGCCTGTTGGTCCGTCTGTAGAAGACAGAGAGAATCAGAGCGCACAAGGGGAGATTCTTGGCCCAGTTTCTGCCTCTCCAGCCCCTTATTGTATTAGGAAGTGCCCCTGGGCCCTCCAGAACCACTTCAAACCCACAGCACCTCCCAGGTACCCCTTGGTGCCCATCCCCAGTGCCAAGGAGACACAGGTTATGCCCACAGTTTCCTATTTTATCTTCAGAGTTGGGAAACCCCTATCCCAGCAGTGACCTTTGGAAAGTCACTCTTCCTGTGACTTTGCAGGGATCCTATGAAATCAGGGGTGAGAGAGGGCTTGAATGTGTTAGCACTATTCGAGGTGATTTTCTAGTTTCCCTGTCTCCTAATGCTGCCTGGGACTGGACACCCACCAACGCTCGGTCACTGGGACCACAAGAAGAGTTGGGCAGCTTTGCCTCAGACAGTTCTCGGAGGCAAACCTTCCCACTCGGTCATCAGTGTAGACGCCTCTCTCACCATCAAATGTGATGGGGTCCCCTGCCTTGGTGTAAAAATAAGAAAATTTTGATGTTTCAACATTCTGATTTTGCTGTTTAGATAGTCTTGCTATGTAGCTTGGGTTGGCATAAAACTCCACATGTGACCGTGAAAGTAAGATTTCTGTGAATTTTTCTAGGTCACATCCAAACCAGGCCATTTGGGTTGGGGCTTTGGTGGTAAGGTGGTGAGGAAGGGGTGATGAGTCCCAAGACCTTCTTCAGCCAGCTGGCCCAGTTCCTCCTTCCCTCCTCTGTCCCTCGGCCTGATCCAGGAGGATAGGCTATTTTTAGTTGGGCATGGATGGTGGCAGCTGGTGTCTGGAGTCCGATTACTCCTTCAAGTGGAGTAGAAGGAGTGCTCAGAAGAAAGTGGCAGCTACAGATCAGACCCCCTCTGTGGATGGTCAGGGTCTCTAACTCTGGCCTGTCACCCACTGCTACTAACCGTCATCCTCGGGATTCTTAGAGGGTAGCCTTCCTTCTTGGGTGTCACAAGCTTGGCTGGGCCTATGGAGCCTACTCTATGTCTGCCTTGTTGGGTGACTTTTCTGCCCTCATGATCTCCACCCCTCCTAGGAAGCAGGCAGGCTAAGCTCTGGCTGCACAACAGCACTGTCCCAAGCCTCAAGGTGGCCAGGAAGTCATAAGCCTTGAGAATCAATTCCTGGACTCTCCTGACCAGCCCTCCCCACCCAAGAGAAGTCACAGCCGTCCTAGGACGTCTCCACAGGACTTGGGTTCCGGAGACCCTACCACCTTCAGGCGTCCATATTACTACCCACAGAACACACAGCTCTAGGACAGAAAGAGGCCCAGAAGCAGCCTGTGCACAAAGGCGTGAAGACCCTTCTTGTCCTTACCATGGTTGCTGGTGACTGGGACTCCTCTGCTGCGGATCGTCTCCTCCACACTCCACCACCCAAAGGTGCCCCAGATCTCTCTAGCCCCCAGAATTTGTAGGGACATCCTCTCTTCCCTCCTCCCTACACCTCAGAATTGGATATCCTGGCCAATCAGATGCAGGAGACAGCAAGCCCCTCCCCGCCCAGCGTCCTAGCCCATTACCTAATTTAGCCAAGGCCCTTTGCAGGGAAATTTAAGCTTCGGAGCAGGTGGCAGTTGGCAGTCTCTGACGTTCTCCTAGATTCTTAGGAGGAGGGCCCGCCC
The DNA here is from genome assembly GCF_004785775.1 of Grammomys surdaster. NCBI lineage: Eukaryota > Metazoa > Chordata > Mammalia > Rodentia > Muridae > Grammomys > Grammomys surdaster. The sequence goes on along the minus strand of NW_021604638.1, from coordinate 10,029,403 downwards.
TGCTTCACTGTCTTAGGGAGCTCCTCTCCAACCCCCAGCACACTTGTTCCAAAATGGGGGAAGATGTTCCGAACGAGAGCACAGTAGAATGGGAAGAGGCCAGGCTCTTCCCATTCATTCAAAGACAAAATTCATTCAAGATTCTGTTCTCCCTCTGCCACGTGAATGTGGGCGGACGGTGAGGGCCCTCGAGGCACACCTTCCTCCAAGATAGAAATGGCAAACGGGAGCCCGGATGACGAAGTCCCCTAGCTTGTGCTGAGTGCCTAGGGTTGGTGTGTGGCCCAGGAAGGGGAAGTGCTGCATAGCATTGAGCCACTGAACCCACAACCTGGCCCCACACTATGCTGAGCGTCTTGGTTCCGTGATCTCATCTGCTATTCATCCCGTGAGGAGGTAGCTATTATTATCCCCGTCTGACTAAGGCGTACATCATATATCCATAGAGGAATTCTTCCTCCCCACTTTGAGGCCAGAGCTCACATATTACAGACTGGCCTTGAACTCCTTATGTAGCTGACATTAACCTTGAGGTTCTAATCCCCCTACCCCCACTTCCACCTCTAGAGCACTGGGATTTACAGGCACACACCACCGAGTCCTATTTAAGTCCTTTGATTTATTTTGCAAAAAGAGTCTGCCCTGTCAAGTGGGCTGCCCTCGAACTCCTGGGTTCAAGGGATCCTCTTGCCTTAGTCTCCCAAGTCACCGAGACTATAGGTATGCGTGCTGGGTTATAGTGCTGGGTGGGAACGCAGCCTCGGCCTTACGGATGCCATAGCCTTGGAGATTCTTTAAAAACTTAATTTTCTTAATGTATACGGGTGTTTTGTCTACACGTACGTCACCTAGTGCCCAAAGAGCCCGGAAGAAGACACCAGATCCCACAGTTGGGAGTCACCATGTAGGTGCTAGGAATTGAACCAAGGTCTTCTGGAAGAGCAGCAAGTGCTCTTAAGCACTGAGCCGCAGCCTTGGCAATTTTTTTTTAAGATTTATTTTTTTATGTATGTGAGTACACTGTAGCTGTCTTCAGACACACCAGAAGACGGCATCGGGTTGTGAGCCACCATGTGGTTGCTGGGAATTGAACTCAGGACCTCTTGAAGAGCAGTCAGTGCTCTTAACCACTGAGCCATCTCCCCAGCCCGGCTCACCTTAAGCAATTCTTATCCTTTAACCTTTGTTGTGAAACAATTATGACCCTAGGGACTCACCTGGAATCGTTCAGGGTGAAGAGAGTGAGGCTCACTGTGAGGAGAAATGCGCACTGGAGAAAGCTTCTTCTCTCCAGGTCTGCTCCCCCAGGGGAAAGGCAGTTAGAGCTCACTTTTTGGTGAGAACACTGGGTTCTCTGAATAATAGACAGCAAGGGCTTTTTTGTCCTAGACATCATATATGTAGAACTCCACCTGCTGCTATAAAATTAGGTTCTGGAGTGTGAGCGGCCTGATTGCTGTCATTTAAAGGATCGGAAGCTCAGACTTCTTTTGTTTTCCTTTATCTTTCGTTCTTTTAATATTTTTTTTTAAGACAGGGTCTCATGTAACTCAGGCTAGCCTCAGACTCACCATGTAGCTGAAGATGAGCTTGAACCTCCAGAGCCTCCGGCCTCTGTCTTCCAGAGACTGGAGTTCTACACACACATCATCATGGCTGGTTTTATTTGCTGTTGAGAGTTGAAAGCAGAGCTTCGTGCGAGGCAGGCAAGCAGTCTGAGCTACTGGACGCCTCGTTTCTGTGAGCAAAACGCTTACTCAGCAATGTAGTTATTTCAGTTTGTATTTCTAGGGTGAAACCCCTTGGGTTTGGATGTAAGCTTATACACGAAATATTCATAAATACACAAAAAGTTACGAACATATGAAAGGGAACAGCTCCCCCTTCCTAGAGCTCAACTGATCCTCCGTAGAAGCAGACAGTCCAAAGGGAACACACCCTGAGAACCCACAGGGCCCAGGCTAAGCAGTGAGGTAGGCACGGCTCATGGACAGTGGCTAAGTTGACAGAAAGAAAATGGAGACAGCTAAGTCTAGGGCCAGGGACTGGTGGACCAGAGTCCAAGGAAGGCAGATGGACAGTGGCAACTGGGCTGCCCTCGTCCCCTATATATAGACATTCCCAAGAAAGCTCAGAGGAGCCAGGCCAGGCTAAATAAGGCCTGCCTCTGCCAGGCAGAGGATCAAGGCGTGACACTCAGGGGAGTCCAGCTCGGACATTGCATGCTAGGATCGCTTGTTTGAGCAGCAAAAGGGAGGCACGCCTTAGCAGCATCCCTCCCCTATTTGTTCCTGTGTTTATTTGGTGAAACAACTAAGAACCAAGGCCCTACATGCAGCCAAACAAGATTATAGCTGCTCCTCTTCTCATTCCAACCTCTCTTCTCACCTTACATGCTGCTCTGCTCTGGTCCCACTTAAATACTGCCCCGCAAACACCACCCTTCAGGAACAGCAGGACTTTGCATATGCTAGACACTCCCTGCCATCCTCCTCAACTTTCAAACCTCTTCCTCTTGTATCCCTTCTCCCCTACACCCCAGCTATGTGGTTCAGAGAGAGAAAGTGCTTCCAAAAGTTGTCCTCTGACCTCCACACTTACACCGTGTCACATGTGAGCCCACAGTCACATAATGTAAACAAGCAAACAAACAATCCAGTGTGGTAGCTGGAAGGAGGTAAGTCAATGAGGAGATCACGGTCACCTTTAGCTAGCTCGATGCCAGCCTTGGATACATCTTAGAAAAAAGAAGGTGATGGGGACGGCTTTTTCTGTGAAGTACTGGCCACACAGGCATCAGGACTTGGATTAAGATTCTCATTAGTCATGCGGGACCATAAACCCAGCAATGGGAGTTGTGACCGGGCAGGGATTGAGACTAGTAGATCCCTGTTGCTCACTGGCTAAAGAATGAACTCCAGGTAACATGTGACCTCCATGCATACGAATGGGTACACCACACACACACTCACACACACTCATACACACACACACACTCATACACACACACAAAATATAAAATTATAAAAGTTTTTAAAAGTAGTCTACTACTTTCACTGATAGATTTAATAGTGTTAGGATTGCTCCGTGTGTGTGTGTGTGCGTGTGTGTGCGCATGTGTGCGTGTGCGTGTGTGTGAGTGTGTGTGAGAGTGTGTGTGTGAGTGTGTGTGAGTGTGTATGAGTGTGTGAGTGTTGTGTGCGTGTGTGTGTGAGAGTGTGTGTGTGAGTGTGTGTGAGTGTGTGTGAGTGTGTGAGTGTTGTGTGAGTGTGTGTGTGTGAGTGTGTGAGTGTGTGAGTGTGTGTGAGTGTGTGAGCATGTGAGTGTGTGTGTGTGCACTGGAACACCACAGTGCACATGTGGCAGTCAGAGGACAACTTGCAGAAGCTGATTCTCTCCCTCCACCATCTGGATCCTTGGAATTGAACTCAGGTGGTCAGGCTTCCTGGAGGGCATCTTAACCCACCGAGCCATCTCACTGGCCACTTATTTTTGGAATAGGGGAAGATGTTTCCTCTCTCTCTCTCTCTCTCTCTCTCTCTCTCTCTCTCTCTCTCTCTCCCTCTGTCTCTTTCTTTCTCTCTTTCTTTCTTTCAGAAGAGGGCCTCACTACATAGTTCAGGTTGCCCTCTAACTTGCAATCCTCCTGCCTCAGTTGCAGGCATGCTGGCCATCCTGCCTGACCAGACGGACCAGATTTCTAGCCATAATGCTATGAACACCAGCTCTTTCCCCCTTCGTTCCTTCCTGTTTGTTTACTTTCTGTTTTGAGGTAGATCTTGAACTCTCGATCCTTCTGCCATAGCCTCTGAAGTGCTGGAATTACAGGTATTCATGGTCATGCCTGGCAGACCCTGTGCACCCAGACTTGTGTGACATATACCAGAGGAAAAGTTAATAATCAGCCAATAGTCGAAGAGTATGTGGTGGCTCTTTTGTCCTCACAGTCTGCCTGTAAGCAAAGGCAGAGTAGTCAGAGCTCTAAGTCACCAATGAATGAGCTTAAGTCCCAGCTCCCCTCCTTTCTGCCACATGGGAACATCTCTTTTCTCTCAGGTTTCACTACATGACCATGATTGACCTAGAACTCACTATGTAGACCAGGCTGCCCTTGAATTCATAGAGATCCACCTGTTTGCCTTCCGAGTGCTGGGATTAAAGGTGTGCACCACTACACCTGGCTTATTTCTAAGATTTATTCTATTTTTAATTATGTGTATGTGTGTGTTTGGGTTTGGGTTTTGTGTACATGTGTGCAGGTACCCTTGGAGGCCAGAAGAGGGCGATGGATCCCCTGACATTACTGGTGTCTACAACTACCAGTGTGGGTGCTGAAGAGTTCTGGTCCTCTATAAAAACAGTACACGCCCTTAACCACTAAGCCATCTTTCCAGCCTTAGTTTCCTCATATTAAAAAATGAACCATTACTGTAACTTCATCCTCTGAGATCGACATGTGACAGTGTGTGAAATACAACAGAACACCATGAGTCCTAAAAACCAAGACCCTTCGGTTCAGTAAAGGCCAGGGAGGTCTTTCCAGTCAAGATTATATCCTCCATCCCTCTCTCGTGCCCTGAAAGGGGATAGGAGATACTGAGATACTTGGAGTCAGGGTCTCTATTTAGTCCTGGAACTCGACACGTAGACCTCCCGAGTGCCAGGGCTAGGATTAATGGCATGAGCCACAGTGACACCACACCTGGCCTTTGAGATAACTTGTTTTATTGGTTAACTAGCCGATCTGCCCTGCTAGGCCTGACATGAACGCCTTGGGACGGGGATCGGCAATCGTTTTCCTGACTACTGCTACCCTGCAGTAAAAGATAGGCTGCAGTTCTCCAAAAGAGTTATGGACATTACCCAACCGACCCCACACGCGTGGGAAAATAAATCGGCTCAAGAACTCAACACTAGAAATCTGACAACCTGTGCAACCTCTGGATGTTTTCCTGTCTGACTACTCCCTCCCAGGTGAAGTTCAAACCAATCAGGGATGGCCTAGGATCACTCACACAGGCACTGGACTGGGGTTTTACAAGAGCTGAAAATTGAGTATGAGTATTAGTATTCTTGTTTCATATGAGAAAACCTAGGCTGGCCGAGGCCGGATTTCAAGCTTCTCTCAAAGGAGAGCCGCGAAATTACGCTGTAAAGTTACACAGCACTGTATGGAAATTAGGGGTAAAGGTTGGGGCTGCCCCCGGGAGTCCGGGAAGGGTGGGACCAGTCCAAGAGGGGGCGCGGCCAGAACGATCGGGGACGGTTTCGGGGGAAGCCTTGGCTCGCCCGGCTACCCTCCACGTCCTTCCCGCAGGCAGCGGCCAGGGATTCTAATTGCTCGGGGAGAGGGAGCGGGCGGGGCCGGGGCGGAGCGGCGGCAGGAAGCAGCGAGGAGGCGCCGTGAGCTGCCTGGGCGGAGAGCCTCTTAAAGCCGCGGGCCGCTGCACCAAATCCCAGGAGCTCGCCCTGAACGCACTTGGGGCGCTGTGGGTGGAGGCGCGTCCCGGCCTGCAGGAGGGACAGGGTACTGGCCGGCCTCCTGCACGTCCCCGGCCGCAGCGGCCCGTGGGCGTGGCCTCTTTGCCACGCCCCCGGGCCCCTCTCCGGGCGGGGTCCCCTCCCTCTCCAGCACTGGACCCAGCGTGGCGCGCTCCCCCCTGGGTGCCATGGCCTCGCGGCTCCTGCACCGGCTGCGACACGCCCTGGCTAGCGATGGCCCTGGGGAGGCGGCGGCGGCGGGCCCAGAGGCTGAGCAGTTCCCTGAGAGCTCAGAGCTGGAGGACGACGACGCCGAGGGCCTGTCCTCCCGCCTCAGTGGCACCCTCAGCTTCACCAGTGCAGAGGATGATCCTGACGACGAAGACGAGGACGACGAGGCGGGCCTGGACTCGCCGCCCTCTGGAGACGGGACATCGGGAGAAGACGCAGGCGAGTGCGGGAGGACAGACAGGAACCCCGGGGCTTGGTTAGGCCTCCCCGCTGGACGCGGTCCGAGAGCATCCTGGGGGCTATGAGTTATCTCCCAGAAACTGTTGACACTATAAGCTCTTCCAGACACCGTTTGGCTGTGTGACCTTGAGTCACAACACTCTGGGAATCACACCATCTCTGGTTTTTTTGTGGATATTAAATGCACAGGACTAGGGAAACAAATGTATGGTGTGCTAGCCGCTTTGGGTGGAGATTTCGTATCTACTGTAAGCCAGGCGCTAGGATAAAGCACATCTCTCTCTTGGGAATGAGGTCATGGCATTTTGTTTACGTTAACTCTGGAGCTAGCTAGCCCCATAATGACTGGTCATGTGCTTGTGCAGAACGAAGTCCCCCACCTGATGGACAACGGAGCAGTCAACTCCTGGCCCGCCAGCTGCAGGATTTCTGGAAAAAGTCTCGGAACACCCTAGTTCCACAGCGGCTGCTCTTTGAGGTGACCAGCGCCAATGTTGTCAAGGACCCTCCCTCCAAGTACGTGGTGAGTGAGGTTCCAGGAACCCTTGAGCTGTGAGTCTAGAAGTCTGGCTGAGAGAAAGTAGGGAATACCACAGCTTTGGGGGGTGGGGGGGTCGCGGCTATGCAGCTATAATTGGAGGTCCTTATTTTACACCTGAGGGAACTGAGACTACTTAAGATGGGTGTCAGTGAACAAGTCCTCAGGCAAATGACTCAAGTTTCTCTAAAACTGAGAAAGTGGCATAGGAGTTGCCTCCTGTCCTAGTGTTGAGTTTTAGAACTGACGTGTGTGCTGTCCTGTACCCTGTGGTTTTTTGTCAACTGCAGCAGGACACAGCGTTGAGACCTGGTTGCATGGGTCAGGATTAAGGAAACCGGCTTTGGATCCAGATCTGCCTTGATTCACATGCCCTGTACTTACCAGAGGCTTCCCCCTGGGTAGCGTCTGTGACCTCAATGGCCCCCAGTTTCCTCTTTTGAGCAGTAGACAGTACGTGAGATTATAACAAGAGGTGTAAGTGGGACTAGGCGCAGAGACCTTAGCATTGTCAGGCACTGTGACAGATTAAAATGGTAACTATAAAGTTTCAAATTCCCTAATCTGAAATGCTTGAAAATCCAAAGCATTTGAGTGCCAACGCGATGCCCCAAGTGGAAAATTCCACACCTAACTTCACGTGATGTGTGCTCAAAATGTAGGCCTGTTTAAAAATGTTGTATAGGGACTTGAGAGGCTGATGCAATGAGACTGCCCCCAAGTTCAAGGCTAACCTGGGCTAAGGCTATATATTTAGACCCTGTCTCAAAAACGAAAAAAAGTCCAAACAAACTGGAATGTATCTCATTGATATAGCGCTTGCTTCTAGTGCTCAAGAGTTCTGAGCTTTATCCAAACCCTGGAAATAACATAAAACTACCTCCAGAGCTGAGTGTGTGAGTGTCAGTTTAAGGGCAATCCAGAGACCCAGCAAAACCAGTTTGGGCAACATAAAACCGTGTCTCAAAACAAACAAAAACCAAACCTACCCTTCAGGCTGTGTCCAGAAAGTGCATACTCGTGAGTTTTAGGAGCCATGCAATGAACGCTCAGTGGATGAGAGTGCTTGCCCAGCTCTACAGAAGGGGGTGTGGTGGCACACACCTGTGACCCCAGCCCTGGAAAGGGGAGTCCCTCAGATCAGGGGTTCAAGATCAGCCTCAGCCACATAAGCTCAAGCCCAGTCTCCTGGAAGACATGAGATCCTGTCTCAGAATATTTACTGTACTGATTTTGTATTTAGACTTGGGCCTATTTCTAAGAAATGTATGTGTGTGTGTGTGTGTGTGTGTGTATACGTACATATATTCCAAAATCTGAAATATTTACCTCTGATCCTAAGCACGTTAGATAAGGATATTCAGCCTATATTCTTATTTAACTGTAGATTATCAGTGTCAGGTATGGAGAGCCTGCTGCAACATCCTGCTGAATCAGCTCTCCCGCAGTCCCGCCTCCAGCACATCAGGGCTAAGGAGGAAAGAGCTGTCTGGAGCCAGGCCTGGAGTCCCTGCTTTCCTTGCTGTGAAGGGGAAAGACAAGAGGCCCACCGGGTTCTGCTCTCTTCAGGTCTAAAACCCATCTGAGCTAGCTGGTCCTGGTCAGCCCTGGCAGTAACAACTCCCAGCTTATCCCTTCCCTCTTCTACCTCTGATTCAGTCAGACAGAGGGCCTGGAGGTCTGTCCCACATTTGGGTCTCTCCACCCTTCTCTGTTGCTGTTAGTAACGAGGACCACACCTATTTTGTGCAGGCATTGCTAGATGACTACAGCTTTATATCTTGTTAAGCATCAAATCTTATGCATGCTAAGTAGATGCTGTACCATGAACTACACACTCCTAACCCGATGGTCCAATCTTTTTTTTTTTTTTGGTTTTTCGAGACAGGGTTTCTCTGTGTAGCCCTGGCTGTCCTGGAACTCACTCTGTAGACCAGGCTGGCCTCGAACTCAGAAATCCACCTGCCTCTGCCTCCCCAATGGTCCAATCTTAAGTGGCAAATGTTCCAGAGCTCTGAGGCAAGTAAGGGGTCATGCACAGGAAGGAGACACCAAGAATCAGTCAGCAAAGAGCAGTTCTCTCAGAAAGGAATGTGGGTGACTCAAGAGGCCTAGGTGGAAAGCCTCCTCCTCTGTACAGTGGGCACCCCATGTTTCCATATTTCTTCTCCTGGAGGTCAAGAGTAAGGGCTTTAGCATCAGATCTCAGGGCCAGTGTTGTGCTCTTCACTCCTCTGGGAGCCTGCTTCCTCAGCTGACAGAGACAAGATACCATCCTTGCAGGGCTGTGGATGGTTAAATGACACCAGGATGGAGAAGTATGGTCCAGCAAGAGGCAGTCGACAGAACAGCAGTCACGCCATGCTGTGCTACTACGGATGGAGCCCATGGCCTCATGCAGGTTAGGAAGTCCTCGCTCATTGGCCTACAGCTAAGCTCTGACAGCCACAACCACTGTGACCTAAGTTGGGGGGTCACTATGAGCATCAGGTGAAGGAAGCGGATAGAAAATGGTCTTTGGCAAAAATTTGAAAATAAAAATAGAAGGGAGAAGTGAAGAGTACCTATGATGAAAGTGTGTTTTACACACACATAACAATCTCCAAGAGTAAGCGTGTTCACATTTTAGTGATTTACACGCACATAATAATCTCCAAGAGTAAGCGTGTTCGCATTTTAAAAACCAGCCTGTATACATAAAAGGTGGCTGCAGAGCAGCTTTGCCTACAGTGTGGCCTGTGGAAAATACTTTTTCTTAGGGTTGTAGAAAAAAAAGAAAAGAGCGAAGCCTGGCAGGTGGGTTTATATGTCCAGTATTTGAGAGGTGGAGGCATGAGGGTCAGGAGTTCAAAGCCAGCCTGGGGGTGGGGGTGGGGTGGAGAGAAAGGAAACAGTATCTAGTCGGTATGTTTTAATAGGAAGTTGGTGGGTGTGAAATGGGTTTTTTGTTTTAATGCACTGTGAATCTTCAAAAGAAGAAAGACCAGGTAAACCTAACTGGAATACCGGGGCTCTTGACAGTTCCATCGAATACATTTGAGAAACATGTCTGTGTATGCAGGGCCGCCCTTTTATATGGGACACTTGCAGGTGCTCCTGTTAAACCCTCAGCTTGGCATCAATCCCATTAGTCGTAACTAATCCTTACTTTAGATCTGGGATCTGTGGGGACACTTTGTAGTCATCCTGGTTAGTGTTTCACAAACAGGAATCATTATATTCTTTTGTTTCCTTGAAAATGTTGCTAGGCCTGGGAAATGGCTCAGTCAGAAAAGGTGCTTGCCTAACAACCTGAGTTTAACCCCCAGAACCCATTGTGAAAGGAAAGAACCAACCTCCCAAAGTTGTTCTGACCCCCATGATACTGTGGCACATATGCCCAAATGTACTAGACGGCACACACATTACCACCTCCCCACATACAATTAAAACTAAAGTGGAACTTGTCCCACTCTTTGCTTAACTTTGAGGGGAAGGTGGTACTGACACTAGGGCCTTGTGCATGCTTAAGCAAGAGCTTGACCCCTGAGCTATATTCTCAGTCTTTTTTTTTTTTTTTAAATGTCTGTTTTGAGATAGCCTCACTAAGTGGCCCAGGGTAGTCTTGAACTTGCTGTGTAACCCAGGCAGTCCTTGAGCATTCAGTCCTGCCTGCCTCAGCACTGCTCTTAAAACATTGTTCTTTAAAGGAACTCTCTTTTTCTAAAGTACATTTAAAAGCCACCTTTATAGCACTACTTGTGAAAAAGAAAAGTTAAAAAGTATACAGCTGCCAGGCCAGTGATTCTGCCCTGTACCCCGTCTTCTTGGGAGGCTGCAGTCATAAGTTTGAGGATTGCCTTTGCTACATAGTGAATTTGAGGCATTCTCAGGCAATTTAACGAAACCCTGTCTCACAGTAAAACACACACACACAAAGAAAGAGAGACAGACAGACAGAACCTGGCATAGTGAAGCATACCTGTAATATGTGAAGAAAAGAGAAACAGGAGGAGGTCATCCTGAGCTACATAGCATGTGTGAGGCAGCCTGGGCTACATGAGACTGTCTTGAAAAATGGAGTCAGGGACTGATGATATAAACACACACACACACAAACACACAGTTTGAGGCTGAAGATGTCACTCAAAGGTACAGGGTGCCTACAAGGCCCAAGGTTCATTAAACCTTGCCAAATGCTGTTCCCTGCAGAGTGTGCTGAACTGAGACTGCTGGCTCTTTCCCAAAAAATAAAGACGAATTGTTTAAACAAAATAGCAATTTGTGCTTGAAATAAAGGGTGAACATGGCAGTGCATGACTGTAGTCCCAGCTATTTAGGCTGAGGCAGGAGGATTACCTGAGCCTAGGTGGTCAAAGCCAAAAACAACAAAGGGAGAGCCCCATCTCAAAAAAAAGGAGGAAGAGGAAAAAGAGGAGGACAAGGATGAGGAGGAAGAGAAAGGAAGGAAGGAAGGAAGGAAGGAAGGAAGGAAGGAAGGAAGGAAGGAAGGAAGGAAGCCACGGTGCCCATGCCTGTAATCCCTACGCTTGGAGTTGAGGCAAGAGGATCACCAAAAGTAAGGCTAGCCTGGGCTACAGAGACCTTGGACTCCTGCAGAGGACTTGAGGTGTGGCTTGCTTCATTGGTAGAGTGACTGGCTAGCTCCAGCTTCCATCCTCAGCTCTGCATACACTGGGTGTATTAGGTATTCCTGTAGAGTCAGCACTTCACTACAGAACAAGCTTGAGGTCAGCCAGTCAGCCAAGACCCACGAGACTGTCTCAAAAAACAAGACACAATCTTGCCAAACAAAATAGCCTAGCACTTGTCATGACCCAATGACCTGAGCTGTCCTCAAATCTCAGGATGGAAGAAGAGAACCCAATCCTGAAAGGTTTCCTCTAACCCCCATTTGTAAACGATGGCATCAGGCTCAGGTATGTGTGCCCAAACACAACACACACATGTACATGCACATGGGGAAAGGTGTAGGTGGGAGACAGACAGACAGACAGACACTAAACCCAAAATAAACAAACAAACAAAAAGAATTAAAGGGACTGGGCATGGTGACACATTCCTTTAGTCCTACCACTCAGAAGACTATGACTTAGAGGCCATTGTGGGCCACGCAGTGAGACTGTCTCCAGGGCCAAAACCAGAAAGGAATCAGATAGCAGCAGGGATCACCCTGTTAATGATGCAGTATACTTAGTGTGTGCACCTAAAAACCTAGAGCCCCAATCCATTCCATACCTGAGCAAACAATGACCGTAACCGAGGAACTTTTCACCACAGCAGAGGTGGATCTGAGGGCTTCTGCTTTGCCTGTGGTCACAGGGACACTGACTTGTAGTTACATGAGCCTCGGTCCACAGAACGCATAATTTTTGACCTGAGGCTGTCGGAAGCCCTGTCCTTTGGTCTGGTTTGAATGAGCTTGGCCTATAATGTATCCAGAGTGGCACATAGTTCCAAGCTGGCTTTCAGATTGGCTCAGAGGCCCAAAAGAAGGGTCTGGGTTTCAGTTCACTCCTGGCTTTCCTGAGGCCTTCCCAAAAACTAACTTCCTAGGGACAAGGAACATTTCCCAGAGCAGTAACATGGTGGCAGCCCCAGACACTGAAGCTCATTTCTGTTTCTTTCCCCCATGCTGCCTTGGGCCTGGGTCATTTCAGAGGAGCCTCAGGTAAGATGAGAATGGGTTCCGGCCGGCCGCTGCTCTGCAGCTCCCTCCTAGCCAGTCCCAAGAAGAGGTGAGGTGGAAGAGCAGAGCCCGGCGTAAGGAGGGAGGGAGGGAAGAGACCCACAAATGTTTTACATCAGCCCTCACATCCACCCTTCCTACAGCTCTACACCCTCGCCGTGATGGGCCCAGGGCCACCAGATCGCCAGCCAGCCCAGATCTCTCGCCGATACTCGGACTTTGAGCGGCTGCACAGAAACCTGCAGAGACAATTCCGGGGCCCCATGTCTGCCATCTCCTTTCCCCGGAAGCGCCTACGCCGGAACTTTACTGCAGAAACCATTGCCCGTCGCAGCAGGGCCTTTGAACAGTTTTTGGGCCATCTGCAGGCAGTGCCTGAGCTACGCCAAGCTCCAGACCTGCAGGACTTCTTTGTGCTGCCTGAGTTGCGGCGGGCGCAGAGCCTCACCTGCACTGGTCTTTATCGTGAGGCTCTGGCACTGTGGGCCAACGCCTGGCAGCTGCAGACCCAGTTGGGCACCCCTTCTGGCCCAGACCGCCCCCTGTTGACTCTGGCTGGGTTGGCTGTGTGCCATCAGGAGCTGGAGGATCCCGGGGAAGCACGAGCGTGTTGTGAGAAGGCTCTTCAGCTGCTGGGGGACAAGCGACCCCATCCTTTCCTGGCACCCTTTCTTGAGGCCCACGTCCGGCTCTCCTGGCGCCTGGGCTTGGACAAACGGCAGTCAGAGGCCCAGCTTCAGGCCCTACAGGAGGCAGGCCTTACCCCTACCCCACCCCCCAGCCTCAAGGAGCTGCTTATCAAAGAGGTGCTGGACTAACTTTTTCCTGTCTTAAGGCCAGGTCTAGGAGATGGGCTGGCCCAGGTTAGGGGGCAAGGGTTGAGGAGCCCCTAAAGTAGTTCCAGAAAGAGTCTGTAGCAGACTGAGAGGAACTTTGTTTTACCAGACAGGACTAGGAACAGGCTCTGGCTGGGGTTACCTTAGGATGATACCAAGAGGAAGTCTTGGCACGCCCTCTTCAGCCTACCACAACTGGAAGCTGTGGCCAAGGTCAGGGCCTTTAAACCAGTCAAACAGCTTGGTGAAGGGCTGGGGACTGCTACTGGAGTCCTGGAATTCAGAGGCACGGGGAGGGCTGTCGTTCTATTAAAGGTCAGCTACTCCAGTGTTAGCAATCTCTTTATTGGATGGAAGAGGCAGGAAGCCCAACTCTCAACTGGGACTCCTGCCTCAGGAACGGCAGTGGAAAGAGTCCTTTTAGCCCCAGGCTGAGCCAGTTATCTGTGACTATAGCTTACTCTCTGATACCCGAGGCTTCGATCGGATCACACCCTCCTGGGCACAGGTCACAGCAAGGACCCCATCCCGACGCCACAGCCGCCCATGCACTAGCCCTCGAGAGCCACCTGTGAGCAAAGAGAAGGGTGAGAATGGCCCCTGCTTCAGCACAAGCCTGCTTTGCCTGCAAAAGGTTTGATACAGGGCTGAGCCAACCCCCATACAACAGCGGCACACTGGAACATCACGATTCTAAAGTGCCAAGTGCCCATGTGAGCCTATTATAGTCGCTAGGTGGCGTGCTCCCCAGGCCCCAGCCCACTTTCACGTATCGGCTCACTTCCTCACAAAGATCACAGAGGGGCTGGGACAAGTCTCCAAAGGCTTGGCCAAGCAGACTGCCACATCTCTGCCACTTGTCAGAAATCCCATTCTTTCCTCTCTGATACACCAAGCCAAGTCCTCCCAGGTGGTAATTCACCCAAATCACCACAAGGGGGAGGGTACACCTGAGAGGACCTGAGCCTAAGAGGTGTGACTTTCTTTCCCTGTCTCTCCCTTGGTGGCTCTGAGCCTGATCTAGTTATCCGCAGGAGGCTAACTTCAGGTTTCCTTACACACAGCAGAGCCTACTGAGATCTAACTGTAGCCACAGAGTGCGGGCTTCACTCCATGTCCTGTTTTCCAGACAACGACACTAAAGTACAAACAGGCTCGGGAACTTGGCCCTAAGGATCAGGCCAAAGCTGACTGAGTGTCCTAACTTCAAGGTCACAAATCTTGTGAGCAATGGTGTTTGTACTTGAGGAATCCTTTCCTGACTGTTGCTTAAGTTTCATCCGTTTATAAAGCAAAGCTTTTCTTCCTTTGAAGTGTACTTCATTATAAGAGAAGCCAGGGTTCTAACAGTAGATTTTGTGGAGTCTGGGTTTCTCTCTGTTCCCTACAGGAGCATCCAGAAGTTGTACCCTTACAGACCACAGTGCCCTGCCCCACGGTGCTAACTCACAGAAACACTCAGGGAGCGCCTTAGAAATACAGTTTATAATCGGGTGGTGGCGGTACACACGTTTAATCCCAGCACTCAGGAAGCAGAAGCAGGTGGATCTCTGTAAGTCCGAGGCCAGCCTGGTCTACAGAAGCAGGTTCCAAGTAAGCCAGGGCTACACAGAGAAACCCTGTCTCAAAAAAACAAAACTGCCGAGCAGTGGTGGTGCACGCCTTTAATCCCAGCACTTCGGAGGCAGAGGCAGGCGGATTTCTGAGTTCGAGGCCAGCCTGGTCTACAGAGTGAGTTCCAGGACAGCCAGGGCTACACAGAGAAACCCTGTCTCAGAAAACAAAACAAAAAAACAAAAAAAAAAAAACAAAAAAAAAACAAAACCAAAAAACCCAAAACCCAGTTTCCTGAGGATGTAACTCAGTTAGCAGGGTGCTTGCCTAGAATATAAGGGGCCTGGATTTGATCCCCGCACTCAGGAGAAGTTAGGAGGATCAAGCAGTAGTGATCACCTCCAGTTACATAGTGAGTTCAAGGCTAACCTAAGATACATGAAGCTGTCTGAAAAAAGAAAAGGCACTTTCCTGGACCTGATCCAGGACCTGCCCGGCACAATGCAATCTGTCTAGAAACAGTTCCCCCTAGTGGCACATGATGGCTTAGGTGGTTTAGATGGTGTGGTGTAAGGAGCCTATTTATTCAGATGAAAAAACTGAGAAGCAGGGTACGTGGCTTCCAGCACTTAGGAGGTGGAGCCAGGATGAGCATGCCCCTAAGGCCAGACTCCACTCCATCCGAGCTCAAGGCCAGCAGGAGTACATGAGACGAAACCAAAAGAGCTTCAAACCGGATTTGCCCAAGCGCACATAGGGGACCTGAAGTGGCCTGGCCACCTGTACTGGTCTCTGAGATAAAGTCAATCGTTCCTGGCATGTTCCCATACTTCTGAAGACAACACAAATGCCTAGAAGGGCCGCAGTGCAAGGAGCCCCAGGAAGTGGGAAGAGGCAGCAGCATCCAAAACAAAGCAGGTTCCCCACCATTCCACAGACACTGACCCACGAGCCCACACTCACCAGCCCAGGGGCTCTCACACTCGTAGAGCATCCAGTGGTCAGCTCGGAATGGGGCGTGGAACCACATGGAGTGGTCCAGTGAGACCATGAAGTTCACCTTATACTTGGACTGGTGGGGCAGCAATGCCGTACCCAGGAAGGCGTAGTCAGAGATATAAGCAGCCACACAGCAATGCATCTTGATGTCGCCCTCCCCTGCAACAGGTCCCAATCCCATCAGCCCTGGGCTCCTGGCCTTTCCAGCTCAGGACCTGCAGGGAGGTGGAGGAGAAAGGGGCTGCCATACACACACTAGTCCTTATGCAAGGGCATCTGACCCAGGGTAGGGCTTTGTGTGTAAGAATAACGGAGGGCTAAGACAGGACAGAGGTAAGTTAAATGTAAACCTGCTCTTCCAATTCTCTCACCTCCAGCCACTCTCTCTGGTCCTGGAACTAATTTGCACAAAGACATCCATGGTGAGCTGCCAATCTAGGTAAGAACCTCAGCAAGGTAGCTTGCTTACCCCCCAGAAAGGTCCAACAATGAGATTACAGTCACCTCATTCTCATGTTAAAGGGTAAGGGCTCTAGTGAGAGCCTGTTAGGAAACAAGCCAAAGAGAGAGTGGTCTACCTAAGCCACAGAGGGCAGATGAGTGGCAAGGCCTAGCTAGACTCCTGAAGTGTATTCCTCCAAATCGTGGGTCCTCTTACCAATATAGCCCCGGGCTCGAACCCAGAACATCTGTTTGGGCTCCAGTGTCTGGAGCTGGTTCAGGGTGGGTGGGTTCACCAGCTTGATCTCAATGGGTACCTCCCGGGCAGCAATTCGGTTCAGCCCCACTCGATATTTCTCGTGAAGGTTAGGATCCCTGGAAGTAAACACAGGGACGTGGAGGTCTGAGGAGATGGAGCTTCTGTCTGCTGCCCTTTCTGATCATTTTCCACAGGGACTCAGGAAAGTTTCCTTATGATGCTGACAAAACAATATAGTGTCTGAATCCCTCCCCTGTCCCTTCAGCCTTGGGCAAGTTAGTCATCTCTCTGAGCCTACTTTTCCCTCCTGAAACATGAGTAATAATGTGACCTGTCTCCCAGCAAACATTCCACACAGCTAAGGCCTAGGCGCTGCACCCGACCATAGCTCATGCCTCGCACAACCTCACATGGCAAGTGTTATCAACTGATAAGAGGTGAGCATAGGAATCCAGGTGGCTTGCTCAGAGCATGACGGGAGATCTGATGTCGGGCAGTTTATGTATCTAACCACTTCATGACTGTGTACATTCAAGAGCAGCCTCCTGATATGTCTGCATTCTCTACCCTAAGCAGTTGGAAGCACTGTGTGCCGGGGACTCCATTTCCGTGAACTCCTCAGTTCTTAGCAGGCTGTGCCACTGGTGGACTGTTCACCTGCACTGTCCCCTGGGGCAGCCACTAGCCACACGAGACTGAGAACCTGAAATGTAGCAACTGTACCAGAGAACACGATCAGTGAGGGGTGTGGGGTGAGGAGGAGGCTCCGTGGCAGGGAGCCTGCCTAGCGTGCACAGAGCCTTGGGAATTTGATCCCTAGTACCACACACACAAAAGAACTGCTCATTCTACTTCATAAATGTAAGACAGCCTATAGGGCCAGCTGCTACCTTATTGACGAGCATAGTCCTGAATTCAGGCTCCTTTAACAATAATACATTATTTTTATTTCTGCACACACTAAGTCTCATGCACCCCTAAATAGCTAAGTGCCTATATATTTCTTATTGAATCCTCAAAGCAACCTTGAGGTGGGAGTTATGATTAGCACAAGTCATAATCTAATGTATGGATTTAGAGCGGGCAAGCATTTGCCCAAACTCACATAGCTATCAGGGACAGAGTGTAGACTTGAATCCTGGCCGTTCGGCCTCCTGAACCCACGCCCATCTTTCATGCTCCACTGCTGCCACCCCAGTATCCAACACAAACAACAAGCCCTCTCCCCCTTGGCACAGCTGAGGAAATGACTGCTCCTGTACTTTAGATGAAGAATCTAGGGCCGTGCGAGGTTGAGGGATGGGAAATCCCACAGCAGGTAGACACTAACAGAGGTGCAGTCCCTGGCCAGACTCTGTGCGTGCGTGCGTGTGTGTGTGTGTGTGTGTCTGTGTCTAGATCCAGAGCTCTTCCCTATATCCAACACATATCAGACTTTATTCGTTGTGATCTCAGTAAGTTACCAAGAAAGAATCAAAATAGTCAGAAGACTCTAAAGTGAAGATACTGACCAGAGGGCCATACTCTGCAGCAGGGTCCCAGAGGAGGGCCGCATTCTGCCATGCATTCATTCCAAAGCTGCTGCACCATAGGCCTGAAGCAGGAAGGGCATCAGCCCAGGACTGGAGGTGGCTATTTATTTACTGAGTGGTTGTAAAGGCCATTTACTGTTGGATTCAAGTACTGAGAATTGAACTTAGAGGCAATTTTTAAAATATTTTATTTCATTTATTATGGATGGGTACTGAGGGGCTGGAGAGATGGCTCAGTGGTTAAGAGCCCTGACTGTTCTTCCAGAGGTCCTGAGTTCAATTCCCAGCAACCACATGGTGGCTCACAACCATCTGTAATGGGATCCAATGCCCTCTTCTGATATGTCTGAAGACAGTGTATTCATAAAAATCAAATAAATAAATCTTAAAGACAGAGTTCGAGGATGGATGGGTACGGAGAGTATGCACGTGTTCTACAGCACGTGTGTGGAGAGTTTTTCTACTTCTACCTTTATATGGATTCCGGGGATTGAACCAGGTCATCAGACTTGTACAGCAAGCACTTCTTCCTGCTGAGCCATCTCACTGGCACCAACCAATATTTCAATAACATTGAAGCTACCCCCAGTGCTGGCTGCTGGCTGAGTGTAAGCTCTGCCCTTTTTACACTGTGACCCCACATGCACATGTGCTAACACTGAAACTCAAGTGGCTCAGAGGGCTCTTGCCCTAGGTGCACACTAGACTTTAATACCTCCTTTTCTGCTTCTGTATACTGTATATAAAATACATACATTTCTGTATACATATATATTTATATATGCATATGTGTATGTGCATACAGTATTGGGGATGAATCTAGAGTCTTGGGCATGCTAAGCACATGTTCTAGCAGAGAATACCTCCCAGACTGTCCCCACCTCTCTCTATATATATAAAATTTGTTTTTGTTTCATATGTGTTAGTGTTTACTTACATGTATGCATGTGCATGACGTTTGTGTTTCCTGGCTGTGGAGGCCTGAAGGAGGTGTCAACGCCTTTGGAACTAGATTTAGAGGTGGTTTTGAGCCACCATGTGGCTGCTGGAGGCACACTTCGCAAGAGCAGCAAGTGCTCTTAATGCCTGAGCCGTTTCTTCAGCCTACCCCCGTGTTTTTGAGACAGGGTCTCATGTAGCCCTAGCTAACCTGGGGATCACAGAGCTCCATCTGTCTCTGCCTCCCAAGTGCTTGCATCTAGTGTATGCTTTTAGTGCATAGTCAAGACCCACTGAGAGGCTCTGGCCCACAACTGAGTAGGAGGCAGAGCTTGAAAACACTGCCCTGGGACTGTATGAGAAAGGGGACGAGAGGTAGCGTGGGGGCATAGAATAAAAATGCAGTAGACACATGCGTGAAGCTGTCAAAATGAAACCCATGACTTCAGACAACACACTCTAATTGAAAATAAAGGAGTGGGCTGGAGAGGTGGCTCAGCAGTTAAAAGCACCAGCTGCTCTTCCAGAGGTCTAGAGTTCAATTCCCAGGAACCACATGGTGGCTCCGTCTTCTGGCATGTAGGTGTACATGCAGACAGAGCACTCCTACATTTAAATACGTACATACAAAAATAAATTTAAAAATAAAGAGCAGGGAGGCGAGGTGGCATACAGGCCTGAGGACCTGAGTCCTATCCTCACACAAACACGGCATACACATCGTACATACGCTGTGACAGCACGCACATGCACAAACACGCCACACACGCATGCACGCACGCACGCGTGCACACACACACACACAATACTAGATTTTTAAAAGGAAATGGAACCAGGCAGTGGTGGCATACGCCTTTAATCCCAGCACTTGGGAGGCAGAAGCAGGTGGATTTCTGAGTTCAAGGCCAGCCTGGTCTACAGAGTGAGTTTCAGGACAGCCAGGGCTACAGAGAGAAACTCCGTCTCGAAAAACAAAAAAACAAAAAAACAAAAAACAAAAAAAAAAAGGGAAATGGAGACTAGTATAGAAATATCAGAATGCAGAATGCATCTGAGAGCTGTTTTCTTTTTCACTTAAAGATGTGATCTTTCTACATAAGGATGGCTGGCTGGCTGGGACTCCCCATGTAGACCAGGCTAGCTTTGAACTCTCACAGACTTGCCTGTCTCTAAAGGATGCAGACTATGCCTGGGGCCCAAATGTGGTTTTTACTATAGGTCAAAGTAATACCGTTCTAAGATCTAGAGTGTAGCTGGGTGGTAGAACACACCTCGCACACACTAGCCCCCTCACCTTAAGTACTGGTCAATGAGGGCCTCGTGGTCCAGCAGCTCCTCGGGCGGGGGCACAGTGGGCATGGAGAACTGGTGCTGCAGGGGGCTGGGCTGCATCTGCTGGAAGGAGGCCTGGCAGATGAAGATGGCCTTGCCGTGCTGCACCGCCTTCACAGCGCGCACCGAGAAGCTCGCTCCGGTCCGTGTCCTCTCCACCTGGTACAGCACTGGCACCTTCGGGTCCCCTGCAGTGGATATAGGGATACAATGACCCTAAGTAAATCCATGGGTCGTCATCATCACAGTTAGTAAGACAGCCACCTCCGTTCTACTCATCCTGATTTCTTGGTTGGTTGGTTGGTTGGCTGGTTGGCTGGTTGGGGTTGTTGTTGTTGTTTTGAGACAGGCTTTCACTCTGTAGCTTAGGCTGGCCTGGAACTGAGGGCAATCCTCTTGCCTCTGCCTCTCAAATGCTAGAATTACAAGTGTGAACATCATACCATCTTCTTTTAGTTTTTAAAGACAGACTTCTCAACATGTTGCTGTCACATGCATTTGGCAGAGATCCAGACAGGCATGGGAGGGGGCCGCGTCTACAGCAGAGAACAGAGAGTGTGCTGGGTGTGCCCAGACTGGAGGCTGTGGGCCTGGGGAAGCTGCAGGGGAGCCGTGGAGGAGGGGGCATGTATGTGATTGGTCAGGGACGCACATTTGTCTTTCTCCACTTGGTACAGAGACTGGTGAAACTAGAAGAGCTGTTGGTTTAGAGCTGTTTGGGGATGAAGAGGGTCATGCCTGCTAAGACAAGAGCTCTGCCACTGAAATACACCTCCAGCCCCATGCAGAGAAACGGAAATGACAGACATACTTCCCGGTTCTAGGTTTTTAGCCTTTCTCTGTGTATAAATACCAACCTCTTCTGCCTGACTGAAACACTTTTTCTCCTTTTTTAATTAAATATCGAATTAATTTATTTGAGTCAGGATCTCACTGGAACTTTGTAGAGGATAGCATCCAACTCCCAGAACTCTGGCTGCCTCTGCTTCCCTAGTGCTGAGATTAAAGGCATGGTCCACCATGTTGAGCCCACACTTCTCTTTTATATTTGTTTGTTTTGTTTTGTTTTGTTTTGTTTTGTTTTTCAAGACAGGGTTGCTCTCCATAGCCCTAGCTTTCCTGGAACTTACTTTGTAGGTTAGGCTGACTTCAAACTCACAGAGATCTACCTGCTTCTGCTGAATGCTGGATTAAAGGCATGCACCTGGCAACTTATTCTACTTTTTTTTTTCCCCAGACAGAGTTTCTCTGTGTAGTCCTGGCTGTCCTGGAACTCACTCTGTAGACCAGGCTGGCCTCGAACTCAGAAATCCGCCTGCCTCTGCCTCCCAAGTGCTGGGATTAAAGGCATGCGCCACCACTGCCCAGCCTTATTCTACTTTTGAAATGAAGTGGTCCCTGATTTTAGAATCAAAACTAAGGCCAGTTAATATATTTAGGCACCAGTCTATAATGCCAACATGCAGGAAGTTGAGGCAGGAGGATTAGAATTCCAAGCCAGACTTGGTAATTTAGCATAAAAACAAACAAAACCCAGTCAGGCATCTCTTTAGCTAAAAGAATCACAGGATAAGAAGATCAGGGTTGGACTGGGACAAGGCTCTGTTGGTATAGGACTTACCTAATATGAACAAAACCCTGGATTCTACCCAGCACCAAAGGTTTGGTGGTACCTGTAATCCCAGCACCGAGGAGCCACAGGCAAGAAGATCAGAATGTTAGTTAGGGACATCCATGGCTACACAGCAAGTCTGAGGCCAGCCAGGGACACATGAGACCACCACTCTGCAAGCAGCATGCAGCTGCTGAGGTACATCGCCAGCCCAGATCAAGAGTTTGCAATGAGAAGTTCTTTGTATCTGAGCTCAGAGCTCTAAGAATCTAAGAGATTCTACTGAAACAACTCCGGTCCCACCTTGCCTCTGTTTCACAGATGAGCTCAATCTTAGCAAAAGAAGGTAAGCTCGCTCAAGAATACCGTGGTAATTACTGTAAAGCTGAAACTGAGTTTCCGAATCACCTACCTTCTATCCCAATAGCAGTTTACAGCCCTACGAAGACTTAGCAGTCTGGACACGAGAAAAGGATGAAGAGGGCTAGACATAGAGGTGCAGGCCCTTAGTCTGAAACACTCAGGAGCCAGAGGCAGGCAGACCTTTGTGAGTTCAAGGCCACCCTGGTCTGAATGGTGAGTTTCAAGCCAGCCAGGCTGCATAGTGAGACCCTGTCTCAAAACAACAAAAGCGAGGCAGGTGAGGTGCTCTTCAGTTAAGCGCACTGTCTGCTCTTGCCGAGGAAACCTGTTTGGTTCCTACCACCTACAGCGTGGCTCACAATCCCTCGTAACTCCAAATCCAGGGTATACAACACCTCCTCAGACAGTAGGAATGCTAGCTACATGGTGCTCATTTAGACATAGACATATATCTTTTTAAAAATAAGCAAATGCATACTTTTTTTGTTTAATGAATGAAGGTTGGGTATGGTGGCAAATGCCCTTAATCCCAGCTCTTGGGAAGCAGAGGCAAGCGGAAAGGATGAATAAAGAACAGAGCCAGGCCTGATGTCACAAAAGCTGAAGCCAGCCAGGGCTACACAATGAGACCATATCTCAAAATAAAATCCAACAAGAAAGCTCCAGGACAGGCCCACCGAGAGCAGATAAGCATTGGTCCATGTCATTAAGAAACAGAGAATGTACTTAATGGGTCTCAGTGAGTGTGACAGGATCCAGGTTGTTTCCAGATCGTGTCTCAGCCTCCCGAGTGTTGGGGTTACAGACCTGAGCTCGCTCCCTGCTTTTCTGGGTCCCTGAGATGGAACACAGACCCTTCCGTGTGCTACTCAAGTGTGCTACTACTAAGTCCCATGCTCAGCCCCCCTAGGAACCTTTCAGGGAATCATCTCTCTCTCCCTTCTTCATCCTCCTCTCTAATTCTCCTCTCCAATCAGCCTTCAAAGCCAGGAAGGAAGCAGTAACCACTGGGCTACCAAAGGTGGCTGCAAGTGAGGCACCAAGGTGCGGGGTTTACCTGCCCGGACAAAGTAGCAGTGTAGGGAGTGCACGTGGACGTCTTCGCTCACAGACTTGGCTGCAGCCACCAGGGCCTGGCCCACAATCTGACCCCCAAAGAGCCGCTGGGAGGTAGGTACCCAGTAATGCCTTCCTCTGTGGGGAGAGGAAAGTGGAAAAGACTTGAGGGGTGTTTGGAACTCCGTAAGCCTCAAGTAAAGAATCTAAGGTTATTTGGGTCCTTTTTCAGAACCCAAGCAAGGCCAAGGAGTCCACTCTCAAATCTCTTACAGCACGGCAGAAACCTTCAGCCTTCACATCCACCCAAGCTTTCTGTGGACTTCAGTCAAACAGAGCGAGCTAACTCCCTCGTTTCCAGCAAAAAAAATACAGGAAGCAAGTCCACACAACTCAACCATTACCAATCCTGGGCAGTTTCAAGTCCACACAACTCAACCATTACTAATCCTGGGCAGTTTCAAGTCCACGGCTTCTTCCCCGCCTCAAGCCAGGGAAAGGCAGAAGCCAGAGGTTGACTGAGGCCTTGAAAGGGACATGGGGAACTCCAAAACCCAGGTCTGGGGCTGGACTGTACAGATGAAGGCTTGCCACTGGCACTCCTTAACCACAAGGCAGTTCTCCCAGGAACTAGCTTCAGAGCTAAAAGGGCTCCAAGACTTCCCATAGAACTCCCTTTAAAAAAAAAAAAAAAAAAGTCTAACTGTTCAAGGGTCTGAGGTTGTGAAATTTAATACAGATGAACACACTGGTCTAGCCTTCTAGGTGAAAGGGCTTGCCTAGTGCTGGAGTCCTCACTCTCCGCCCTGAGGTTATCTTTTCTTTATTACAATACAATTTGAAAAGCACTCCTGGCCTGACACAGGAATTACCTAGCTGGAAGAAAGATAGCTTCTGATAAAAATTATAAGAACTGTCAAAACTGTCACTTAACAGGCATGGTGGGACACACCTTTGATCCCAGGATTTGAGAGGCAGAGATACACTGGTTTCTGTGAGTTCAAAGCCAGCCAGGTCTATATATAATTCCAGGTCAGCCAGGGAGGGCTATACAGAGAGCCTGTCTCAAAACAAAACAACCAGACAGAATTGGTGGTGAACTCCTGCCAGCACTTAGGAGGCAAATGCAGGTGGATCCCAGTGGGTTCCAAGGCAACCTGGAACCTGGTGTGTGTGTGTGTATATATATATATTGTATACACACACACACACACACACACACACAGTGAATTCCAGGTCAGCCAGGACTATATATAGAGACACCCTGTCTCTAAGCAAAACAAAAAAACTGTTACAAACCCAGGCTGCAATCACCAACTTCGGTAATGCCTGGAAGAAAACACACCCCAAGTTAAGTAATGACTTACCAGACCAAAATTAATGGTACAGGGTTGGCTTGAACACACACACACACACACACACACCGGGGAGTTTATTAGAGTTGTGTATTAAGGCCGATCAGCTGTTACTCTCAGGGGAATTACTGCCCTCACTTTGTTGACTCAGTCTACCAGATTAAGCTGCCTTGTAGTGTAACTGAGTGTCTGTCTGTCTCTGTCTCTGTCTCTGTCTCTGTCTCTGTCTCTCTCTCTCTCTCTCTCACACACACACACACACACACACACACACACTTTTTTTTCTTCCCAGATCGCCTCCTGAAGAGCATGGATGTCAGGGAAACGCCTTCTAACTGCAGCAGAGCTTGCACCCGGCACTGAACTCTTAACCCCAGAATTGTGGTTCACGGGGAGATGGGAGTAATCGCGACTCTAAAGAGGGGTGCGAGCCTAGTTCAGAGAGGCCGCCGGCTACCTGTAGAGATCTTCATCTAGTGGCTCGAGGTTGAGCACGCTGGTGACCAATACACTACGGAGGTCTCCGGAAAGGTCGCCGCGGTCGGCGTCGCCATGAGCATCTCCGAGATCCTCTGGCGCTGACATTTTCACTGCTCGCTGCGGATGAGAGAAACGCGGAAACTTATATAGGCTCCCAGCGCTTCCGGCAGGTCGCTCCAGGGGCCGGAAATCCCAAGGGCTTCGGTGAGCGAGACGCAGATTGTGATTGGTCGATGTGCTTGTCAATTTCCGAGTGGGCGCGGCTACCTCTATTATAAGATTGGAGAATATTTGTGCCTGTTTTGGAGCTCCGCGTGTGATTGGGTGAATCAGCGAGGGGGCGGAGCCTTGGAGATGAATAATAAGGGATGAGTGTCATTTCCCTTCTGTCACTGAGCAAAGTCGCTCCCAGGTTGCTGTTACCGGTCTCTTCTGGGCTCCTCCCAAGCTCCCAATAAGCCACTCAGTCTGGGCCGCACCTGGGCCGGTGCCAGCCGTTACCCAGTGACCTCTGACCCCTGGCGTGATTCTGGGCTCTGGGAGGGCCGGTCCCCGGCCATGGAGCTAGGCAGCTGCTTTAAGACCTACGAGGACTTCAAGGAGTGTTTCAGCGCCTACAAAAAGGAGACCAGGTGCTCCTTCATTGTCAGGGACTGCGTCTCCGTCCGTTTCCATAACCTCAACAACGGCACCTCTTTCCGCGAGGATATCCTGTAAGGGCGGGGCAGGAGGGTGGGGAGGAGGGCTGCCTGGAGGAGGTGGGCGTGCATGGAGGAGCCACGTTGCCCATGCCTGCTGAAAAGCGAGGGAAACCTCACCGGCGTGGCCTTGTGCTACCCGCCGCGCTTGCTCCCACTCCTTCATTCACAAGCTTTTCTGGGAATTCGCAGTAACTGCATCTTGTTGGTTTTCCGTGTTACTCGTTTGTTTATTGAGAGCATCTATCTCAAAGCGCAGAGCTTGTTGAGGAGTGAATCCAAACACCTTGGTACTTTCCTCCATTAGCCTCCTCTTAACAAAGCAGTAATGTGCTCGTTGGTTGGTTGGTTGGTTGGTTGGTTGGTTGGTTGGTTGGTTGGGTCTTTTCGTTGATTGATTTTGTAAATGATTCTTGAGTTCCAGATACAGCCGTTTTTCAAACACCTCCCTTATCCAAGGTGGTGTGCTTCACTCTGCAGGGGCGTGTGTCAGGATTATTGGTAGTTCTCTGACTCATTTGACTAAAAGGGCTAAAAGCTGGTGAGAGCACCATTGCTTTTAGGGTTCAGGTGAAGCAGCCTACTATAAATTTAGCTTTTAATTTTACTTTGAAAGAAAGAACGACAAGAGTGCAGGTTTAGAAGCC
This sequence comes from Grammomys surdaster, assembly GCF_004785775.1. Lineage (NCBI taxonomy): Eukaryota > Metazoa > Chordata > Mammalia > Rodentia > Muridae > Grammomys > Grammomys surdaster. Next base: position 10,003,121 of record NW_021604638.1, on the reverse strand, counting down.
CAATCCCAAAAGGTCAAGGCAGGAGGTTCATGAGTTTGAGGCAAATCAGCTTTATTTTTATTTTTTTTAAATACAGGGAAAGGATGGTGATGGCTCATGCCTTTAATCCCAGCACTTGGGAGGCAGAGGCAGACAGATTTCTGTGAGTTTGAGGCCAACCTGGTCTACAGAGCAGCTTCTAGGACAGTCAAGGCTACACAGAGAAAACCCGTCTTAAAAAACCAAAGTGGGGGCCAGGCGGTAGTGGCACATGCCTTTAATCCCAGCACTTGGGAGGCAGAGGCAGGTGGGTTTCTGAGTTTGAGGTCAGCCTGGTCTACAGAGTGAGTTCCAGGACAGACAGCCAGGGCTACAAAGAGAAACCCTGTCTGGAAAAACCAAAAAAAAACCAAAAAACCAAAGTGGGGAGAGGGGACGGGAATGAGAGAGAATGAGAAGCAGCCCCCACCAAATCCCTTGTGAAAATGAAGGCTTGTGTAGCCAGACTTTTGCTTTGAAATCTAATCATTATATAAATAAATTTGAAAGTCAATTCAAGTTTCAATTACAACTTATGAGCCAACTGAGTGTCAAAGTACACCAAAGTTTGAGACCAGGATTGGGCTATTTCCAGACTAAGGAGCCTGGCTGTGTTCTGGCTCCGTTCTGAAGTCCAGGGTCATTCTTGGGTACACGTAAAGATGAATTAAGTGTCCCTAAGGAGTTACCTGGACTTAGCAACTAGTATGGATTAAAATACCGAAATAACAAATGGTGGCTGGATTGGCAGCTCATGGTTAAGAGGACCCAGACTCGGTCCCCAGCACCCACGTGGTGGATTATTAGCACCTGTAACTCCAGTTCTAGGAGTTCCACTCCACCCTTCTGTCCTTTAAGGGCTCCTGAAAGCACACAGCACACATACATACACTCAGCCACACATACGCACATTGACTATGTGTCAGGTGTGGTGTATGCCTTTAAGTCCCAGCACTTGGAAGGCAGAGGCAGGTCTGTGCCTGTGGGTTGAAGGTCAACATGGCCTAAATAATGAGTGAGTTCCAGGGTAGCAAGGACTCCATAAGTATGACCCTATCTCAAAAAAAAAGAAAAAATCCAAGAAAATGAAGTTAATATCAAAAAGGAAACTAAAAGTCTCCTGAAGAAAGACACTTTTTGCTTTGTTTTTTATACAAGCCCTCTCTATGTAGCCTGAGTAGCCCCAAACTCATGGCAGTTCTCTTATCTCAGACTTCCAAGTGCTGGGATTACAGACATGACTGAGACTTTTTCCTTGTCTTTAATTTCCTACCAGAACAACCAAACTATTTACATAGAATTTACATTGTGTTGGTTATTGTAACCTAGAGTATATGGGAGGCTGTATGCAAACAGCATGCTGTGTTAGGTAAGAGATTGAACAGCTGCATGATGTGGGGTCTGGAAACCATGTTCTAAGTGGTAAATGCCTTCAAAAGGTACCTCTTGCCTATAATCCCAGCATCTCAGAAGGATGGGGCTGGAAGTAAACATAGTAAACTCCAAAGCAGCCTTGATTACAGGGTGAAACCCTTCTCTAAAAACCAAATAAGTAAAATATAGAAGAGTTATAAAAGAAAAATCAGGCATGGAGGTATACACTTTTAATCCCAGCACTGGAGAGACAAATGCTAGGTGGGTCTCTATGACTTCAGGGCCAGCCTGGTCTACATAGTGAGTTCTGGACCAGCCAGGGCTGCATAGAAAGAAGTAACAGATACCAGAGATGCATACAAGGCTTCCCACTAAAATGGCTGTTTTTCCCTGAGCCTCTGAATGAATAGAGGCCAGGAGTAGGAGAGCATTGGGTAAGTACATACTGAGTCAAAGGCATCTGATAGACAGACCCATGGGAGTGAAGGCACAGATCTATGAAGAAGATGGCATCCTGTAGCAACGGGGCTGCTGTGCTTGGCAGAAGGTTAGGTCAGTTGCAATCTGTCAGAAAGTACTATTCCATGACTGAGATCCCTGACTCTGTACTTCGTGGTGGTACCTTGCTAGGCTACCGCACAGGCAGGTCCAGCTGGCGGTTATCCATGGTAGGCATTAATTGTTGAGTAAATGACAAGTCAGGTGTTAACCATGATTTAGGGAAATAGGTACTACTCTAAAAAAAACATACAAATTTAGGCCTATATTTTCGTCTTTAAGTTTTAAAGATTCATTTTTATTTATATTTGTGTGTATCTGTGAAGGCCAGAAGAGGACATTGGATCCCATGGAGATTGAGTTAAGTCAGTTGAGAACCACCCCATGTGTATACTGGGCACTGAAGTCAGGAAGAGCAGCGTTCTTAACTGCAGAGCCATTTCTCCAGCCCTAAGTTTTGTGGGTTTTAAACAATATAAATAGGGACGAGGGAAGTTGTTCAGGCAGAAAATGTCTGCCACACAAGCATGGGAACTGAGTTCACATCCCCACTTCTGCTTAAAGGCTGGGCTGTGTGACCCTAACCCCATTGTCGAGTGAGCAAAGACAGGCGATGGATTCCAGAGCTCTCTGGCTAGCTAACCTAGCTGACTCTGTGAGCTTCAGTTCAGTGAGAGGCTCTATCTCAGAAAACGTGGTAGAAAGGCAGGACATACTGACACACACCTTTGATCTCAGCACTCCAGAGGCAGAGGCAGGCAAATCCCTGTAAGTTTCAGACAGCCTGGTTTACAAATTAAGTTGCTACAAGCCAGCCAGGGTAAGACAGAGTAATAGAGGAAGATACCCAGTGTTGACCTCTGGCCTCCAAGCAGTGCACATTGGTGTGCATATCAGATGTATACATACCACATGTATATATACCACATGTACACATACCACATGTATGCATACCACATGTATACATATCACATGTATGCATGCCACATGTATACATACCACATGTATACATATCACATGTATGCATACTACATGTATACACATCACATGTATGCATACCGTATGTATATATCACGTGTATACATACTACATGTGTGCATGCCACATGCATACACATCACATGTATACATACCACATGTATGCATGCCCCATGTATACATATCACATGTATGCATACCATATGTATACATACCACATGCATACATATCAGATGTACACATATCACATGTATGCACACCCTCCTGTCCCTACCTCCCAATCTGCTCCACCCTTTGGAGGCCTGGTTGCCTGAATTGTAATACTTGGGAAGTTGTCAAAGGGAGAACTGGTGTGAGGACTGAAGTCATGACGACGCAGAAGAGAGAAGTAGCAAGCCAAAGCACACGTGACAGAAAGGGGACAAACAGGGAGAAAGGTCAAACTGTGCACAGTTAATGTGTCAGTGTTAGATGGGCGTTCCCTTTACCACCTGTGCTGCTTTAACTGTTGGGCTGTAGAAACTTTCCAATGTCACTTCTGATTCCATCAGCAAACTTGTACTTCCCATGGCCAGGCATTAGAGGAGGGCACAAGGATGAGAGCACTGTGGGCTTGAAGCCCTGAAGACTGTACTGAGTAACATAGGATTCTTATGTGCCTCTTGGTCCTCAGCAGAGACAAATGGGTTGCTGGTTAACCTTAATCCCAGCACTCGGAGGCAGAGGCAGGTGGATCTCTGAGTTCAGTGTCTACAGAGTGGGTTCCAGGACAGCCATAATGAGAAATCCTGTCTCGAAAAATCAAAAAAAATTTCTTTTGACTTTTAAGGTAGGATCTCACCCTTCTGCCAGCCTTGAACATGCAGTGATGTCTTCCCTGCCTCCCTGGTCCTGAGATTACAGTGTGAGAGTCATCTCGTCTGCCTGGAATAGTGCCTCAGCTTTTTAGAAGAAGGGTCCTCCCACCTCCACCTCCCAGGGGCTGGGATCAAAGGCAGTGCTTCCACACCAGCCTCCACTAGGATGTCAGTGTGCTTCGGTTTTGAGACAGGGTCTATCTGTGTAGCCCTGGCTGCTCTGGAACTTGCTCTGTAGACCAGGCTGGCCTCAAATGCAGAGATCCACCTGCCTCTGCCTCCTGAGTACTGGGTTAAAGGCGTGCATCTCCACACCAGGCTCTAATGGGTGATTTGGATCGTGTACGGCACCCTAGCTCTCTGTAGAGCTCAGTGTGTCAGGGGAACTGGGGGGGAGGTGGCAGAAACATTTTTAGGAGATAATTTAATAGATGTTTTCATAGCCAAGTATGTACACTGTCTTGGGGTCATATTGCTGTAAAGAGACACCATGACCACAGCAGCTCTTATAAAGGAAAGCATTTAACTGGGGCCGGCTTACAGTGTAGAGGGTTAGCTCATTATTGTCATGGTAGGAAACATGGTGACATTCAGGCAGAGATGGTGATGGAGAAGGAGCTGAGAGTCCTACATCTGGATCCTCAGACAATAGTCTGAGAACTGCCACAGTAAGCCTAGCTTTGAGCACTGGAGACCCTAAAGCCCACTCCACAGTGACACACTTCCTCCAGCAAGGCCACACCTACTCCAACAAGGCCACGCCTCCTAATAATACCACTCCCTGTGGTCCAAGCATTTAACATATGAGTCTACAGAAGCTATTCCTATCAAGCCAACACATGCACTGACTGAAGAGGGGATTTTAATGAGAACGTATCCATTACATCCACATGAGCTCCTTACTGAACAGCGTAAACGTGGCAGGCTGATTTCAAGGAAATATCTGAGTGGAGCATGGCAGACACAGTAGCTAAGAGCACTTGCTGCTCTTCAAGTGGACCTGGGTTCAATGCCTAGTCTGTAACTCTAGGTCCAGGGCATCTGGTGCCCTCTTCTGACCTCCATAGGCACCAGGCATGCCAGTGGTGTACAGACATACATGCAGGCAAAACAACCATACACACAAAATAATTTTTACATTTTACTTAAAACTAATAATGCAAGCTGGGCGGTGGTGGTGCACGCCTTTAATCCCAGCACTTGGGAGGCAGAGGCAGGCGGATTTCTGAGTTCAAGGCCAGCCTGGTCTACAGAGTGAGTTCCAGGACAGCCAGGGCTACACAGAGAAACCCTGTCTCGAAAAACAAAACAACAACAACAAAAAAAAAACCCTAATAATGCAGAGGTTAGATGGCTAGCAGTGGCAGGTGTGCATTCAGGAAGTTAGCAATTCAAGATGAGGAGCATCAGGCCTAAGGGTTAGAGGCTGAGAGCTCTGGAGTGAGCTAGCCTTTGCCTTTGACCTGAGACAAGAGTTTTAACCTCCTAAGTGAAGGCTTGTCCTTTACGAAGTGAGGAGGTGGTTCCATTAGGAGCACTTGCTGCTCTTGCAAGAGTATTCAAATATGGTGTTCAGCACCCTAGTCAGTCAGCTCATGACTGCCTGTATGTCCAACTCCAGGGGGATCTGATGCCCTTTGCAGGACTCTGAGGGCACTGCACTCAGGCACTTGGGCATATAAAAGACATGCACATAACTAAAACTAAAATTACTTACATTTCTTTGAGATTTTATTTATTTTTATTTTATATGCATGCATGTTTGCTTGAGTGTATTTCTGTGTACCAGGGGGCTATAAGAGTGTCAGTTCCACTGGAATTAGGTACAGTTGTGAGCTTCCATGTGGATGCTAAGAATTGGAACCTGAGTCCTCTAGGAGAGCAGCAAGTACTCTTAACTGCTGAGCTACTGAGCCATCCTTCTAGTCCTAAAAGTAAATCTTACAAAAAAAAAAAAAAAAAAAAAAAGAAAGAAAGGAAGGAAGGAAGGAAGGAAGGAAGGGAAAAGGAAAAGGAGGTGGACTGGGGAATATAGCTAGAGTTAGGGTGCTTACCTGCGGAGTATAGGCAAAGCCATGGGTTTGAGCCCCAACACTGGAAGGAAAAAAAAAAAAAACAGCAGAGGGTTTGATGAGAAACAAGATGCATGTAGCATCCTAATTAGTGACTGTTTGCTGGAGCTGTAACTACAGTGGACCATAGAAAGTGGTATGTATATAGGATAAAATCTAGCAGGACTGGTGGCGCAGACTGTAATCTCAGCACTTGGGAGGCTCGTGCAAGAATACTGCCATGAGTTTGAGACCAGGCTCAGCAATACAATGAGTTCAAAGACAGCCTGGGCTACAGTGTAAGATCCTGTCTCAAAAAAATGGAGGCAACGGGAGAAGACAGAGATGATGGCTCAGTAGTGTCGCACGTAACTTCCTTGAGCCAGGTCCTCGGTTTAATACCAGCACCACAAAGAGAAGGAGATGGGATGGTGTCACTTATGAACCTGGATGGTAGAACATTTGCCTGGCACTCTTAAGGGACTGGGTTAAATACTCAGCACTGCAGAAAACAAAAACAAGAGAGACAGAGAAAGAGGGGGGCTGGCCTAGCAGGCTCAAAGCTCCAGGTTCTGTCTCTAGTCCCACATCAACCAAGAGTGGTGTATACTCCTATAAATCCAGCACTTAAAGGCTAACACAGGGAATTACTGCAAGTTCTAGGCTAGCCTGGGCTACAGTATAAGACCCAGCCTCAAAACACTAGTAAATACATATATAAATGAAATCAGTATGGTACATATAATGTTATAAATGTATGAATGGCATATTGTAATGTACTATTTTGTATAGTAATTAGAAATACAAAATAAAATCAAAATCTGGCACAGTGGCACATACCTTTTATTCCAGCACTCAAGGGTCCAAGGAAGAGGATTATTATAAATTGGGGTCCAACACAGAGAAACCCCGTCTAAATAAATAATCAGGACTATAGAATGTTGCAGTGCTTAAGAATACTTGTTATTCATGCAAAAGACCCAGGTTTGATTCCCAGCACCTGTGTGGTGGCTCACACCATCCATGTCCAGTTCCAGGGGATCCAGTATCTTCTGACCTCCAGGACACTCCATGCCTGTGGCACATAGTCATACATGCACACATATATCCACATACAATATAATAAAATAAGATTGAAATATACATATATACACACACACATATATGTATACATATATATATATATATCAATTAGAAATTTCCATTTGCTTGTTTTTGTGTTCTATTTATGTAGAGATCAGAGGAAAACTTTGGATCTGGTTCTCTCCTTCCACCATGTGGGTCCCCGGGATCAAAATCAGGCAAAGCAGCAAGCACTTATACCCTAAACCATCTCACTGGCTCCCTAGTCAGAAGAGTCTTAAGGTTCATTGTGGCAAATAATTTGAGAATGGGGACATCAGCAGGATATGATAGTGCTATCCTTAACACCAACACTAGGGAGGGGGACAGATCTCTGTGAGTTCTAGGCCAGTCTGATCTATATAGGGAGCTCCAGGAAAAGCAGGGCTACACAGTGAAACCCTGTCTAAAAAACAAACAAAAAAGACTTCTTCAAACCCAGGTTGGTAAGAAGCCCGTCTTGCAGGTCATGGAAGCAGTTGGTAAAGGAGAAAGTATTTAGACCTTTTTTCTTGATTGGCTGCCCTTTGTTAACATGCTTTTTACAGTAATTAGGGCTGTTTTCTCTTTGTTGGGTTTTGTGTGGTTTTGCTTTTGAGATAGAGTCTCACTATGTGGCTGGCCTGGAGTGCCATGTAAAACAAGCTGGACTTGAGCCTGAGGGACCCTCTTCACTCTGCCTCTAGAATGCTGGGATTACAAGCACCTACCACCGTGCCCTGCAGGAGAGCTGGGGTTTGTCACTGGTGAGTTTGAGAACAGTTATCCTAGCCATAATGAATTCTGTCCTGATGTCTCCAGTGAATAGCTTCCAGGCTGCAGGCGGTTCGTTGGCCTACGTAAAGACACTTATCATTTTGAAAACTAAAAGCAATTTAGGCATATAGACCAGAGAGCAGGACAAAGCCCAGGTACATACTTCATAGTAACACAAATATATTTTATTTTATTTTATTTTAAGACCCCTATCAAGTGAGAAAGTGTGTGTGTGTGTGTGTGTGTGTGTGTGTGTGTGTGTGTGTGTGTGT
>NW_021604638.1:9950656-9995186 GCF_004785775.1 Grammomys surdaster | reverse complement strand
TGTGTGTGTGTGTGTGTGTGTGTGTGTGTGTGTGTGTGTGTGTGTGTTTAATGCACTTTACAGGCTGAGCCTGCCCCAGCCCCTCTATTTGGGAGTTCATCTTCTTCAGACTCCATGAGACACTCAACAAGCCTGTCCATCACTGTTCAGTTCAGTAATTACCCTTTTCAGACATGTGGTCTGAAGTTATATATTCCAGGTTCTTTGCTAGGAAGTTCAGACTTGTTTTTTTTTTTTTTAAGTATTTGTGTGAGCGTGTGTTTCTGTGTGGGTTCCTCACCTTGTGCATGTGCTGAAGCCAGAAGGCTACCTTGGATCCCACTGAGCTGGAATTTGCAGCACATGGGTGCTGGGATCTGAACTGCAACCCTCATAACTAAGCCTCCAGCACTCTTACCCGTAGCTTGGTCTCTGTCGCTATGATAGAACACTATGACCAAAAGCAACTTGAGGAGGAAAAGGTTTATTTCAACTAGCAGTTCTACATTCGTCACAGCGTGTTGTTGAGGGAAATCAGGCCAGGAGGTCAAGGGAGAACCTAGAGGACAGAGCTGATGCAGAGTCCTGCTCCTTGTGGCCTGCTCCTCAGTCTGCTTTCTTCCACCGTCCGGGGTCACCTGCTCAGCGCTGGCACCACCCACAGTTGCTGGGGCTTTATCATATCATTTATCGAGAAAATGTACCCCAGGCTTGTTGCCTGCAGTCCAGTCTTCTGGAGGTATTCTCTCAGTTAAGATCCTTTCTTCCTCGCCCAGTGTGGTGTCTCACTCCTTAATCCCAGCATTCAGGAAACAGAGGCAGGTGGATCTCTGTGAGTTTGAGGGCAGCTTGGTCTACATGGAAAGTTCCAGGACAGGGAGGGCTACATTGAGAGACTGTTTCCACAAAGCAAAAGCAAAAGAAAACCTCTTCCCAAGTGTGTCTGGATTTGTGTCACGTTGACACGTCCCTTGCCTCGCTCTGCTTCTTTTGAGGTATCTCGGCCTACCCCAGCTAGCTGTATTGTCCTGCTTGGCTTTGAAATCCCAAGGCTCTTCCTGCCTCTGCTTGCAGGGTGCTGAGATTACAAATTTGTGCCACAACACCCAGCTCTGTCTGTCTGTCTGTCTGTCTGTCTGTCTGTCTGAGAGACAAGGTCTCACCCACGGGCCTCCCACTCTAGTTCTCCTGCTTCACATGCCAGAGTGTTTAAATTACAGGCGTGCACCACTGTGCCTTGTAATCTTTCTCTGTGTGTGTGTGTGTACAGGTGCACATGCACTTATGTGGTACCAAGTGTGGAGGTCACAGGTTGATCCTCCACTGTTTTGGTTTGGCTTGGTTTGTGACAGTATTTCTCACTGAACAGTAAGTTCAGAGATTTGGCTAAACTAGCTGGACAGCGCACCCCAGGAATCCTTCTGTCTCCAGCTCTGCAGCATGGGAATTACAGCTACACACAACTAGACCCAATAGTCTTGTTGCCGTTTTGGTTGGTTGGTTTTTTCATTTTTGTTTTGTTTTTTCACGAATGCTAGGGACTAAACTTATGTCCTCACACCTGCTTAGCAAACACTTTACTGACTGAGCCGACTCCCCAGCCCATTTAGGCTCAGGGGTTTTTTTCATAAATATTTACTTATTTTATGTGTATGAGTGAGTTTTTGGATGGATGTATGTGTACCATGTGTGTATGTATGTGCACACATCATATGTGTGTGTAGTGTGCAAGGAGGTCAGAGGGCATCAGATCCCCTGGAACTGGAGTTAGAAATTGTTGTGGGTGCTAGGGACTGAACCTAGGTCCTACAAGAGCAACAACTGCTCTAAACTGCTGAGCCACCTGTTGTAGAACTTATTTAATTCTAATCCAGGGGTTTCTACCACACCTTTGATCATTCAGTTCCTGGATAAAAAACACACAACTTTTATCACTTACAATAAGCCTTAGACAGCACAAGTCCTGGTATCTATCCTCTGTGCTGTTAGAATCTACTTTCCTATAGGTAACCCCGAGTTACTACTTACTTCATTTCATCTGTCTCCTCTGACCCCCAAACCTGGGAACCCTAAACCCCACCTATGTCTCTTCTGCCCATCTATTGGCCATCAACATTTTTATTTACCAATCAGAAATAACTTGGGGGCAAGGTCACTTAGTGTCACTTGAGTCAGTGTGCTGACTCTCTTGGTCTTGAGAAACCAGTATTAGTCATTAGAACAGAACACGCCTTTAATCCCAGCACTTGGGAGGCAGAGGCAGGTGGATTTCTGAGTTCGAGGCCAGCCTGGTCTACAGAGTGAGTTCCAGGACAGCCAGGGCTACACAGAGAATCCCTGTCTCAAAAAAACAAAAAACAAACAAACAAAAAAAAAAAAAACAGAAGCAGCTTCAGGCCAGCCCACTACAGCTGCCTCCCCAGCCCCCACCCTATAGTCTCAATTTTTAAGGTAAACTTTTATTCAGATCTTTTTTTCCTATTAATTTCTATAAAATATTTCTGCAGTAGTTTTGTTGCTGTTGTTTTGTGTGTTGAGAGAGGGGAAGTGGACTCTTTATGTACCACATAGCCCAAACTGGCCCTGAATTCATGACAATCCTCCTGTTTCAGCCTCCTGAGTGCAGGAGATAGTCATGTGCTACTAGATCAGTCTATTGGCTCCTTTAGTCCCCAGTTAAATAACAACTAACTGAAAATTGCTTGTGAGTTGCTACTCTGTGGCTCAGAGTGAGCCTCCCAGTGTGTTTGTGTCTCTGGTCTCTGGTCGGGCTCCTTGCAGCCTTCCATTGTACACCTTCAAGCCTGCTGAATTCCGTACAGCTCCCCGTATGACACAGATGCAGAAGCCACATCCAAAAGAGGAACCCTTCCCAGGTTTCCTCTTGTAGCTCTTTCTCCAAAACTGGACAACTATCAGTGCCCGGTCTTTACAGCATTACCTTAATTGGTTTAATTGGCTGTTGCTGCTCTAAGCAAGTAGTTGTGTTGGGGAGGGACAGTAACCTGGATAGAATTGGCTCTTTGTTTGTCAGGAGACTGGGGGATGTTGAGTTGACAAGCAACAGTTTTAGATTAGATGAAATTATGATTGTCCCCTCAGTGTCAGGAGGTGGGTAGGCTCCAGGATGCCCCTCACACATCAAAAACATTGGATACTCAAGCCTCTTATATAAAGTGGCATAGTACTTTACATATACCCTACACATAACCACCTCATGCACTATGGATGTAGTCACTAGAGTGCCTTGGCTAGTGATTACTGATAAGGGAAGTGTCTGTATATTTTCAGAACAAGCACAAATTGTTTTTGTTTCCCGTTTTTGGTTGTATTGGGGATTAAACCTAGGGCTTCATACAATCAAGATAAGGAGGGTTCTACTACTGAGCTACAGCCCCAGGCTTTTTTTTTTTTTTTTTTTTTTTTGAGATGGGGTCTTGCTTTCTAATCTAGACTAGCCCACGATTCCCTAGGTAGCCCAGCCTGTGTCACACATGTGTTAGTCTTTCTGCCTCAATTTCCCAGGTGTTGGGATCACAGGCATAAGCCGCCATATCCACCTTCAGTCCATTAGACTTTCAGTTGGTGTGCTTACAATATGTGTAGACAGCAGGGCATGCATGTGTCTGGATCAGAGGACAATGTTGTGAAGTCTCTCCTCAGCATCTTTCCTTGCTGAGCCTCTCCAGCTCTTGATTAGAGATCTCTAAGGGGGTTGTTAAACCTAACCAAGGTAGTTAAGGTCAAATGAGGGTAAAAAAGGGACTCGGAGACAGAAATATTTTTTAAAGAAAATGGACAAAATAATGGCTAACTAGACAAGCAAACTTGGTTCAAACCTAAGATGTGCTGGTATTGGCTGGAAGGGTAAATCCTAGATTCTCATACTCAAAGCCTCTTTATAGACATCTTCCTCTGTAAAATGAGGACAAACTAGAATTCTTGCTAGTGTGAACTGAGACATCAGGACCTCAGTGCTGCCCGGCCCAGAATCTTCCACGTATGTAGCGACGGTGGGTAGCATGTAAAGACTTGTGCACATAGTAGATACAGGCTGGAGTTAGGTCAGTGGCAGAATAGCAGCCTCGCTATACAAAGCCCTAGGACTGATCCCTAGCATGGTAGGAAAGAAGAGAGGAAGATGCTGGGCAGGGAGGCCATGCCTAGAATCCTAGCCCTTGGTAGGCAAAGGTAGGAAGATGGCCTTAGAGTGAGGCCCTGTTCCCTACCCACAAAATAATAAAGCAAGGAAAGGGAGAAACTGGATGAAGAGTGAGATGAATTAAAAGAATGTCCAGGACTCCCAGCTGGCTGGGTAGTAGAGTCAGGAGTAATAAAAAGAGCTTTGTGGTCGGCAGTGGCTCCCCAAACCTCACTAAATACACAGCAAGTCGGTGTTATCGGATGACTAAGATGTTGAGCTAGCAGAAGGGTAGGGCATGGCTTTCTAGAAAAGATGATGGCTCCATGTATCCTGAATGATGAATATACTCCGAGATGAAGAGTAGGAGGGTCATTCAAACAAAGGTACAGACATAAGCCACTGCCAGAAGACACTTTACAGTGCGCACAGGAAGCTGCTGGCCTTGCGTTGCTCTAAGACACAAGCAAGGTGGAGAAGGGGGAAACTAAGGTTCATTGGTCCTCACATGGTGACCTGGACTGCTCCAAGCCCTTCCTGACCAAAACTAGAGATGGCGCCACCTCTGCACTTGCTCATAACAGACACAAGTCCTATGCCCCAGGCCCCTCCACCCTGTTATCATAAGACTGACATATCCTGTTTTTCTAAACTTGCCCCACAGGGTGGGCAAACTGGACCAGCTGGATAAGTGTTTGGAAAAGAGTAGGCGGGGCTCCCAGGCAGCCCTGTAAGCGAGAGGCTGAGATTGATTTTCCCCTCTCCTTGGTTTTTCAGCTGGGCCACTCCCTGAGGAGGCAGGGGTGTGAACCATCCCACCCACTGGTGGCCCATGATTCATTCATCCACTACATCACTGAGAAGCATTGGCTAAAGGAGCAGCATTGTGTTAGGTCCTAGGAACACAGTGAGGAATGTTTTAGCCATGGCACGTGAGACAGCCCCACTGAATGTGGCTGGGCATGGGAACTGCAAAAGCAGCTGGCTTTAGCTCTAGCATAAACAAAGCCCAAGGAAGGCTCTGGGCTAGATGTTTTCGCTGTAGTTCATTTAGTCTTAGGATAGCCCTAATGAGGTTGTCCCGTTTTATAATGGGCATACTGTATTCACAGAGGTGAAGTGGCTTCCCAGTGGCAGCCAGGATTTAAAAGATTCAACTTGGCCTGTAGTGTTCCCCATTTCACCTCTACTTGTATTGCTATCTACAGGTCTGTAAGACCTCTGTATTGGATACAGTAAATCAGATTCAGAAGTATTGTATCTTGGGATCATTCATAAAGGCTGATGAGAAGGGAGAACCTTTCTCACTGGATCTTGAGCCCAGGAGTTGAGTGGAATAAGAAGACAGAGAGCAGATAATCTGATGACTATCCTCTTGGAATCACCCCTTCCATCCAGAGTGCTGAAGCTACAGTGGGAGGCATTTCTTAGATGTTTACTCTCTCCATCACAGACCAAAACATAGACACCTCAGGACGTAGACATTTCTCTTTACAGGAACAATCAGAAATGTTCTCTCCTACAAATAAGCCCAGGCACATGCTATCCCCAGAAGACCCTGAAGAGCTCAGTGGGCAGTCCTGGTCCTCAGAATGTCGCTGTGAAGGAGGCCAAGGCAATAGTGTCCTGAATGAGGGAGAAGGACTTGGTTTTCTGAGGAAAGGCCTTGCTGCATACCCCGAGAGTCGCCCTAGAGCTTAGATCCTCTTGCCATGGCCTCCGGGCGCTCAGATTAGATATATCACAGCTAGACTTGGCTAAGCAAGCAGAGACTAGCTGAGCACTCCACTGCTGTTGTCGGCTTCCCCTTACATCCTGTGTCAGAGCAGCTTGTCATTGGCAGTCACAAATGGCAACAGACACAATGACAAAAATTGGGCCTTTAAGCCAGGTATAGTAAGTAGCTCACTTCTGTAATTCCTCAGCTCATGGGAGGCTGAGCCAGCAAGGCTGCAGCAAGTTCAAGGCCAGCTGGGACTACATCATGAGTTCCATGCCAGTCCCCAAGCTAAACACACACAAACAGATAAGTTGGCCTTAGAACTATGTGGAAGAAACTGAGGGTGTTGTAATAGTCTGAAGGAGGGAGCCGAAAGTGTTGTGACTCGAGAGTCACCGCACATTCTTCTTCCTCACATTCCAGATGACTTTGTGGTCTCTTAAGAAATGTACTGGTCAATATAAATGGCTACCGGGTCTTATCTTAGGAGAGGGGCGGCCAGCACCTTTCTCACTGTCGCCTCTACCTTCCCTAGATATGTGCAGGTGAAATTTGTCTGTATTCGGACGCAGTCAAACAGGAAGAGAACACGGAAGGTGGACAGGTGTCCAGCGTACCTGCTCCTGCAGTACAACGAGAGACTAGATAGGCTGTTTATCAGTGAGCTGAATACCCAGCACATCCATGCCGACTCTGCTGCTGCTGGAGGAGTCCCTTCTAGCAAACTTCAGAAGGCAATATGTCTGCACAAACTCCAGCCAGTGCAGCTGAGCATCAAGAAAGACCTTGATACAGCAGAGAAGGCCCCAGTAGAGCCATCTTTTTGCCTAGATAAGATACACAAGCCCTCAAATCCAGAGCAGGAGGGCATCAGCCCTTCAGATATGGCCAAGATAGCAAAAGTGATGAAGAACTTCCTTACCGTGGACGAGGGCTCAATGGCCTCCTTCAGTGTGGGTACCAGCCAAGACCTAGACCGACTCAGCTTCCAGAGTAGCAAGATGAGTGACCTGTTCACCCGATTCCCAGAGACTCTCTTGCTGCACCGAGTGGAAAACAGCCAGGGCCATACTCTGTATGCTTTCTTGGTGGAGAACAAGGAGCGGGAGAGTCGAGTGGTGCACTTCGCTGTGCTCAAGGCGGAGACAGCTCCTTCTGTGGCCACGATGCTCAGTATCTTTACCGAGTTCAACTCTGATTGGCCCAAGGTCAAGATGATTTTTGTGGACCCTTCATTCCCTTACCGAGCTATTCTACAGGAGATTTTCCCCGCTGCCCGCACCCTCCTCTCTATCTACCACACAACCCGTCTCTTGGAGAAGAAGTTACACCAGAGTTCAGTAAATGCATCTTTTAAAAGGCTCATGAAAGAAGCTCTGCGGGAAGCTGTGTTTGTCTCTTCTGATGCAAGCCTAAAGACTCTCTGTGAGATGTCCCAAGCCCTCCTGGACGAGGAGCTCTTCCGCTTCCTCCAGGCCCACTGGTTCTCCTGTGAACTGCTGTGGTACGTGCATGTGAGGAAGGGCCTGCATGCATGTAACACCTACATGGACAGCCTGGACATAGTCACCAGCAAGGTGTCAAGCCTCTTCCGGGAACGGCGGTCCCTGCTGGACTGCATCCTTCACTTTGTGGACTACATAGACTTCTTTAATACCAAAGGTCTGAAGAGCTTGCCCACAAATTCTCCCAAGTTAAAGAGAACTAGGCTCCCAAGCACACCTCCAAGGCCCAAAAAGCCTTTTAGTATTTGTGGAGGGGGCAACACCAGGCTCCCTGTGGAAGAGGTAGAAGAGGCAAAGCCAGACTCAGCGCAGTCTCAGTTGCCACAGCCCCAGGATCAGCCCTCCAAGGGTGGCATGCTAGACATCTTGCACCAGAGTGGCTCTGAACTTGCCTACAAGTTGTGTCATAATGAGTGGGAGGTGGTACAGAATTCCACCCACCTGGTGGACGAGGCTGGCTCCTCGGTAGCTGTTCAGCTGCTAGAGAACTCACACCAGGTGAGCAAAGATGGCTGCAGCTGCAGCTGTTCCTTTCAACAGTGCTACCATCTGCCATGCCGCCACATTTTGGCTCTGCTACACACTAGCCAGCAGCCAGTAGGGGAAGCCATGGTGTGCTGCCGGTGGCAGAAGAAATACCAGCACCTCCTTGACCCCAATGGGGAGCTGCAAGACCGTGGAATAATCCCAAACACAGATCAGCCTGAAAAGCAAGGTCAGAACCACATTATTCAGGACCTAAGCAGGGAGCTGGCAAACCTGCTGATGCAGACCGAGGGGCCAGAGCTGGAGGAGCGCTGCTCTACCCTGCGCAAGATTGTGGACATCTGGGCAGACCCCTATCAGCTGCCTGAGTCCAGTCAGCAGCCGGTTGACTTCAGAGACGTGGGCTGCCTCCCTTTCCTCTGGGGAAAGCTAGAGGAAGGAGACAGCCCCCCTCTTGCTGAAGCCATGGTTCATGATTGAAGTGTTTGCACTAGTGAACTCCATCTCCAAACCACCTTGAGACAGTTCAAAGTGGTGAGCCAGGCTGTAGGTCAGTATTTTTATCAGTGTCTTCCTAGGTAAGGGCTAAGAAGATCTTAAAACCAGGGGAGAGGATTCCATTGTGACAGTCCTTGACCCTGCCCCATTTCAGCCCTGCCCTTGGCGCTCTACAGACACCTCATTCATTGTTCAAAGCCAAAGTTACTCCATACGGAAAGGTCATGCTCCTTTCTTCCCAGCCTACAGAGATGAACCCTTGCCCAGGTTAGAATAAACAGAATGGGCCTGGAAAGAAGCTTTGTTTTCAGAGACGGGGAGGAGGGTAGCCCTTGATTGTCGACTGTTGCTGCTCTTTAGAAAATACCTGTTATGTATTTTTATTCACACTAATAAAGTCGGGTTTTGTTTTTGTTTTACTTTTGTGTTTTTTCGAGACGGAGCCTCATGTAGCCCAGGCTAGCAGCCTCAAGGAAACAAGTATTGTCTAATGGGGTCTGGTGCTTGACATTCAAAGGATTAGAAATGCATCACCACTTACTCTGCCCCAACTAAGCCTGCAACACAGATGTTAGGTTGTCTTGTTCATTCTATTCAGGAAAGGGACCAGTGGACCAGGACAGAAGAGTGACCTAATGACCTAAATCCTAGATTTTTTTTTTTTTTTTTTTGGTTTTTCGAGACAGGGTTTCTCTGTGTAGCCCTGGCTGTCCTGGAACTCACTCTGTAGACCAGGCTGGCCTTGAACTCAGAAATCCGCCTGCCTCTGCCTCCCAAGTGCTGGGATTAAAGGCGTGTGCCACCACCGCCCGTCTCTATTTTATTTTTGAGAGAGGCCTATACTGGATGGAACTTGATGTAGACCAGGCTGGCTTCTGCTTCCCAGGGGCTAGGAATACGTGTGACACCACACCCAGCTGTTTAACACTTGGTCTTACTAGGTTGCCTGAGCTAGCTTCAAACTCTTGATCCTATCTCAGGCCCTGAATAACTGGAATTACAAGCCTCAGTTTCTCCACAAGGCAAAGAATGCAGTATGACATTTGCACCTTTTTCCATTGTTCTGTATCTTCGGAGCTTTAAAGCTCGATACCCGACAAACTAAATGTTTCCGTATAAAACACTGCTCTTTATTTTATTTTGGCCGTTAAAAGGTGCCGCCTTTCCAGCCCCTTCTAAGGAAGGGAGGCTTCGCCCTCGGGCAGCCGGTTCCGGTGTGAACATCCTTCCACAAGCTCTCATTGGTGATTTCTGGCCGAGCCCCCTGTAGCCCTGGCAACAGCCCCGTCCCAAGTTACACAGCGAGCTCCTTTGGGCTGAGTCATTGCGAAGCTGGCGTGGTGATTGGCGAGGCTGGACGTCAGTCAGAAGGAGGCGGGCCCAGTGGGAGAAATGGCTGCCGCGTCTACCCGTGCGTGAACGGTCTCAGCCAAGGAGGCGTGAAGCCGGGTCGCAGCGATTAGTGCGTACAGCTTCCACCAGTGGAAGGTGGATTTCGGCTCCGCTGAGCTTGAACACGAACCTCAGCCTTCCGCATCCCCCACCCGGGCTCAGGTGAGGTCAGAGGCCGCCTTCCCTTCCTGGTCCATATTTTGGGACTCTAGGATGCCATCAGGATCTGGAGCCAAAGACTCGGCTTCCAGCTGTCGTAATGGTGGACAGATAGCCTATGTCTTTGTACCTGAGTCATCTGCGAAATGGGGGCAGTAAATGGAGCCAAACGGGAAACATTTGCATAAAGTATTACAACCAATATATGTAGGCGCAGGAGAAGCTACACACACATGCTAGTCCCCTTTTATAGTGAAAGGAATTGAGTTTCAGAAAAGGCCACTTGGCTTACCTAATATTTCACAGCAGGTGAGCGGTCGTTTGGGATATGTACCAGGATCAAAAGAAAGAGTTAGCAAGAAATACAAGAATTTGTGAACAGAAAGGCCATACAAATATTTAGAATGATAATTTAAAAAAGAGAATTAAATGAGGTGACACATGCCTGAACCCCAGCACTTGGGAGCTGAGGTGAGAGGATTGCTGTGGGTTGTAGACAAGTCAGGGCTACACAGCAGGATCCTTCTGTAGAAAAAAGAAGGGCCACGTGTCATATGGGTGTTTTGTTTTGAGACAGAGGATTACTCTATGTAACAGCCCTGGCAGGCCTAGAACTCGCAGAGATCGGCCTGCCTCTGCCTCCCACGTGCTAGGATTGGTCATATGTTTCCAATCCTCTGTACTGCTAATGAGCTATGATCTCCTGTAGTCTAAAATGACCTTGAGCTGAGCCTGCCGCCTCCACCTCCCAAGTGCTGGGATTGATGCCACACCCAGCTCCCCAGTCCTTTTGTTTGGTTTGGATTTTAATATGTGTGAAGAGTTTGTGAGTGTGTGGTGGTTGTTGTTAGGGGTTTTGTTGGGTTTTTTGTTTTGTTTTTGAGACAGGTTCTCTCTAAATTGCCTATGCTGGCCTTAAGCCGATCTGGGGGATCTTGGCCTGGTGATCCTTCTGCCTCGGCTTTTTTTTTTTTTTTTTTTTTTTTTTGGTTTTTCGAGACAGGGTTTCTCTGTATAGCCCGGGCTGTCCTGGAACTCACTCTGTAGACCGGGCTGGCCTCGAACTCAGAAATCCGCCTGCCTCTGCCTCCCGAGTGCTGGGATTAAAGGCGTGCGCCACCACCGCCCGGCCTGCCTCGGCTTTTTAGGTAGCTTGGATCACAAGTGTACACCACTGCACGTGACTTCCTGCCCTTTTTAGTCCCTGGGAACCATGTTTCTATGGCTGGCTTGTTACTTATGTCTCATATCCAGGGGAATCTGCCCTATAGACGGCTTCCCACCATAGCTAGTGTACCCTGCCTTCCCCAGCATGCTCTGGCCTCTTTCTCATCTTTGTGGCTTTTATACTCATCCAGTGTGTCCTTATGTGCTTGTTGTAGATCTGCCCCTAGAAGATATATAGTGTGTGATAAGCCTTGAAATATTGTCCAGATAGAGAGTTGAAAACCCAGGTCCCAACTCAAGTGTCTCTTCCTTTCCCTAGGCCCATCTGAAACAGTACCTAAAACTACAGTCTAGCTTCAAGCATCAAATTACGTGGCACTTGAGAAACATGTTTCCCTGACGGTGATCCTGCAGCAGAAGGATCCTAGCCTGGGCTTTAGACGCTTGCCAGCACTCCATGGCCCTCACGATGCTGAACGGTCTACTTATTAAGGACTCCAGCCCACCCATGCTGCACCAGATTAGCAAGACTCCTCAGCTGGATGCCTTCAACTACCAAAGCTGCTTCATGCAAGACCTCTTCGCTCACTTCCCTGAGGTCTTATTCATACACCGGACCTATAACCCCAGAGGCAAGGTGTTATACACCTTCCTGGTGGATGGACCCCGGGTCCAGGTTGAGGGTCCTCTTGCCAGAGCTGTGTACTTTGCCATCCCTACCAATGAAGATGCCAGAGGCCTGGCCCAGATGTTCCAGGTGTTCAAAAAGTTTAACCCAGCATGGGAGAGGGTCACCACCATCCTGGTGGACCCCCACTTCCTCCTGCTGCCCACTCTGACCATGGAGTTCCCCACCGCTGAGGTCTTGCTCTCCGCCTTCCACATCTGTAAGTTCCTCCAGGGTAAATTCTATCAGCTGTCCCTAGAGCAGTCTGTGCAGAGGGTGCTTCTGTCCTCCCTGCAGAGCACAATGTGCTCCGCCACCGCTGGCAACCTGAGGAAGCTCTACACACTCCTGAGTGACTGCATCCCCTCCAGCAGGCTGCCCGAGCTACACTCCCACTGGCTGCTCAATGACCGCATCTGGCTGGCCCACCGCTGGAGAAGCCGAGCCCAGAGCAACCGATACTTCCAGAGTCTGGAGGTCACAGCCCACATCCTCAGCCAGTTTTTTGGCACCACCCCTTTTGAGAAACAAGGCATGGCATCTGTGTTCCGATACATGCAGCAGAACTCTTCAGACAAAGCCAGCCTCAGCCTGGCAGAGAGTCCCCAGGACAGTCACACTCCTTCAGAGGCCAGCCCTGAAAACCCCAACACAGAGCAGTTGGTGGAAGCCCGTATCCAGCACTCCCTCAATGCCATCTGCACAGGGCCAGCTGCCCAACTCTGCCTGGGCGAGCTCGCCGTAGTCCAGAAATCCATGCACCTCATTGGCTCTGGCTCAGAAAAAATGAACATACAGATTCTGGAGGACACGCACAATGTCCAGCCCCAGTCCCCCGCCAGCTGCAGCTGCTACTTTAACCAAGCCTTCCACCTGCCCTGCCGCCACATCCTGGCCATGCTCAGTGCCCGCCAGCAGGTGCTCCAGCCCGACATGCTGCAGGCTCAGTGGACCTCAGGCTGTGCCACCAGTCTAGACAGTATCCTGAGCAGCAAGTGGAGTGCCAGCCTGGATAAGCACCTGGCGGTGACCCTCCTCACTGAGGAGGTAGGTCGTCTCTTACAGCACTGCAGTGAGGAGGAGTTCGAGTGTCGCTACAGCACCCTGCGGGAACTAGCCGACAGCTGGATCGGCCCTTACGAGCAGGTCCAGCTGTAATCACAGGGACACACCCAGTACTGGGGACTGAACCCAGAGGAGGACAAGTGTTAGGCAGGTACTCTACTACTGCCGCTCTCTATTGCTTCCTCTCAGATAGCCTCTCACTAGGTTGCCCAGGCTTCCTCTTGAACTCACTCTGTAGACAGGCTGGCTTTGAACATGTGAACCTCCTAACTAGCCTGCTAAGTAAGTGGGATTACAAGCCTGTGTCAGTAGACCCAACTTCTGATTGTGTTTGTGCCCTGAAATGTTCACCTACATAGGAGCACTCCCTTCCTTCCCTCTGCACATGCTCTGTGCTTCCTTCCAAGTTTCTCCTCTGCTCCAGCCGATTGTCTAGAATGTGTCAGGCTCCATAGGACAGAAGTCAGGAAATCTTTTCTGTTAAGGACTCAGTAGTAAATATTACAGGCTTTGATGACCAAATACAGTCTCTGCTGTGCATTCTGGCTTCAGTTTTGGCAACTTTTTCATAAGGAAAAATGATTTGTAGCTCAAGAAATTTCTGGAAACAGGTGATAGTGAAATAAGAGAAAATAATGAGTGATGAGGCTGAAGGGTCTGTGTCGGTACCTCCTGCTCAGTCACAGGAGTCACCTGACACTGGCCCTGGAGCCTTCCCACAAAGGAAGAGGCTACTTTGGTGAGGTTGCCAAGTGTCTCAGTTTTCCTGTCCCACTCTAGGATCAATAAAGTGAATGTTGTCCCCACACTTGTCTTGTTGTCTGGTTTATACGTGGTCCTTTTGTGTTGTGAGAGGAAGAGCCTTGGCCCGGTGGTGCTGCCTGTGTGCTCACTCGGCTCTTGCTTTGCCTGCCATTGTTTTCAGGCCTGGTTCTGCCTTTACTATCAGTGAGACCCGAGAGCGCTCTCCAGGCTCCAGCTTGTCTGTAAAGTGGGCATCCTCACAGGGCTGGCTGGAATAAAGAAGAATGGACTTCTTTTTGCTCAGCCAAGGGTTCATTTTCCATCATTCGCCTATAGTCCCATCTCCTTTCAGCATGCTGGGACACAAGGCAACAGGAAAGCCATATTGTCTAGGACTTTAGACAAGAAAAATTTACTCTCCCAAAAGGGCTTCCTACTTAGGTACCCTGATTTAATCTGCTCAGACCTGTGGTGGTATGAAGAACTTCCTGCAGGATGGTCCTGACAAAGCAGTGCAGTCTGTCAGGGTGGCTCAGTCACCCACACCCTCTTCCCATCCCTGCCAGAGCCATCCCCAACCTTATCTGCCCAAAAACCATACGGAGAAGCCGCCCTATGTATCTCATGCTATTTCATCCGACTACAAGCAGGAGCCCCTCCTGGATCTCACTAAAGGCATCTGTCCAGAAGCCATGTGGGCA
Source organism: Grammomys surdaster (assembly GCF_004785775.1). Lineage (NCBI taxonomy): Eukaryota > Metazoa > Chordata > Mammalia > Rodentia > Muridae > Grammomys > Grammomys surdaster. The sequence goes on along the minus strand of NW_021604638.1, from coordinate 9,980,962 downwards.
TGTGCCTGCTCCCACTGCACCCCCTCCACAGCTCCCTCTGGCTCTGGATGGGCCATCATGAAGGCTTGAGCCGCCCGGATCAGGTCCTCTTCCCGCAGGCCTGGCACAGGCACGGTAGGTATACCAGCAATCATCATGGCCAGGGTAAGGATGCAGATGTCAGGCTGGGAGCTGGCCTCTTTCCCCCCTGTCTCGGAAGATATTGGCAGAACCCCAGGTGACAGCCCACACAGCAGAAGGGGCCGGGGCCTGCTAGGGCCACCCAGATAGGGAGCCCTGCTTCTGGAGCAGGGGTCTGCCCAGCCCAAGCTCTCCAGCTGCCTCATGGGGGGCAATTTGGGGCAGTATCGGTTGTGTTCCTTTCTCCGAGGTGTCTCCCAGCTAACACCCCCAGAGCAGCCCCTGGCTTCAGGCACTGCCAAGGTGGGGCCCCAGGCCTGGGCAGCAGGTGCCACCTGCTCAGCTTTCTGGCTCAGTGGGCCTAATCCACCAGGTGCCACTGCCACTGGCTCTGCAGGACTATAGAGGCCAAGGGACGAGCCTGGAGAAGCAGCCCCACCTGCAGAGACAAGAATGAAATGGAATGTTATTCTTGGTCTCTTGGAGGAAGCGGCCCTGAGGGGCAGGGCCTGGGGACAGAGGCAATCAGAACCAGCCCAAGAGGGCGCTCAGAGGTTGGGAATGTAAGCAATTACTTATTTCCATAACCCCAGCCAGTCCCAATACTGCAGGTGACAGGGAAGGATTTTAAGTGAGTGAGTGCATAATTAGCAATTGGCAACGCCTTTTGGGTATCCTTTCTTTTTTTTTTTTTTTTTTTTTTTTGGTTTTTCGAGACAGGGTTTCTCTGAGTAGCCCTGGCTGTCCTGGAACTCACTCTGTAGACCAGGCTAGCCTCGAACTCTCGAACTCAGAAATCCGCCTGCCTCTGCCTCCCAAGTGCTGGGATTAAAGGCGTGCGCCACCACCGCCCGGCAAGTGATTGGGTATCCTTTCAAGAGGACTGATTCCAGGTTCAGCCCAAAAGCTTTCAGCAAAAGCTCCACCTCCCCAAAGCCAGGAAGCGACTTCATGTGGGAAGCTCTGTTGTGCCCCCACCCACCCACCCCCCAGTTCCAGGAACCACCTCTTACCTTGGCCAGAAGGCAGGAGACCGAGATGAGTTTGTGGAGACATGAAGTAGGACATGGCTGCCCCAGAGTCCCTGTTTGTGAGGGAATAGCCCTATTCCTCCTGCCCTTGTCCCCAGTTTTCTACAGTGTCACCTCATAGTTTACACCCAGACCCTACCTCACAATACTAACATGCTCATTATGGAACATACATGTCACAATGGGAGGGGATTAAATGGGCACTGGACCAGGATCAGGAAGGTCCAGGATTTTGTCATTATCTTGGTCAGGATCCACCTAGACAGGCAGTTTTTTGTCTTGCTTTCTTCTGGTGCTGGGGCTAGAACCCAGGGCTCTGCTGATCTGAGGCGTGAGCATTGCCTCAGAACTACATCCTCGTTGTCTGTGTATATGTGTGTTTTGTTTTGCTTTTTGTTGTGCTAGGGTTTGTTTGATTGGTTGGTTTTGTTTGTTGAGACAGGATCAAACTACTTAGCCCTGGCTGCCCTGGAAAGCCCTAGGGTCTACTTCCTGTTCCAGGCTTGTCTCCTGCTTGCTGAGATTACAAATCAGGAACCACCGTGCCCAGCCTATGTTGGCTTTTGTGTGGCTGGCCTCATCACCTTGAGCTTCCTGACTCAGTTTTCTAGGTGTTAGGAATATAGGCGTGTGCTGCCACACCTGACTCCACCTAGACAGTTGTTCCTCAGTGTCCTCATCTGCAAAATGGGCGTGATACTGCCTCCTGCCTCCCCAGGTGTTGCAATGGTGAGAGGAGATGTCCATGGAGGCTAGTGATACCGATACAGAAAAATGAGTCCAGTGCTTTTGTGTCTTGTGCTTGCTGTGAGTCAAGGTAGTGAATCACTTTGCTACCACAGAAGCCAAGCATGGGACACAGACCTGGAACCCAGCACACCGGCAGTACACACAGGAGGATCAGAAATACAAGGTCGGCCGGGTGGTGGTGGTACACGCCTTTAATCCCAGCACTTGGGAGGCAGAGGCAGGCGGATTTATGAGTTCGAGGCCAGCCTGGTCTACAGAGTGAGTTCCAGGACAGCCAGGACTACACAGAGAAACCCTGTCTTGAAAAAAAAAAAAAAGAAAGAAAAAAAAAAGAAAAGAAATACAAGGTCATCCCCCATTATATAGCAAGTCTGAGGGCAAACCAGGGTACAGGTGACCCTTGAGGGTTTTTGGTTGGTTGGTTGGTTTTTTGTTATTTTTTAAATCATTTGCTGGAGCCAAGCATGGTGGCTCTCACACCATGAATGGCAGCGCTCTGGAGACAGAGACAGGTGGATCTCAAGTTTGAGGCCAGCCTGGTGTACAGAGCGAGTTTCCTGTCTCCAAATAAATAAATAAATAAATAAATAAATGCCAGCCTGGTGTACAGAGTGAGTTCTCTGTCTCTAAATAAATAAATATTCATTTGCTATTTGTTCTTAGACAAATATATTCTCATCTCTTGGCCTCTGAAAAAATGACATGTTTGGTCCAGGTCAGTGGTGGTCAGCACAGGCTCTGGGAGGCTTCAAATAATGTTAGGGCCCTACTCCATTCAATCAACTAATAAAATCCCAGGGGCAGACCTATGTGTCAATATTTTTAACTTCTTGAAGACATCATGGTCAGGCCTGATGGATCAGGACTGGAATCCACTGCCTGGACAGCTGAGGCAGAAGGGTCCCAAGTTTAAGGTGAGCAACTTAAACTTTGTCCTACAGGATAAATAACAAGAGAGGTGGCCACTGGGCAAGGTGGTGCACACCTCAATCCCAGCACTCAGGAGGTAGAGACAGGCAGATCTTTGTTAGTTACATGCCAGCCAGGGCTACATAGTGAGACCCTATCTTTAAAGGAGTGGGAGTTGGAGGTAGGCCAGAGGCTGTGGTTTGGTGGTACAATGTTCGTCTAGCAAACACAGGGCACTAAACTCAGTCCCTAGTACTGCAAAAGAAATAGTAGACCATGTCTCCTGTTGAGATAGAATTGCCACAGGTCAAGATCAGCCTGTGTCTCAAATAAACCAAACAATAAATAATTACCATCTTTTTTCCAAGCTGAAACCCCTGATCTAGGAAATGCTTCTCTATTCTGACCACACATTCGAATCTCTGAAGGGGCTTTTATAAAAAACGGTCAGGTCAGCCATGGAGGCTTACGTCTATAATCTCAGAATATGGGAGACAAGACCTTGCTAGAACAATACAAAACAAAAATCCATGATGACTGGGTTCAATTGACAAACCACAAACCAAAGGAAAATATTGAGGGGAGGGGGAGGAAGGACAGAGAGGGAGAGGAAGGGGGGAGAATTGACACTCATCAAGTGTCTCAGATAATTCAAAGGAGTGTGCACGCTAGAGATCCCGGATGTAGACGGGTTCTGAAATACTTTTTCTGACCTGGTATCTCTATAAATGCCTCTCACAAGGCTGCAGAGGCAAGGAGACCCTCCAATGCTCAAAATATCCACATCAGCTCTATTTATTTCTGGCCCTGAAGGTGAGCTGGATGGCCAGCTTCAGACTAGCCACTGCTCTGGAGGCAGGGTGCACCACTGCGGCTTTGCTCTGGTGGTCACATACAGGCCTTCATTCATACTTGCAGAAATCCTTCAGTCCTTTGGGCAGGTGGAGCCCATCAATAGCCAGCCTGTGGACCACATTCTTCTGGATCACTAGTCGGCACAGAGTCTGCAGAGACGGCACTGTGGAGAGATGTCTGTCAAAGGCAAACTGGTCTGGGGGAGGCAACACTAGAGCTAGGATCTACCTCTGGGTCCCCATTTGCCATCCACTTGGGATTACCTTCTGCTCTCAGGCTGCGCCTGCCTGGCGGGGCTGCTTGTATAGCTGATGTAAGTCCTCTTTCTGAGGACTTTGGTCAGATCCGCTGACATTCTAACAGCCTAACTAACCCTCCCCCCCTTTGCTCAGCAGCTTTGTGTCTGCTGTGCCTATGCCCACAACACAGTAGCATAGTAGGTTCCAGCTCAACGAATTCATGACACATGACCAGAGGTATAGGTGAAAGGTTCGCTGAGCTACAATGAGCCAGACCTCTGATTTTAAAAGTTGTCAGTCTGAGTCTCAGGAGAGCCAAGGCTACTCAGAGAAACCCTGTCTCAAACAAACAAACAAACAAACAAAAAACTAAAGTTCTCAATCTGGAGCTTGTGACGGCTCTAAACCCATAGCTCCAAATCTCGGAACATTTTTCTAATAAAAACACACAACTCATAGCTGAATGTGGTGGCTCATGGCTAATCCCAACCCCCCTCAGGCTGAGGCAGAAAGGACTGTCAAAAGTTCGAAGCCTGCCTGGGCTACTGATCTAGAGCACCCTTGTCTCCAGAGGAAACTGGTCTCAGAAAACCAAAAATAAATAAATGCATAAAATTTTCAAGAAGCCTCGGATCTAAAATTAGTTTTAGAATCCCTGTCTTAGAAGCTGGGGCGTGTAGCACAGCAAGACTGCTTGTCTAGCACGAATGAGACCGTGACTTGGTTGGCAGGACAAAAAAAACACAAACTTGTGGGGCAGTGGTGGCACACACCTTTAATCCCAGCACTAGGAGGCAGAGGCAGGCAGATTTCTGAGTTCAAGGCCAGCCTGGTCTACAGAGTGAATTCCAGGACAGCCAGGGCTACACAGAGAAACTCTGTCTCGAAAAACCAAAACCAACCAACCAAACAAACAAACAAAAACAAAAAAACACAGACCCCTATCCTATTATTGAAACATCGTCAAAACCAAAAGGAACCTGCAAGGGCGTCTCAGTCAACCAGCTGAGATGAGTACACCGAGGTGGGCCCGCAGCCAAGGTGTGATGTGTGTCAAATCACAAGAGCTGGTCCCCAAGGTGAAGCCAGGCTTTGCATCTTCAAGACTAGTGCCGGACAGTCCCAGGCCTTGCTAGCTGGCTGTGGGGATCCTAGCAGGTGCTCGTTCCTACTCTGAACCAAAAGAAAGTCACTCCAGGGGTGGGATACCTACAGCCATACTCCAGCTGGACCAGGCGCACACTCTTGGTGGAGGCAAACACATCTACCACAGCGTAGAGGGGCTGAGCAGCGGGCAGTCCCCGGGCGCTGGGGCCCATGTCCTCCCCGTTGATGATGATGTGCATGTCGGCGGTCCCATCCTCACGGGGGCAGAAGAGAACACCCAGGCGGCTACGGCGCGCTGTGGGAGGCAGCACGTTTTGTTCATAGAGCTGATCTAAGAGGTGGCTATAAAGCCCTGGCCGGCTGCGGCCCACCAGACGGTCCCGGGGGATTCGGAACTGCTCGATGCGCAGATAAGGTTCAACCAGTAAGGCTTGGGGACCGCTGGGGACCGCTGCCTCTGCTTCTGGTTGACCTTCCCGGGGCACACGGTTGTGGTGGCGCGTGATAGCGAAGACCCAGCTGTGGCCAAGGCTAACCAAGTCAGGCAGTGAAAATTCGGGTACAGTGGTTAGACTGGCCGGGTCCAGAGCGGTCAGGCCAAGACGTAGGTGCCCGCACCAGCCCAACTCTTTTTCCTCTATCTCCACTAGAAATACCTGGCCGGGGGCCAGGGGCTCGCGACTGAAGCACACACCGTGGGCGAAACTCTCCACGCGTGTGGCTCGGGTCCCCGACGGGTCCATGCGGATGTTGGCTCCGTGCACTTGGTGGAAGCGGGTGGGAGGGGGCTCCGGGCGCGCAGGGCTCCGTGGGCCACCTAATCCTACATGTTCGGAGGGAGCAGCCATCTTCACTCCATGAAGCAGGCCAGCTTATGCCAAGGACTATTTTGGGCGGCGGGCTCAGATGGTGACCGCGGGGGGACCATGTAAGGCATTTCCCCCCTGTCTAACTTCCCCCCGGCTCTGCCCGGGGGTCCTAGCGCCGCTTTCTCGGCATGTCACCAGTAAGGGATCCCCAGGATCCAAGGGAACCTTGCTGTGAACACCAAGATCATCTGATCTCTGGCACCCAGACTAATAACCTTCAGGGCTGTGCACTTTAACCTGGTAATTGACCATTCCTGACCCTCAGGCCCACTGACAAAAAAGTGAACAATGAACAAACTGTCACGTGATGTAGAAGCTCACGTGACTCGAACTACACATGACTTCCAGTCCTAAGGCGCCTCCTGGAGAGCAAGGACACAAGGAAGCAGAGGTACGGAGATGCCCGGACTGGAGGGCAGCTGTCGTGGCTCTGTGGCCGGGAGTTGGACCAGGGTGGGGGCTTCCCCCGGAGATGCGCGCCATCTTCTCCCCAGGAACCACTGCACCAAAGCGCAAAGAATCCGGGGAACTGGTAAACATCCTCCACCGATGCTTCCTTCCGCAGATGCCCCGAGCCGCACTGTCTCCACTGCTCTTGCTGCTGCTCCTGTCCTGGGCGTCCCGGGATGAAGCAGCTCCCGACCAGGATGAAATCGATTGCCTCCCGGGCTTGGCCAAGCAGCCCTCTTTCCGGCAGTACTCCGGCTACCTCAGAGCATCGGATTCCAAGCACTTCCACTACTGGTACCCGGCCCTAGACCCGGGGCATGATAACTGGGGGGGCGAATTCTAACGACCCCTGGCAGGACGGGGCCTCTTACTCGTACCAATCCTGCCCTGTGCCTTTCCCAGGTTTGTGGAGTCGCAAAACGACCCTAAGAACAGCCCCGTGGTGCTTTGGCTCAACGGGGGTCCCGGCTGCAGTTCCCTAGATGGGTTGCTTACAGAGCACGGCCCCTTCCTGGTGAGTTGACCATTGCCCCCCTCCCCCATGAGAGAAGGCAGGAGACTGGGAAGAAGCAGGAAGAGGGAGGGGAGAAGGAACCTGTGGCCTAAGTTTGCTTTCCTTTTTAACAATTCTGTTTTCTTTTGTTTTATCTGACCCTTGGCCTAACTTTCTGTACCTCTTATGGAGTGTGACAATACGGAAAGCACTGTGGCCCCTTCTCTCCACCCAGCTGCTCACTGGGACTCACAGGACTATGTCTTTCCTCCCCAGATCCAGCCAGATGGTGTCACCTTGGAGTACAACCCCTATTCTTGGAACCTGGTACACCTGGAGCTGTGGGTCTCGTAGGGTTGTCTGGGTACTTGAAGGGACGGGGACCCCTCTTCTGCTCATTCCCTCCTCCTCCTAGATTGCCAACATGCTGTATATTGAGTCCCCAGCTGGGGTGGGCTTCTCCTACTCGGATGACAAGATGTATGTGACCAATGACACAGAGGTGAGTCTGTTGCCTGACCATTTGCCCCAATCCCCATTTCCCCAAAGATGGCTTGTTTACAGGGAGAGCAAGTCCACTTTTTTGCCCTGTCACGTGCTCTGTGGTAAACGCAACCAGTTCACTTCCTCTTATACAAAATAAAATGGGTTGGGCTCATTATCTCTGAAGAGCTTTCTAGCATAAACGCCAGGTCTCCTGACTCCTTCAATGTCATCCTCAGGTGGCTGAGAACAATTTTGAAGCCCTTAAAGACTTCTTCCGCCTCTTTCCGGAATACAAGGACAACAAACTTTTCCTGACAGGAGAGAGCTATGCTGGCATCTACATCCCCACCTTGGCTGTGCTGGTCATGCAGGATCCCAGCATGAACCTTCAGGTGCAGGGCAGCTATGGGAAGGAAGGGAGGCACCATGGTGCCGTGACCTAGGATTAGCGAGGTCAGCCTAGCCGCTTGTTCACAGCCTACTAGCCGGCCATTGGCTACTCCGGCAGCTCGCATGTCTCCTACAGGAAGCTCACCTGTCTCCCAAGCTGACACTTCTATTCTTTAGATTGCATGACCTCCCCCACCCACCCACCCCCACAAACCACTCTGGATTTCAGCTTCTAGATTGCAGGTCTGGGTTGTAGGTCAAGGGAGGGTCCCCTTTGTTCTCGACCTTCGGAAGAGCTGAGAACGTGGGTGTTTCACAGGGGCTGGCTGTGGGCAATGGACTGGCCTCCTATGAGCAGAATGACAACTCCCTGGTCTACTTTGCCTACTACCATGGTCTTCTGGGGAACAGGTAATGGGAGAGGGACAGTTGGGCAATGTCTAAGGTGGGGCAGTTCATGTGATCTCAGACCTGTCCTTCAGCTTATGAGATTCCTGCTCTGGCTTATGAGCAGGTAGGGGCTGGAGGTGGCCAAAGGGTTTGATGCTTAAAGGCCAAGAATAAAGACTAAGATTTAAAGAAACCAAGGAAGCTAGACATGGTGATACATACCTGTAGCCCAGCACTTGGAAACAGACAGAAGAATCCTGACTTTTAGGATAGCCTGTGCTACATAGTGAGTTTAGGATTTGAGCCTGAACTACATAGAAAATCCTCTCAGAAACATTTCCCCCCTTCTGTTTAAAAAGGCACTGAACAGGGCTACTTGTATGGACTAGAGGGCAAATCCCTGGAAGTTAGGTTTGGTAGCCTACACATCTTCCTCCCCACCCCCACCCCCATCAGGGTCTGATGGGAGGAAGGGAGGAGGCCATTGCACTTCCTAGCCTCTAGGGCCAGCCTCAGCCTCAGCACTTTCTGATCTGCACACAGGCTTTGGACTTCACTCCAGACGCACTGCTGCTCTCAGAACAAGTGTAACTTCTACGACAACAAAGACCCAGAGTGTGTAAACAATGTGAGCTTCTGCCTTCCACCCCAGTCCTTAGAAGTGGCTCACACAAGCCTCTCCTTGGGAACCTAGCTCTCTAGCTCCGTGGCTTCTCTTTGTGGCGGTACTGGGGATTGAACACGGGACCTCATGCATGCAAGACAAGCACTCTACCAACTGGGCTATAGCTCCAGCTCACCCCATTGGCTTTCTGTCCCAAAACCTTCTGATACTGCGGCCTCCTCTGGGAAGTCCAGTGAAGAAACTGAAGCCAAGGATGGTTAAGTTGCTTGCCTTAAGCCACATGGCAAGGAATAGTTGAGTTAGGGCTGGACCCAGATCTAGAAGATTCTTTCCAGTGAGCATTCTACCTGTGAAAAAAGTAGGTGAAGGGTGGTGTCAGGAGATGAGGTAGGACAGCACTTAATCCTGAGAGTGAGTGGGGAAGATCCTGAAGGGACATGGATCTGACTAACAGGGCGGTATGTCTTCATAGCTCGAGGAAGTGTCTCGAATTGTGGGCAAATCTGGACTCAACATATACAATCTCTACGCCCCGTGTGCTGGTGGGGTGCCCGGCAATGATAGGTAGGTGCTGCTGGGTGTGCCTTGGGCCGATACCTACTGCCTCTAGAGGCCCAGCACCCATCCTACCCTTTCTGTCCATTTGTCTGTCTTGTCTGTTTCTGACAGATATGAGGACACACTTGTGGTCCAGGATTTTGGCAACATCTTCACTCGCCTGCCACTCAAGCGGAAATTTTCTGAGGTATGCAAGGGTGTGGGCTCTCCCTGGGGGAGTGGGGGAGTTAGAGAATTAAAGGCCCTCTCCCCTTATGTCCATGCTCCCAGGCACTGCTGCTGCGATCTGGGAACAAGGTACGCTTGGATCCTCCATGCACCAACACCACGGCCCCCTCCACCTACCTCAACAACCCATATGTTCGGAAGGCTCTCCACATCCCTGAGTCGCTGCCCCGCTGGGACATGTGCAAGTGAGCTTCTGTAGCCACTCATGGTGCAGAAGGTGGCCATCAGCTGGGTTCGAGGGAGTCCTGTAACTAGGGCTTCTCAGGAGGGTGGCGTGGACATTTGGGGTGAAAATTAGTCATTCAGGATTTGTTGTTGTTGTTGTTGTTTTTTTGAGACAGGGTTTCTCTTTATAGCCCGGGCTGTCCTGGAACTCACTCTGTAGACCAGGCTGGCCTTGAACTCAGAAATCCACCTGCCTCTGCCTCTCAAGTGCTGGGATTAAAGGCGTGTGCCACCACCGCCCGGCTGTTCAGGATGTTTAATGGCCTTGGCCTCCAGCTTGATTGACAACCAGTTATCTCTGACATTTAATGAGTGGGCACTGCCCCGACTACGGCTCTGTTGCCACCTGGAGCTACCCAGTTCATCCTGTGACCCCTTTAAGTAGAAGGGTAAACCTAGCTCATCAGAGCCCAGTTAAGTGTTTTCCTGAGGGACCGGTGCCTTGCTCTGCTCCGTCAGACATGACCTGCCATTACCCTCAAACCCGCAGGTTCCTACACACTAAGCACCAGTTGTATCCCAGTCACTGAAACAACCAAAAAGTATGCCCACACACCTCCAGCTCCGGTTCAGATAAGCACATCCTAGAGAGAGCTGATATACCCAAAGTTGGGAATCGGGAAGGTTCCACCTGTTGACTGTCCCCCCTCAGTTTCTCGTTTTGTTTTTTCCCTGCATCCTATGCGCATGCTCCTGGCAGCTTCCTGGTGAATTTACAGTACCGCCGCCTCTACCAAAGCATGAACTCCCAGTACCTGAAACTGCTAAGCTCACAGGTATGTGTGTGCAGCACAGCAGGACCCAGCTCCATGGTAGCTGTAGGCGCTAGAGTAACACCACGTCAAGTGGGGCACCTCTGTAGAGCTTGTTCCACCACACCCTGGTTGTTGGTTTACGTTGCTATTATTCTGAGACTGTCTTGCTCTGTAGCCCAGGCTGGCTTTGAACACATAACAGTCCTATCTCCGTGTATGCCAATGTTTGGCTCTGGGAAAAGTTCTTGGCTGTGTTTTCCCTCTGTCTGTAAAAAAAAAAGCCAGTCTGGGTTCCACAGTAAGACTGTCCTATTTGGGGTATAGTGGTAATTTTCTTTTTTTTTTTTTTTTTTTTTTTTGGTTTTTTTCGAGACAGGGTTTCTCTGTATAGCCCGGGCTGTCCTGGAACTCACTCTGTAGACCAGGCTGGCCTCGAACTCAGAAATCCGCCTGCCTCTGCCTCCCGAGTGCTGGGATTAAAGGCGTGCGCCACCACCGCCCGGCTAGTGGTAATTTTCTAGTTGATTCATACTGGACATGTAGCATACAGCATGAGAATTTCAGGTTTCTCTTCTTAGCTGGGCTTCTGAATCCCTGGAAAGTAGGGCTTGAACCAAGGAAGGGCTAAGGGTCTGGGCCCAGTCCACACTCCTGTTCTTCCCCTTGTCCTACTCCAGAAATACCAGATCCTCCTGTACAATGGTGACGTGGACATGGCCTGCAACTTCATGGGGGATGAGTGGTTTGTGGATTCCCTCAACCAGAAGGTAAGATGCTGCTGGGGAGCTGGGCTGGCTGCCAGGAGAGGGCGAGCCTGGAGAGGAGTCTCCAGCCCTGAAATCTTGAGAGCAGCTTTGACCAAGGATGGTGGGAGCCACTGGCATTTGTCTTTCCCAATGGGACAGATGGAGGTGCAGCGCCGACCCTGGCTGGTGGACTACGGGGAGAGCGGAGAGCAGGTAGCCGGCTTCGTGAAGGAGTGTTCACACATCACCTTCCTAACCATCAAGGTAGGACTCTGAGCCTAGTGAGGGACAGCCAGAGCCAGAGGGAGGAGTGGTGTGACCTCTGCTTGCCCACCCTCTGGCCTTTGATCATTCCGGGTCCCCCGTGATGTATCGGGCGAGCTTGCAGGGTAAGGAGGAGGAGAGTTAAGGATGAAGGAAGTGCCCGGAAGTGAGGGGGTGACATGTGCTGGGGATCCAAGTTTCTCATAAAGCTTTACTCCCCAGGGTGCCGGACACATGGTCCCCACGGACAAGCCCAGAGCTGCTTTTACCATGTTCTCCCGGTTCCTGAACAAGGAGCCTTACTGATAGCTGCCGGGACCCATGGAAATCCGCAGTACCTGATCAGCCCTCACAGCCTCTCTCAGTGGAGAGGAGCCCTCCTTTATGCGAAATGCCCCCGTGGGGCCACTCCTGCTCTAAAACTGCCCAGACTTCCCACAGCCCTGTGCATCCCAGCCTGGGCCTCAGGGCTTCACAGACAGCCTAGCACCAAGCAAGCACTTTGTTCCGCCCACAGTAGGGTGGCCTGACCTCCCAGACCTGCATTAAAAAAAAAAAAAGCCCCATCCCAGGACCCCAACAGAGCTCTAGAGAGAGGCCAAGGAGAGGGGTGGATGGATTGTAATTGATGGTTGACTGATTGTGGAATTAAATCGGCTATAGCTTCCAACTGGGCTCTTCTCCGTGGCACCGGGACCACTAAGGCTGATGGGAAGGGGTGGGCAGGGGGTGCTGAGAAGACTCAGTTCAGTTCCTGAATGCCAGCTGCCCAGGTGGGGTGAAGGGCTCAGGCAGCTGCAGCAGAGGGTGGAGGGACACCGGAGTCCACAACGTTGACACCACGGTTCTTGTCAATCACTTCTCGAAGCCCTTTGGCAAAGTGGAGGTCAGCCCCAACGGTGACGAAGCCCTGTGGGAGGGGACAGGGAGCCTTGCTCACCAGTTCAGCTAGTGTGAGGGGTTTAGAGGAAGCAGATAGCACTGGAGTGTTGCAGGAACTGGAAACCCCTGGCCTACATGCTCCTTACCACAATGTACTTACTGCGTGGTTGGTCACCACCTCACGCACGAAGTTGATACCCTCAGGGAGGGGGATCTGCACCCCACGCCAGGTACGCTCTGTGGATGGAAGAGGCAAGCTCAGCCTGGGTGTTCATCAGCCCATCCGTGTTGTCGTGTGCACCCTGCCATCCACCCTGTCCCCACTCCTTCTTCCCACCCGCAGTCCCTACCGTTCAGCAAAGGCATCACTCCGATTTGCAGCAGCGTCTTCAGTGGAGCCTGTAGTGGGATCAGCTGAGGGGGAAAAAAAGGACACAGCGCATGCACATGCGGTTGTGTGAGCGGCCAGCTTGCCCCAGGCCTGGGCCCACCCATTGCCATCCCCAACTCACTGCGAGAGACTCCAACGCAGACTGATTTGAGTAGATTTGAAACCTGTGGGAGAGAAATGCACCATGAAACCTGGGAACTTCCTTTCCTTGGCCACTACCTAAAAGATGGCCCAAGTGACATCATTCCCAGCCCCACCCAATCATCCTTCCAAGTAGCTTCCATTTCCCAGGTGTGCATCCCTGAGTGACCCTCTTGTCACTGGAGCCCCCTTTCTTTAAGCATGCTGCTTTTCATTTGTCGGGAATGCCTATGTGCCATGCCTCTGAGGCTAGGTCAACAAGTATGGTTTGTTTTATCTAACAAAATTCAGCAGTGTTTTACTCCCTGTCAGATACCAAGCTCATTCAAAAAGATTACAATAGCACTGGCAAAATGGCTCAGTGTGGTGAGTAACAGGTCCGACTACCTGAGTTTGATCCCTAGGACACACATAGTAGAGAATGAGCAGGTTGACCTTTGACCATCACATGCACTGTGTGACATGTGAGTGCCCTCACACATAAATGTGTATGCACACAGGCATGCACATACACGAGTTAATTAGAAAAAAAAAAAAAGCCAGCTGTGGTAGTCCATAACTTTTAATGCCAGCACTCAGGAGACCGAGGCAGGTGGCTTTCTTTGAATTTGAGATCAGCCCAGCCTACAGAGTGAGATTTTTGTCTCAAAAGAGGTTTGAAGAGGTACACAATACTGAACAGATGGCTCAGAGGTCAAGAGGGCTTGGCCTCTGCTTCTCCAGAGGATCTGAGTTCAGATCCCAGCACCCACGTCTGGTAGCTCACATGGCTGGTAACTCTAGCTTTAGGACATCTGAAACACTCTTCTGATCTCTCCAGGCTCCCACACATACATGGCGCGCACACACACATTACACACTACACACACAGCACACACATATCAAATAGGGGGCAGGAGAAAGATGATGGTTCAGTGACTAAGAGCTCACACTGCTCTGGGGGACCAGCACCTATGACACACGACATGGAACTCCAGCTCTGGGAGAAGGCAATGCTCTGGGTACCTGCACTCACACTCACACATACAAACTTGAGAGCTGCCATGGTCATACAGGCTACAGGCCTTTAGTCCCAACAGCCTGCCTTTAATTTCCACACTCAGGGGGTAGAAATAGATTTCTGTGAGTTCCAGGCTAGCCTTGTCTACATATTAAGTCCCTGTCTCATTTAAAGGGAAAAAAAAGTCAGGCAGTGGTGGCGCATGCCTTTAATCCTAGGACTCAGGAGGCAGAGGCAGGTGGAGTTCGAGGCCAGCCTGGTCTACAGAGTAAGTTCCAATTACAGGATGACCAGGGTTACACAGAGAAACCCTGTCTTGAAAAACAACAAAAACAAAATGAAAGAACAAAAAGCAAAGAGAAAAGGAAAAGTTAAAATGCTGGACTGGAGACATGGAGTATGTACAAAGCCTGGGCTCCATTCCCAGGGCCACATAAATATACATACATGTGTGGCTGGGGTGTACACACACACACACAGGCACACAAGAGAGAGAGGAGAGAGAGAGAGCACCTGAGTAAAAGGTGCACATGTGTAGGGGTAAATTTGTACATGTAGAGGATGGGTCACACCATTCTCCATGTTTTGAGACAGAGTCCTTTTTTTTTTGTTTGTTTTTCGAGACAGGGTTTCTCTGTGTAGCCCTGGCTATCCTGGAACTCACTCTGGAAACCAGGCTGGCCTCGAGCTCAGAAATCTGCCTGCTTCTGCCTCTCAAGTGCTGGGATTAAAGGCGTGCACCATCACCGCCTGGCAGAAACAGAGTCTCTTACTGGCCCAAGGCTCCAGCATTTGGTTGAGCTGGCTGGGGAGTGAGCCCCAGGGATCTGTTTCCTCCCTAGTTCTGGGATCACAAGCCATTGCCTCTATGCTCAGTCTTTAAAGTGAGTTTTAGGACTCAAACTCATCCTTAAATTCATTCATATCAGCTATCTCTCCAGTCCTTGGGGTTTTTTTGGTTTGGTTTGGTTTGGGTTGGGTTTTTTTGTTTGATTGTTTGTTTTTGTTTTTTGAGTTAATGGTGTTTGCTTGAAACAGTATCTTGCTGTGTAGGTTAGTCTTGACTGACCTCCACCGCAAATTTCCTACCTTAGCTTCCCTGGTGCTAGGATTACCTGGCCGAGCTGCAACATTGTAAACCACCTAGTGACTCAGTCCTCACTCACAGCCCCGAGACTCTGGGACTGTTAGAAATTGTTACTGATGACGAAACTGAAGGTGGTCAAGTGAACAGCCGGAAGTTACACCGCTGTGTGGACTAGACCCTGCCTCGAGATTCCAAGGCGAGCCTCTACCCTGCACTGTCTCACTTCCACCGAAGCAGCACTGAACAACTTCTGTAGCTACACCATCTACTATGTAGCCACTAGTTAATGAACTGTGACTTCGGCAGCTTAACTGCTGTTGAATTATAATTATACAAATGTAGCACATGACCTGGGGCGATGCCCTTAAATACAGCCTTAGGAAGTACAAGGTGTTTTCCCCGGTATTTTGCACAGGAGCAAATGAGCCTTAGAAAGATATAATGTCTTGCATCTGGATTCCTGCAGAGCTGAGTTGATACTCAAACCAATGTCTCCATCCTCTCTGCTATGTGACTGCAGGAGTGTCGTTTACCTAAGCAATTTACTTGTCTCGAAGAATACCTGCTTTGCCTGCTTCTAGAAGATGAGAGAATGCAAGAATGCTTTAAGAAACCGCTGTTAGCCAGGAGTGGTGACCTGTGCCTGTAATCCCAACACTCAGGAGGCACATCTTCTCTGAGTTTGAGGCCATCCTGGTCTATACATACAATGCCAGTGCTACATAGTGAGACATTGTCTTAAGAGAAAAACCAATTTGGGAGCTGGGAGTTGTAGTTCAGTTGGTATAGTGTTGCCAGGCACTAGTTCCCTGGGTTCAGTTCCTGAGCATTGGATAAACAGGACACGGTAGAGTGTGCCTGTAATCCCAGCATACTGAAGATGCAAGCAGGATCATCTTTGGCTACACAGTAAGATAGATTTTGGATGTGTAGGTGCAGGTATATTTGTACCTAGCATGCCTGTGAAGGTCAGAAGATAGCCTCCAGGGCATTAGTCTGTAACGCCTCCCACCTTTTGTTTGAGACTGGTGTTTCTGCTGGTCTGGAAATTCACCACATAGGCCAGACTAGCTGTCCTCTAAGATTGCAACAATCCACCTGGCTCTGGTCATCATCACTGGGATTAAAGGCATGTGTCATGTTTAGCTCTTCCCGTTAGTTCTAGGGAGAGAGACCTTGTGCTTGCAAGGTAAGTACTTTACCAAAGAAACCGTCTCTGCATCCTGGAGTTCAAATCTCTCTCTCTCTCTCTCTCTCTCTCTCTCTCTCTCTCTCTCTCTCTTCCTTTCTTTCTTTTGAAACAGGGTCTCACTAGTTAACTCTGGGTAGTCTAGCCCTCACTGTGTAGACTACAGTGACCTTAAACTCACAGAGATCCACCTGCCTAATGTTGAGTGCTGGGCTTAAAGCTGTGAGCCCTAACACCCGACCTCGATTTCAGTTTGTGTAAGTACTATCAAGGACAGACCCCAGCTTATTGGAGGCTTACAGAAGAAGCTCAGCTTTAGCCCCGTGGTTCTGTTGAGCAGGTATCACTATCCTGGACCCAGCCAGGATCCTTATCAACTGCATACCTTCGAAGGTCCAGCTTTGCTCGAAGCGCCTTGCCCCGGAGTGTCAACTTAGCACTGAGACGGCCTTCCTGATGGAAAGTATGTGGGGACACTATAAACAGGAAAGGTCCACAACCCACTTCTCACCAGCCCCCCAGGTACCCTCATCCTGGGGTTCATACCATGATCATCTTGGACAGCTCAACTTCTGGCAGCATGGGCGGGGCTAAGGTGATGGTGACGCTGGCAGTGACGGAGATGGTGGTGCCTGTCGGCTTGATGGTACAACGTGGAGGGCTCGTGGCCTCTAGCTTCAGCTTGAGTGGGGAGTTAATCACGGTGGGGCTCTGGAGGCAGAGGAAGGAAGGCAGATCATAGTGGCCACTACGGGACGAAGCCTCAGCCCTTTTGGAGGCAATGGGTTGTAAGTACAGATGACATGGTGCCACCCCACCCCCTTTTGACCTATACCCTGGCCCCAAGAGTTAGTCAAAGTAGTATCCTTCCTTCCTTCTCTTGAGATGGGCTCTTGCTTTGTTGCCTAGCTGGTCCTGGAGAACCCTGGACGCTGGTGCTCCTCTGGCTCAGCCTTCAAGTGCTGAAATCATAACAGGCATCCTACCTGACTCACTCTCCTCCCCTCAATATTCAATTCAGACTCAAAACCCAAGTTGGGACTCCCCAGGTCCAGCCTTTTTGTTTAAACATCCCAGACCCGGCCTCCACATCTCTGAGCTGCTCTGCAGGCCGTATAATACTATTAAATGCACACGCTTACTCATTGCTAAGCGTGATGCTGAGCTGGGTGTGGTAGCAAAACCTGTAATCCCAGTCTTTGGGAGTAGAGCCAGGATGATCAGGCAGCATTCGGATCTATATGTATACATTTTAGCCTGGGCTAATGAGATCCGGTCTCAAAAACAAACATTCCCTTAAGCATGGTTCTGACCACAGCATATGTATTAGATCATTTAAGTCCCGAACAACCAGGTCTGCCAGGTACTGTTATTCCCACTTTGTGTGTGTGTGTGTGTGTGTGTGTGTGTGTGTGTGTGTATTTGTGTATCTATCACATGCACCTATATCCCTGCTAAAGGTCAACTTTAGGTGGCTTCCTTTATCACTTTTTTTTTTGTTTTGCTTTGTTTTTCGAGACAGGGTTTCTCTGTATAGCCCTGGCTGTCCTGGAACTCACTCTGTAGACCAAGCTGGCCTCGAACTCAGAAATCCACCTGTCTCTGCCTCCCAAGTTCTGGGATTAAAGGCGTGAGCCACCACTGCCCGGCCCTTTATCACTTTTTTTTTTTTTTTTTTTTTTTTGGGTTTTTTAGACAGGGTTTCTCTGTATAGTCCTGGCTGTCCTGGAACTCACTCTGTAGACCAGGCTGGCCTCGAACTCAGAAATCCGCCTGCCTCTGCCTCCCGAGTGCTGGGATTAAAGGCGTGCGCCACCACCGCCCGGCCCCTTTATCACTTTTATATAACCAGTATTATGTCTTGAGGCAGAACATCGCACTGAACCTGGAGCTCGGGGGAGTCTTGTCTCCTCACCAAAAGGGCTGCTCTTTACGTGGGTGCTAGGGACCCAAGCTCAGGTCCTCATATATTTAAGGCAAGCACTTTGCCAACTGAAGCGGACCCTCCGGGAAGTGGAAGCAGACAGGCTAAGGCTGTTCGAGGTCATGAGGTCATTCAGCTGCAGAGCTGACAGATGAATCCAGGCAGCCTTGACAACTCTGCCTGTGCGTTTAACTACTCAGCAGCTGTATGACAGAGATGCCGACAGCAATGACAGCATCGCTGTTTCCGGGGACACGCACTCTGTAGCAGATGCTCTTCTAATTACATGTGTTACTTCATTGGAAACTCATGACAGGCTTACAAGGTCGTATATGTAGGGGAGGCCAGCATGATCTACAGTCACACAGAGCCCTGTCATTTACAGAACGGAACTAAGAACATGTTCCCTAATGGCACATGGAAAAAAATATATTTCACACATACATATATATAATTTATTTTTATCTTATGTATGTGAGTATTTTGTTCAAATGTAGTTCTGTATATCACATGCACGCAGTGCCCTCAGAGGCCAGAAGAGGGCATTGGGTCCTCTGGAACTAAAGTTGCTGACAGTTGTTAGCCACCACGTAGGTGCTAGAAACCAAACAGTGGGTCATCTTTGAGAGCAGCAAGACCACTGAGCCATCTTTCCAACCCCACGGAGTATATATCTTTTTTTTTTTTTTAAAGAATTTTCAGACTAGGAATGGAACTTGGGGCTTTAGGCATGCTATACAAGGATTCTACTAGCTGAAGTATATCTCTAACCCCCTGTTTTACATTTTTAATTCCCTCTCTCCTCCTGCATTAAGAAAAGAGTAAGCAAATGAACATCCTAGTTTTCCCGAAAAGTCCCTGCGCTGGGAAGCACTGGTTCTCTCCAACCTCACAGCTGCTCTGTGAAGGTGATGGGACAAGAAGCACCAACCCTGCTTCACTGAGTGGGAAATAGATATGGCAAGGCGAGGGGGCTTGGCTGCAAGCAAAAGGCCTCGTCTCCTCCACAGCCACCACTGGAGACCTCGCACGTACCCGCCAGCTATTCCTTCACTGCTGTGTAGGTGGGGTAACCTCCAACTCTGGCCACACCCCAGCCTCTAGTCAATACTCACCTGGAGAACAATGCTCCCAAAGTAGGTGGCCCTTAGAAGCATGTCCAGATCACTTGGCACCTGGACAGAGGAATTAGAAACGAGACAGAGTAATTGGCCTCTCTATCATGGGCCCTTCTTACTTAGTTACCCTCAGACAAACCCTGGTGTACCTTGTCCCCAACAAGTGTCAGCTGCAGCGCTCCAGCCTGGAAATAGCTCTCCATGGCAGAATCAAAGAAGAACTCAGAGAAGGCCACGTACACCATCCTCTTGTCATCCTCCAGCTGAGGCTCCACCGCTCTGTTGAGGAGGCTCCAGTTGTCCTCCTTCAGAGGGAAGAATGCTCCCTGGAATTGGGAGGTCAGCATCAGGGTCAAGGCAGATTGGATCTGTGCCAGGCACAGTCAGAGGCCACGGGGAACTGGACTCTATGGCTGCTCTGGAGGGGCTCACAAGCTCATCTCTCAAAAAGCGTTGCAAAGAGGCTTGGAGGGCGGGAGGAACAGGGCAGAGAGCACAAGAAGCGAGTCGTGGAACTGGACAGATGGCCCAGATATTAAGAGCATGTACTGATCTCCCAAAGGACTGGATCAAAATTCCCAGTACCCACATAGGGAGTGGCTCAACAGTCTGCCAGTTCCAGGGGATCTGACTCCACCTTCTGTCCTCCTCCCGCCCCCCGCCCCCGGCACTGCATACCCATGGGTACACTTACATACAAGTGGGCAACACATCGATATACATAAATAAAGAAGCCCAGAAAGAAACAAAGAATGAAAAGAAAGGCAGCGGGGTCCAGGAAAAGTAACCCGGCAAAGGAGGGCTCTGGATGACCATGGGTCCCGGGGCCACAGTAATCCCAGCTGCATGGCTACCCAGTTCCAGGTACTCATTGTCCATCTCTACTTGTGTGATTTTGAGATGTAGCCCTGGCTGGACTCAACTTCGTGACAATCCTCCTGCCTTAGTCTTTTGTGTGTTGGAATATATCAGCACATACTACCGAGTTTGAGGCCAGCCTGGTCTACATAGGAGCTCCTGGCCATCTAGCACTACATAGTGAGACTATGTCTTAAAAAACAAACAAACAAACAAACAAACCCTGAAACCTTACAGGCTCAGGATGGCTTCCCTACTTCTAAGCACATGTTGAGCAAAATAAAAGAAAAAGTCTCAATCCAATTCAAAGACACCCCAGTAGTTCCTGATGGTTTCCTGGCCAGGGACTGAAGGGGCAATAATCCAGCTGGGAGGGATCTCACCTGGTGAGTCCAGCCACTCCAGATGTCAAAAATGCTGGAAGGCAGTTTGAGTCATCACTCCAAGGCCAGAGAAGAAAAAGTCCACTAAGCTGGTCATGGGTGGATGCTTGTCTGAGCCTGTTAAGGATGCTAATGGGGTTTGAGGTTTGATTCAGTCGTGTGTGTGTGTGTGTGTGTGTGTGTGTGTGTGTGTCTTCTAAGACAGAGTCTCTCTGTGCAGCCCTGGCTGTCCTGGAACTTATTGTGTAGACTAGACTGGCCTCAAACTCACAGAGATCCACCAGTCTCTGCCTCCCGAGTGCTGAGGTAAAAGGCACACACCACCATGCCCAGCTTGATTACCGTGACCTTCTTTCAGCCTTATCCTGATTCTCTGCCTGGGCCATGTAATGCTGAGTTGTGTAAACTCGGCTTGTTCCCACCAGGAGGGAATTGTTTCCTCCACCCATGGGCCCCTGGTCCCTTTCTCGTCTTCCCTTCCCTCTCATGTCACTAACCAGGCATCAGCCAAGGACTCTCACTACTGGACATGAAACAAACGGAGCTACTGATAACTCCCAGGGTCCCTTAGACAGGGCCCACTGGAGGGGTACTCCAACTGCCACACCTGACAACTTACTCAGCTCCAAGAAGCCAGATTGATAGCTACCTAAATTCCTTCCCTGAAGGCAGTTAGAGTTACCCCCTTGGGGTAGGAGGGAATGAGAAGGTAGAAACAGGCCAAGTGGAACAGAAACCCCCACAGACCCAGCTGTGAGTAAATTCTAGCTGGGGGCAGGACCACCAGAGAGGAGCCTCTCTGCTTCCTGCTTCCTGGTTATCTGTCACTCCTGCCTCAGAGCTATACCTGAAGAGGGGACTGAAAGCTAAAAGGCTCCTGGCCACTTCATGGGTGAGCTGACTGGACTGACTGGCTCCTTCCCCTCGCCACCCTCATTTCAGTCATCATTCCTGGAAAAGGCCCCAGGCTAGCACCTCGAGAGTACTGTGCTTCCAGGGACCCCTCCTACTAGCTGGGAATTCTACTCTTTCTCTTAAATTCTCTGTAATAGAATACTTTTTTTGAGACAGGATTTCTCTGTATAGCCTTGGTCATTCCGGTTTGTACACCAGGCTAGCCTCAAACTCAATGAGTGCTGGGAATAAAGGAGTTCACCACTACCACCCAGCTCAGCTAAAATACTTATTTCTAAACTCAAAATAAAAAAATAAAAAATAAAAATAAAAATAAAAAAATTTAACAATACAACTGGCTTTTCATACCCATAAATTCAACCATAATTAAAAACAGCAGTTGCAAGCTGGAGAGATGGCTCAGTGGTTAAGAGCACCAGCTGTTCCTCCAGAGAATGTGGGTTCAGTTCCCAGCAACCATATGGCAGCTCAGGGCATCTGATACTCTCTTCATGCATATGGTACACATACATACATGCACACAAAACCACCCACACAGAGAAAATAAATCTTAAAAAGAAAAAGATAAAAAGAAGCATCCGTGCCTTTAGTTCTACCACTTGGGGGCAGAGACAGGAGGATCTTTGTGAGCTTAAGGTCAGCCTAGTTTACAGAGTTAGTTCCAGAACAGCCAGGGCTACATAAAGAAAGCTTGTCTTAAACAAACAAACAAACAAAAAACAGCATTGTCAGGCCTGCAAGATGGCTCAGCAGGTAAGGGAGCTTGGAGCCAATCCTGAGGACCCAAGTTTGATCCCAAGGACCCTAGGAAGGAGGAGAGAATCAACTTTCACAAGCTGTCTTCTAACGTCCACATGTGTACTACGCACACACAGGCACATGCACGTGCGCGCACACGCGGGCACACACACACACACAGACACACATTATATCTATCAGTGGATGTTTGAAGATTATTTGTGACATACATGGGATACCATTTTAAATAAATGAACTTGAACATCCTTAGATCGTGGTGTCTATGGAAGGCTTGGATTCGATCTCGGAAACTGAAAGAAGACTATTAGCACCTGAATCCCACGGTCAAGAGCAGGCAGGAGACAGGCAAGGCATAAGCAAGCCCCTGAGGACTTCTGAGGAACTACAGAGGTCCAGAATGAAGTTAGAAAAGTGGGGCTCCGGCTGGAGAGATGGCTCAGCAGTTAAGAGCACTGGCTGCTCTCCCAGAAGTCCTGAGTTCAATTCCCAGCCACCACATCTGTAATGAGATCCGATGCCCTCTTCCGGTGTGTCTGAAGACAGCGACGGTGTACTCACATACATAAAATAAATAAATAAATCTTGAAAAAAAATTCTTTAAAGAAAAAGAAAGTTAGGGCTCGACCTCCAATCTAGGAGGCTGAACCTAACCCTGCAGCAGAAACAGGAGCCACAGCAGACCAGAGTGACCCCTCAGAGCCCTGCTCGGCCGCAGAGAGGCGGGCAGCCCATCAGCAGTCAGAGGTCACAGGCACCAACCCAGGCAGCTCACCCGGAATTCCATATCCAGATTGCCGTTGGAGACCACAGGATCCTTCAGAAGGGAGTAATCAATGCCGACGAGACTATCCACAGAACTACGCACTGCAGAAAGGGGCTCGGGTCAGTCCAAGCTGGGTGACACTGGGTCCTGGGGTTAACCTTTCTGTGTCTGTCAATGATAACCAGTGACATCCCCCTCCCTGAGGTCTTATGAAGATCAAATTGGCTTTAGAGCCTGGTGTGCTGTAGGTGTTCAGTCAGGAGGCCGTTGTCAGATCTACTACTAAGCCTATTGTAAGGTTTTCATCAAGTCACTAAGCAAGGAGGGGCTGGCAAAATGACTTCACTGGGTAAAGGAGCTCCCCTCCAAAGCTGTGCAAACCCGAGTTCAATCCCCAGGACCCAGAGGAAGGAGACAATCAATGTTGTCCTCCAACCTCCACACGTACACCATGATACAGATTTGAACATACGCACGTGCACGAGTGCACACACAGTTATAACGTGTTTTAAATGTTTAAGATGGCTAAGGAGTCATTCCCCTGCCTCCCTTTTCTTTCTTTTAATTTTCTTTTTTCTTTTGGTTTTTTCGAGATAGGGTGTCTCTGTGTAGCTCTGGCTGTCCTGGAACTCACTCTGTAGACCAGGCTGGCCTCGAACTCAGAAATCTGCCTGCCTTTGCCTCCCAAGTGCTGGGATTAAAGGCGTGCACTGCCACTGTCCGGCATGCCTTCCTTTTCAATCCCCTTTACCCAACTATCCAACAGGCCTGATAGGTCAAGATCCCTGACCAGCAGTAGACACACATTGTGGCATGGGAAGGGATTCATGTTAATTGATCACACATGAAATGCAAGCCGACGAAGACAAACAGGGGCCCTGTGGTCAGCAAGCATGTATTTAACTCCTGGTGGAGGTGTTGCCAGTCAAACGACGACACCAGAACCACAAGAGAGTGTTTACTTACCTTAGATTACACAGTAAGTCAATGACATCTCTGAACCCAGGACCGGTCTATGGCTGGACTGGGAAGGGACTCTCTGAGACACTGTATGATAGCAACATACAGCTTCCTTCTATCCCCGGCCCCAGCTCCAGTCCCCACACTGACTCACCGGGCACCGTGTCCAGGAGGGAGTTGAGCAGCACCTTCCCAGCGTGGTAGAGCACAGGGCAGATCTGGGGGACCAGGCGAGAGTCAGGGATTCTTAGAACCAGGCCACCCCTACTCTGCTACCCAGGCCTGCCATAGCCCACACCTGCTGGTTGAGGAGGAACCGCATCCCAGAAGTGATGAACGTGGAAAAAAAGTTATACATCCTCCTGCAAGGAAAAGAGAGCCTGGGTTAGCCCTGCCGTGACCATGAGCCAGGCCCAGGAGAAATGACAGTGCCCAAAAGGAACAGGTACAACAGGGTTTCCTTGGTCCCAGCCAGCTCCTCAATAGAATTCTCCAGGACCCAAGCCCCAGCCCCTGACCCTCAAGCCTCACCAGCCCCCTGACCCTCCCCTGGCAACCGCCTCACATTCTCAAGCCTCTCAGAGACTCCCACATCTATTATATACCCGAGATGCCCTCCCCAGTGTTTCTGCCCTCTGTGGCCTCCTAACTGGGTCCAGATACCTCCTCTTCCAGGAAGGCTCCTCAGATCACCCCCACCTAAATCTCACCACCCTGAACACTACCTTGGTTCTACTTCTTGGTCCTCACGACACTGTTTTAATCCTTCTAGCCAAGCTCTGAATGCTTCCTCAACCCTTAGGGCCAGGGACACGCTACACTTGTTGAGCAAACAAAATCTGACAGTGTGCAAACACTGGATGACAAATCTACCAGGTTTTTAATTCAAACAACCAGCACCCAGGATCCAGGATCTATCGTGTTACTTTTCGTTATTGTAATTGAGAATGCGATACAGCCCCAACAATGCATGCCAAGCCTGTGAGTTTCAGGGTGTTTTTTGGCATAGTTTGACAGATTCTCATTCTATAGCCCTGACTGACCTAAGATGACCTAGTCCAGGCTGGCCTCCAACTCATAGAGACCCACCCGTCTGCCTCCTGGGTGTTGGAGTTTTAAAGGTGCATACTTCCATGCCTGCCTCAAGTTTTATTGCTAAATTCAGGTACTGAGAAAAGAACCCAGGGCTGCATGCTTACTAGACAGGCACTCTACCACTGAGCAAACTCCATCCTCGGACATACTCCTCCCAACACTTAGACATTTATCATATGCCAGGGACTGTCTAGATATTCTGTATCACACAGTGCTCACAAGGATCTGCTAAAATAGATTTCATTCTCTGAGGCTCCGAGCATCGGTGACTTGCCCAAGTTCATACAGCCTGGATGTGGCGGAACTCGGATTTGGACATACTCAGTGAGACTCCTAAGTTTAGTGCTTTCCTTTTCTACACCAGGAAGTTGGACTGTGGGGCTCAAAAGCTGTGTCCTGGGGCTGGGACTCACCTGAAGGTTCCCCCGAAGGCCATATTCATTTTAGACACAGAGGCCTCACAGGAGACATTGGATACTTTAATCCGACCAGTGGAATCCTGGGAGAGCTGCAGACCTGTTTGGATGGACACACCCTCGGCCGAGGCATTGATATAGCCTCCATCATAGCTGTGAAAGTCGGTTCATGTTTACCCCAGTGGGAGATTAACCGAGGTTTCTAGCCCTCTCTTTACCCCATACAACACGATACTTTTTTTTCAAGCGTGTACAAAATGTTTGTGATCATATACACCCTCATTGCCCTCTCATGCTCTTCCGTGCCTGAACTCTTCTTCCCAATATGACCCACCCTGACTTTTAGTCTGTTTGTTTGTTTGTTTGTTTGTTTGTTTTTTTAAAAATCCAAGGAGTTTAATTAGCCTTGTTTGTATAACCATGGGTGTGAAGTTATGAAGTAGAGAACGAACAAAGTCCCAGTGTCTATACCACTCTAGAAAAATGACTTCCCCCTCCCTCACAGCCATTCACTGCCTCAAGCCCCTCAGCTCTGGATGGAGACTCATAAACCCTCTTGAAACCTCTTCTTGACCTTTGCCAGACAACCTTCCAAACCCTCCTCTTGAATGGAGAAAATGAAACCTGAGAAGGCTAAAGGACACGGGGCCCCAGCCACCAGCCCCACCCCTGAGGGTTCAGGGTCCTCACAAGAACCAGTAGAGTAGCTGCCTCCGGAAGTGCAGCCCCAAGGATGCGTTGGAGATGTTCAACCACAGATCCTGGTCCGGCTGGAAGTGGAGCTCTGAGGATATCAACTGCAGGTGTGTGACCTTCACGCTACAGAGGACAGGGGTCAGGGTCAGTGTGGGGACCAAGGGGGACTGACTCACCTGGCCACAGGGACCCATCCCTCCTCTTCTAACTGCAAGCTGGGCAATCCTGGGCAATCTAGGTGGGTGGGATGGAGTTTTCCCTTGCCCCTCAAGAGCCCAACCTGGTTTATTCACTCTCTGGACCCAGAAGTTAAATATTGCCTTCCTCATTTATTTTTTTAAATGTATTTAATAGTTAAAAGATGGGGAAATTGGTGGCACACGCCTTTAATCCCAGCACTCGGGAGGCAGAGACAGGCAGATTTCTGAGTTCGAGGCCAGCCTGGTCTACAGAGTGAGTTCCAGGACAGCTAGGGCTACACAGAGAAACCCTGTCTCAAAAAAAAAAAAAAAAAAAAAAAGATGGGGAATTGCTGGGCATGGTGGCACACACATGCCTTTAACCAAAGCACTCAGGAGGCAGCGGTAGCCTCCTGATTTCTGGGTGAGTTCCAAGACAGCCAGCACCATACGGAGGAAATCCTGTCTCAAAACAAAACAAGATAAAAGACCGGGAGTGTCCATTTGTTATTCAGACTGATCTTGAATTTGTGAGCTCAAGTGATTTTTTTTGCAGGAATTTCATATGTATTTATATTATATTTTACACACACATAAAAGCTGGGTATAGTTTCATTTACATATATATTATATTATTATATATATAATATACATATACATAATCCTAGCTCTCAGGAGGCAGAAGCCAACCAGTCTCTGGGTTGAAGTCCAGCCTGGTTCACAAAATGAATTCTGGCCAGCCAGAGCTGGCTGAATTCTGGCCATAATAAGCTCTTGCCTCAAGAATAAAATAAATAGGAGCTGGAGAGATGGCTCAGCGTTAAGACCACTGGCTGCTCTTCAAAGGGACCCTGGTTCAATTCCCAGCACCCACAAGGCATCTCACAACTGTCTATAACTATCGTTCCAAAAGGCACCAACGCCCTCACACAGACATTCACGCAGACAAAACACCAATGCACATACATTAAAATTAGATAAAATCCTAAAAATAAATAAGTAAAAATTCTATGGTCTTGCTCGCACCCCATGCCCTGCCCACACTGTGTTTGCTAGACCTGCTTTCGTCTTTTTGTTTTTTAGTTTTTTTGTTGTTTTGTTTTAAAGCCCAGTTTGGCCTTTAACTTGGGATCCTGTCCCAGACTCCTGACTGCTGGATCGCAGGTGTGTGCCAGGCTCAGCTTTCCACCTGGTCCTCTGACTTTTCCTCCATCACTTTAACTCACCCCATGTCACAGCCCTTCTGTCTCCCCATCCTAGGCCTCTCTCTTTCTGGCGCCACGGCGCCACCCTATGGCTAAACTCCACCCTCACCCACAGGTAAATTCTTCCAGCGTACCTCCGCGCTGTTCTTCGGTCCAAGCTTCAATTCTACTGGTTCGTATTCGTGGGCCCGCCTACCTCCAGTCTTTTTACCTAGTAGTCTCATTTAATTGGCCACACCCAGCACCTTTGAGACCCCGCCCCCAGGTCCTACTTACTCGGAGATGTTGTAGTAGAAGTGGCCCTTTGCGCCGTACACATCTGGGATGGTGATGGTCTCCAGCTCTTGCTCCAGAAAGCGCAGCCCCTCCTGCTTCACTGAGGTAGCACGGAGACACTCAGGTCCCACGCCCGTGGCCAGGTCACCCTACCCGGTCCACGTCTCCCGCCGCGCGCCTTACCCAGCTCCAGGGCCGCGGAGGTGACGCGGATCTTGCAGCCCGGGAGCTCAGCGTGGGCACCTGTCAGGAGCGCTAGGAAGAGGGCCTGGAGCAGGGCCATGGCGACCAAGCCTGGGGGCAGGGTGAGGTCGGGTCGCAGGTGTCCTCTGGGAGGCTCAAAACCCCACTCTTTGGACGTGCAGCTAGAACAGGGTGCTGGCCCAGACCGTTACTCCCCATAAAACTGTTTGGGGCACTCGGAACCAATCATCTTGTGTCTGTTTGCCTGATGCAAAACAGAGGTTCCGAAGCATGAGAAGACTTGCGCTTTGCCTCCAAAGGATTTGGGGCTCGGTTCCCCCATGCAACTGCCGCGTGACGGGTTTGGATCTCAGGAGGATGACACCCCCATCCCCCACCACCACTTTCCCTTTTCCTTCAGAGGAGGGCGTGTGCTGGCTTGTACGTTGGTATGGCGACGACCACAAGCACATTCCTGCTGTGTGGCTTGAGGTCTCCCAGGCCGCGCGCCGGGGTGGCTCCGCTGAGCGCTGTCCCCTGGGTCCCCCGGCCCCCCTAGCTCCTAAGTCTCAGCTATAAGGCATTCAGTCTGGTGCCCCATCCCAGCGCCCTCCTTCATCCACTCTCCTCCCCACCTGGGTTTAGTGCGCCACGGGGCTCAGGAGGGTCTGGGGATGCGATGGGGACGCGCCCCAACTCACTTAGTAGCGCGGTCACGTGGGGCGACAGGCGGCGCGGGGGATCCGGGCGGCGGGGTCTGGCGGGTAGCGCGGGACCAGCAGCCTTTATAAGTCTGGGCCTCCGACCCCCCTCCTCGCCACTCTTCTCCCCTCCTCCTTGGGGGCTGGGAGGGGACGGGGCGGGACGCTGGCAGTCGGGAGGGTGGAGAGGCCTGTGACATGCCTGCCTGCTGTCTGAACAAGTGGGGGATTCGCTCCTAAAAGAGCGAGGAAAGTGAAGAAAGCGGCTAGCCAAGCCTCTGCTGTCAGATTCCAGTCACACAGCTCTTCCTGCGCGCTCTTCAACAAACGTTTTTGCGCTGCTGCGGAGCCTCAGTTTCCTCATCCAGCACCGAGTGCCTCCTTATGGGCGCTCCCACTCAAAGCCAGGGGAAGCCAGTAGCAAGCCTAATTTCCCTTCTTTTCTCTCACAACCATCTCCCGCTGACTTTCTTATGAGGCCTTAACCTACTTGAGGATTTTAGGGTCCCAGGGACCTTCCCCTATTGGAGTAGCAATCATCCCAGAGGGAGACTGAATTCTTTAGTGACACCTCGGGGCTGGCTGCTCTGCACAGTGCCCCTCACCCCATGCACCTCCCGCACAGCTCCGAGCACCGCAAAGGAAAACCTACAATAGACGCTGGCTGTCTTTCTGTAGCCATGCGGGCGAAATAGGAAGGGGGAAGTGATAAAGATGTTTACTGAGCATATACTTAACACTCAGCACTCCGACAGCTCAGCTGACCCAATAGTCTTGTTTTGTCCAGGACCTTCCTGGATTCAGACCTGCGCTCGAGAATCCACTCAGTCCCAGGAGAACCAGAATGGCTAATCACTCTAGATCTGGTTTTACCTTCTTATAGTCTGTGAGGCTGCCTCTCTTAGGAATTCTCTCTGGCAGGAAACTGGAGGTTGAGACAATTCTGTCACTGTTACTGGAGCATTTGTTCCTAAACAGTGTGAGGCAGGGTTGGTAGCCCAGGAAGATCCCTAGACTCTGAGAGACCACCGCTTACATCCTAGGGTGTCAGTCCTTAGGACCCTTACTGAATCACTCAGATGATTTTCTCCGTTTGTTTGTTTTGTTTTTTTGTAGGGGAGGGAGGGTTGAGATAGGTTCTCATGTAGCCCAGGCTGGCCCTGAATTCTCTGAGAAGCAGAGGCTGATGGATCTCAAGTGAGTTCTTAGGCCAGCCTCGTCTACAGAGGGAGTTCCAGGACAGCCAGGGCTGTTACACAGAGAAACAGTCTCAAAAAAACAAGAAGAGGAGAAGGAGCAGCAGCAGCAGCAAACCTGGGATCTGGCTTGCATCTCAGTTCTGGGAAGCACTGCCTTGCCTGCTTGCTTGCCCTTCATCCTGCCTCTGCACACTGGCCTTTCTAGTCCTTTGGGCATCCCCCTTTTTCTCCCTCAGGTCTTTGCATTTGCTGTTCCCTCCTCCTAGAATGCTCTTCCACCTTCCTAAAGTTGGCTCCTGTCATTCTGTCCTCTGGTTAAATGGGGCCATTTTTCAGCAAACTTACTTCCTTGCTGACTTAGCACTTTCTCCCAACCACACAGCCCAGTTATCTCAACCCTGTAACCCTGGCTGGCCTGGAACTCCCCAAAATATATAAATTATATATATATATATATATATATATATATATATATATATATATATATATATATATA
>NW_021604638.1:9937991-9950646 GCF_004785775.1 Grammomys surdaster | reverse complement strand
ATATATATATATATATATATATATATATATATATATATATATATATAATTTATGTATTTATATTATATGTATATATGTATAATATATAGTATATATTGTATAAAATATTATATGTATTATATATGTTTATTTTCTGTCTTTTTTACATTCTGACCACAGTTTCCCCTCCTTCCTCTCTTCCCAGTTCCTCCCCCCACCTCCCCTCTATCCACTCCCCATCCACTCCTCCATTTCCCTTCAGAAAGGGGCAGGCCTCCCAGGATAAGCAATCAACCATGGCATATCAAATTGCAGTAAGACTAGGCACCTCCCTCTTGTATTGAGGCTCTACAGGGCATACCAGTAGAAAGAAAGTGTCCCTAAAGCAGGCAAAAAGAGTCAGAGACTCTTACCCCCACTGTTAGGAATCCCACAAGAACCATAACATATATGGAACCATAACATATAACCGTAACATATATGGAGAGGACCTAGGTCAGAGCCATACAGGCTCCCTGATTGTCAGCTCAGTCTCTGGGAGCCCCTGTGAGCACAGGTTGATTGATTTGATTCTGTGGGGTTTCTTGTGGTGTCCTTGAATTCTCTGGCTCCCTCAATCCTTTCTCCCCTCTTCTGTAGGACTCCTCAAGCTCCACCTAATGTTTGGCTGTGGGTCTCCGCATCCGTTTCCATTGGTTTCTGGATGGAGCGTCTCTGATGATGATTGAAAAAGATGCCATCTATGAGTATAGCAGAATATCATTAGGGATCATTACCTATTCTATGTCTCTAGGCTATCTGGTTCCTGGCCCTCCAGGCATTGTTACAAATCAGCTCCCTCTCAAGCCGGACCAGTTATTGGTTGGCCACTCCTACAATTTCTGTGCTACCTTTACCCCAGCACATCTTGTAGACAGGACAAATTGTAGGTCAAAGGTTTTGTGGCTGGGTTGGTGTCCCAGACCCTCCTCTGGAAGTCTTGCCTGGTTGCAGGAGATGGCCAGTTCAGGCCTCATATCACCCATTGCTAGGAGTCACTCTCATAGATTCTTGAGAGTTTACATTGCACTAACTTTCTAGCTTGTTCCAGAGATGCCACCCCATTACAGTTCTCCCTATACGCTCCCCAGACCTGATCTCTCCTGATCCTGTACCCACCCCCCCACCCAGACACTCCAGCCCAGATACACCCACCTCCATCCACCCGCAAAGTCAATTCTATTTCCTTATCACAGGGAGATTCATGTGTGCCCTCCCGAACCCCTCCTTGTTACTTAGTGTGTCTGGTCTATAGATTGTAACATAGTTATTCCTTATAGCTAATATCTATTTATAATGGAGTATATACCATGTCTGCTTTTCTGGGTCTGGGTTACTTCACTCAGGATGATTTTTTTTTCTACTTCCATCCGTTTGCCTGCAAATTTCTTTTTTCTTTTTTTTTCTGTTTTTGGTTTTCCAAGACAGGGTTTCTCTGTATAACCCTGACTGTCCTGGAACTCACTCTGTAGACCAGGCTGGCCTCGAACTAAGAAATCCCCCTGGCTCTGCCTCCAAAGTGCTGAGATTAAAGGCGTGCGCCACCACCGCCTGGCTGCCTGCAAATTTCATGTCATTGTTTTTAACAGTTGAGTAGTATTCCATTGTGTAAATGTGTCCATGTTTTCTTTATCCATTTTTTGGTTAGGGACATGTAGGCTGGAAGTCACTATTATAACCCAGGCACAGGTGTGACCTGGCAGGGATAGGAGAAGGTGCCTTCCCTCAGCCTGACTCCAGGAGCTTGCAGGCTTAGCCTGTCCTTTCATCTGTGTGGATTTCCCCTTTCCCTCACATTGTGTTGCGGTCTCATCCCTCAGTGACGCTGGCAGAATGCAGCCCAGGGAGGACTTTGGCAATCTCCCTGAGCGTCAGAATTTGTCTTGTGTGATGAAGGGGTGAGCTCCTGCCAAAGCCCTTCATGTTTGCCCATGGCCCTGAGGAAACTGGAGACCTCCTGGAACTCAAACGGAACCCTCTGTGCATCCAGACCAGCCACTAACACCAGGCTAGCCCATTAGTCAAGTGCTCTATACATAGACCTGGTTCAAGTCTTTTGCTATAGCATGTCATCCAATTTTTCTGGGAGAGGGCCAGAGGGAACATATTTTAGGCTTTCCTGGGCTCTACCACTGTACCGTGAGCAGACATGACCAGCCTGTAAGTGGATAGGCTGCCGCCTGGATGGGACACATTGTTCTAGAGGAAATAGCAAATGATCGTAAGCCTCAGTTTCCACATCTGCAAAATGAGAGTAATTAAGCAGCAGTGAGGGCTTATGCAATAAAGTATACAAAGTTACAAAAATGTATACAATGTATATAAAGTGTTACAAAAAGTATACAATGTATATAAAGTATACAAAGTACATATATGCTAGAGGACTCTATAGATAGAGTTGATAATTGCTATTTAGTTGTTTGACAGACTGCCCTGAGAATGTTCATTCACACTACACAAGGTTCACAGGGTCTCCTAAAACATAGACATCGTTACTTCCAACCAGGTTAGGAATTAGCTCAACCCAGCCACCCTCAGGCTGTTGGTCCTCTGTTTTTGTTCTTTTGGTGTTGGTGGATGGAACTCAGGCCCTTGTATGAGCTAGGCAAGTCCTGGACTCCTGAGTTACAGCTTTAGCCTTCTTAAAAAATATTTACTTTTTTATTGGGGAGAGGCGGTGCATGTCACAGTAAGCGTGTGCAGGCCAGAGGACAACTTGCTTGAGCCCCTTTTCCCCTTCCAACGTGTGGTCCCAGGGATTGAACTCAGGACTTCAGGCTTGGCCACAGTATCTTTACCCATGGAGACAGGCCACTGGCCCCCCAGCCCCTCTTCCTACTTTTTATTTTGAGATGGAGTCTTACTAAGTTTTCCAGGTTGACCTTGCACTTAACTCTGCAATGCATCCAGGCCTTGAGCTTGTGAGCTTCCTGCCTCAGCCCCTGGAGTAGCTAGGATGACTGGAAAGGGCCATTATGCCCACCTTAATGTCTCTCTGTTAAACAGATTGAGTGACTGAAGTACAACTGCATGAAATATCTGGTCCAAGCAAATAAACAGAAGCGCCGCTGGCCACGGGATGCCAAGCTGGATGGCTGCCCAAGATGTCAGCATATATAGTCTTCGCCTGACACCGTCTTCCTTTCATCTCCAGCTGTGTTTTCTTTGGACCCTAGCCCAGCTTGGGGAAGCTGAATCAGCCATCTTCCCCTCCTGCCCACCCCCACTCCGGTGCCCACCCAAGTCGCTCCTAGGGAGTTGACACCACCTCCCCCATCCTTGAAGCTGCAGCTCATTTGCCTGTGTGGTTCATCATAGGCGGGCCTGGGAGCACATGACAGGAGACCTGGGGTGGGGGACATGAGAAAGGGCAGCTGTCTGACCATAAAGACCATGATTACATCTGTTTCCAGAATGCAGTGGACAAAACAGTCCGCTCAGAGCCTGGACATTCACCAAATAGGGAAAAGGGAAATACAGGCTGGGTCTTTCTGAGTTCAGCCGGGAAGAACTGTTGGCTGCCTCTCCAAGATTACTAATGTTTGAAGATGGAGTCGTCTGTGTTCCTCTTTTCTTTCCCATTTCCTCCTTGAAAACCAGTTCCTTTTTCTGCGGAAGAGCCATCTGCCTGGTGCCAGGTGGCCTTTCCAGGTTCGAAACTAGCCGGTTTCAAAGTTTCCTTCAAGGTACCACCTCCTCAGGTTCTACCTAGGATCATTGTACTCACTGACCTGGGCCTCTCTGTCATGACCCTGATGTGATGTGGACCCTGAACAGCCTCTGACTTCCTTATTTTATTTATTACCATTACTGTTTTCTTGGGGCAGCACTGGACCTGGTCTGTACTAGGTGAGTGCTCTACTCTGCTTTGATGGCCAGCTCTTCTTCCTCTCTTATTATCTGTTTGTTTGTTTGTTTAATGTGTGTGTGAGGGTTTGCCTGCATGCATATATGTGCACCAATTACGTGACTGGTGTCCAGAGAGGTCAGAAGAGAGCAATGAATCCCCTGAAACCAGAGTTACAGACAGTTGTGAGCTGTTGAGTGGGTGCTGGGAATTGAACCCGGATCCTCTGGGAGAGCAGCCAGAGCTCTTAACTACCGAAACATCTCTCTAACCCCTTATTCATTTGTTCTTGAGACAGGATCTCTCTACATAGCTATGGCTAACCTGAAACCTGCTATGAAGACCAAGCTGATTTTAAACTCACAGAGATTTGTCTTCGATAGCCTGTCTCTGCTTCCCAAGTGCTGAGATTAAAGGTGGGATAGGCGGCCACACTGATGAATCCTTGTTGTTTTTTTTTTTAATGTGTGTGTGTGTGCATGTAAGAGGTGAGAAAGGGATGGATGAGTAGGGCCATTGTGCCCATCTTAATGTCTCTTTGTTAAACAGATTGAAGGACTGAAGTACAACTGCATGAAATATCTGATCCAAGCAAAAGCTCCCACTGGCTTCTGAATATATATATATATATATATATATATATATATATATATATATATACCATATATAATGTACCATATACAATATACCACATATATCATTCATATACCATATATATCATATACTATATATATGTATATGTATACATATATATATACACACACATACACACACACATATAGACATAGATGAATGAGCCAGAGGTAATCAGACAGACAGACAAATAGACAGCAAGCAAGTGCGTGAGTGTGCCTATGGATGCCAGGGATCAACTTCAGGTTTCCTATATCAGGTCGACCTTGCTTTTTCTGCTTTTCTCTCTGAGATAAAGTCTCTCACTTGGCCAGGGTCTCACTATCTGCCACCTAGACTATAAACAAGCCTCGAGATTTCTGCAGTGCCCCTTTCCCCAGGACAAGCTTTTTTTTATTACCACCCCACCCAGCGCTTTTCCAGCAAGCTCTTTAGGAGCTGAGCTGGTATGTGGCCCTCATTCCTTTCCCTTTTCCTCTTTCCTGTGACCCCAACTCACAGGAGCCTTCGCCCTCCCTGGTCCTAGGTCTCCTGACTCTCTGGGCTTCATAACACTTTCTAGCCCCAAACTGTTAGGAGCAGTGGGTGGGGCATCTGAAGCCGGGCAGTCTAGGGAGTAAGATACCTAAACTACCAGAGGAAGGGGCGGCAGAGGAGCTACTGAACATTTCCAGGATGTCCTAATTTTAACATCTCTGGAGCCGGAAGACTAGGGCTTCTTCACCTAACAAAGACTCCAACTCACATCTTCCTCCTCCCTTCCCCACTGATTCAGAGATTCAGATCTAGGTTGTCATCACCCCTATCTGACTGACTAGCTCTTTCCTTTCTCTCTCTCTCTCTCTCTCTCTCTCTCTCTCTCTCTCTCTCTCTCA
Source organism: Grammomys surdaster (assembly GCF_004785775.1). NCBI lineage: Eukaryota > Metazoa > Chordata > Mammalia > Rodentia > Muridae > Grammomys > Grammomys surdaster. Next base: position 9,945,273 of record NW_021604638.1, on the reverse strand, counting down.
TTTTTTGTTTGTTTGCTTGTTTGCTTTGTTTTTTTTTTTCAAAACAGGGTTTTTCTGTTGGACTTAGCCATCCTGAAACAACTCTGTTGACCAGGCTGCCCTTGAACTCAGAGATCTGTCTGCCATTGCCTCCCAAGTGCTGGGATTAAAGGCATGTGCCACTACTGCCCAGCTAAGTCTGGGCTTTTTTAATTGTTTTCATTAAAAATTAAAATAGACTCAGGCAGTAGTAGTGCATGCCTTTAATGCCAGCACTCAGGAGGGAAAACCAGACAGATCTCTGTGTTCCATGAAAACCTGGTCTACACAGAAATATTCTGTCATGAAAAAAATGAACAATCACATGAAGGAACAAAAATTAAAAACAGAATAAATAAACTGGAAGAGGGAAACAAGGATGCTCAGCATAGTGGCGCACGCCTATAATCCCAGCACTTGGGAGGCAGAGGCAGGCGGGTTTCTGAGTTCGAGGCCAGCCTGGTCTACAGAGTGAGTTCCAGGACAGCCAGGGCTACACAGAGAAACCCTGTCTCGAAAAACCCCCCCCCAAAAAAAAGAAAGAAAAGAAAAGAAAAGAAAAATGTTCAAAGCCAGGCTGGCTCAAAAAACAGTGGGAATAGAAACCACACACAGACACACACACACACACACACACACACACACACACACACACAGATACACATACACACGCACACACGACTCTAAGGGACTTCGCTCCTCCTGTAATTCCATCAATCTGCCACTGTTTAGATCACACAAGGAGCTTGATCAGTCTCAGGCTTTGCATGCCTTTCCCCTTCCTACTCTCAAGTGCCATCCCCTTGAGAGAGTCCCCTGCCAACAACACCTACCATCTAGGTCATTGTGTTTGGTTGTTTCTTCTTTTCTTTTTCCTTTTTTTTTCTTTTTTTGAGTTGTTTCATTTGACCCAGACTGATCTTGAACTCACTGTGTATGTGCAGATGACCCTAAGTTTATCCTGCCCCCACCTTCCCCTCCCAACCACTAGGGTCACGGGTGGGTGCCACCACACCCAGTTGTTTTCTTGGTCCTTTTACATCTGGTGCCTTCCAGCCTACTTCAAGCTCCACCTCAGGGCTGGGCTAGTATTCATTGTTTACACTAACTCCATAAACATTCCTTGAATTCAAGGATGGGTGGATGTCACCATGAGTGACCCCTCAAAGGGAGGAGAGTCTGTGGCTGCATGGCGGCATGGCCCTGTGGGCCCTGGCCTAATTCCTGGCTGAGCCTCTAAGCTCTTTTCTGCTTCCTGCTGGCACCGTCTGTCCTTCGCATTTCTCCAGGGTTATGTGGAGCTGGCCTGCAGCCAGGAATGTCATACTTCTCTAATCTCTTCTGAGGCCCTGCAGATCCTATGGTCATGGGAGGTGCCCCCTTGGGATCTCAGTTGGCTGTGCAGACATCTGCACTTCTAGATTCAACCCACCCCTATGCCTTTCCACATCTAGGCTGCCCTGGAGCAGCATTGCGTGCGGCTTTGTATCCTGGCATTGGAGAAGCTACTGACCATGTTGAACTCTTGCACTGTCTCCTAAGGCAGAACTTCAGCCCTGAGGTTAGAATGACTTTGATCCCAAACAACTTGTAATGGGGCAGCTTCTCTTTATAAAGATTTCTTTCTTTTTTTTTGGAGGGGGGAGGTTTCGAGACATAGTTTCTCTGTGTAGCCCAAGATTTCTTATTTATGTGTATATATGTGTATCTATATGTATAGCCTCATGTGAGTGCAATGCCTGTGGCGGCCAGAAGAGGGCAACAGACACCCTGTACCATGGAGTTACAGGCAATTGAGCTTCTGAACATGAGTGCTGGGGACCAAACATCTGTCCCCTGAAAGAACAGTGCACGCTCTTAACCAAAGCTATCTTTCTAGATCCAACAGCAGCCTTTCTCTGTCTCTCTCTGTCTCTGTCTCTGTCTCTCTCTCCATCTCACTCTTCCTTCCATCCTTTATTTTTCAAAAGAAACAGCCAATTAATTGTTCTTTAGTGTCATTATGTGTGCACCATGTAGAGGACATGGGTATGCTGGGTCATGCGTGTGAAGGTCAGAGAGTGACTTTGGGGTCTCTTCCACCTTTGTGCACCATGTAGAGGACATGAGTATGCTGGGTCATGCGTGTGAAGGTCAGAGAGTGACTTTGGGGTCTCTTCTACCTTTGTGCGGGTTCTGGAAACTGGAGCTGCTCATCAGGTCTGTGCAACAGGCACTTTGACCTGCCATCCCAATATCTCAATGCCTTTTAAACTAGATAGATTTTTTTGTTTGTTTGGTTTTTGTTTTGTTTTTCGAGACAGAGTTTCTCTGTATAGCCCTGGCTGTCCTGGAACTCACTCTGTAGTCCAGGGTGGCCTCGAACTCAGAAATCCGCCTGCCTCTGCCTCCCAAGTGCTGGGATTAAAGGCGAGCGTCACCACCGCCTGGCTAGTTTTTTTTTTTTTTTAAGTTCAGTGTGGGTGGCTTACACTTGTAATCTCAGCATTTGGGAGGCTAAGGCCGAAGGATTGCTGCGAGTTCCACACAGCCTACATAATGAGACCTTGCTTCAATAAATAAATAAATAAATAAATAAATAAATAAATAAATAAATGGTCTGGCAGAATGGCACATTCCTTTTACCTCAACACTTGGAAGTCAGAGGCAGGCAGATCTATGAGTTTGAGGCCAACTTGGTCTACAGAGTGAGTTCAAGGACAGCCAGGGCTACACAGAGAAACACCATCTTGAGAGAAGAAAAAGAGGAAGAGGAAGAGGAGGAGGAGGAGGAAGAGGAAGAGGAGGAAGAGGAAGAGAAGGAAGACAAACTCAAACAACAGGGGCTAGAGATGTAGCTCAGGGTTCGGAGTGCTTGGCAAAGCCATAGCTTTGGTCCTCAGTGACGCAGCACACACATCTGTAATCCCAGGAGACTGGAGATAGAGCCTGGAAAATCAGAAGTTCGAAGTCACCCTTGGCTACATAGTGATTTTGAGGCCAGGTTGGGTTTCATGACACCCTGTCTCAAACAACAACAACAACAAAAAATGGCCAAAACCAAACATAAACAAGGAAAGGAGGAAGGGGCAAGGTAGACAAATTTATCCCAAATGAAGACCAAAATTCTGTCTTTATTGGATTAGGATAGATGTGGGCATTTACGTGAGATGTTCTTAAATAATGAGCTGGCTTTGAAATCATCTTGTAATCAAGGATGTCCTTGAACTTCTGATTCTCCTGCCTTCACCTCTGGAATTAAAGGTGTATTTCCTACACAGAGACTCTTACTCTGCTCAGCAACAAAGGGAACTGTGTGCTCACACAAACGCTTGTGTGTGAACATTGGCAGCCTCAGTCATTACCCCAAAGTGGGGAACCTGGGTGTGATGGTGCAAACCTGTAATCCCAGCACTTGGGAGGCAGAGGCAAGAGGATTTAATGGTGGTCTGGTCTACCTGGGGCATTCAAGGGCAGCCAGGGCTGCGCAGCAAGATCCTGTCTCGAAGAAAAAGAGGGGAGGGGCAAGAAAGAGGAAGGCACAGTAGTTCTTTAGTTAGGGTTTCTATTGCTGAGATGAAACACCATGACCAAAAAGCTAGTTGGGGAAGAGAGTGTTATTTACACTTTCATATTACCATTCATCGTCAAAGGAAGTCCGGACAGGAACTGAAACAGGAGGTAGGAGCTGAAGCACAGGCTATAGAGGGGCACCGTTTACTGCTGCTTACTGACTTGCACAGCTCAGCCTGCTTTCTTATAGAACCCAGGACCACCAGCCTAGGGAGGCATCACCCTCAATGGGCTGGGCCTTCCCACATTAATCGCTAAATACAGGATCCCTCTCTACTTCTGGAGACAGGGTTTCTCTGTGTATCCCTGTCTATCCTGGAACTCACCTTGTATACCAGGCTGGTCTCGAACTCACAGATCCAATTGCCTCTGCCTCCCAAGTGCTGGGATTTAATGTGTGAGCCACCACCACCACCACCTCACATACCTGTAGGATTTTATGGAGGCATTTTCTCAATTGGGGCTCCCTCTCTTTTAATGAGTCTAACTTGTGTCAAGTTTACGTAAAACTAGCCAGTACAGTAGTATGTATACTCCTGACATTTGGGAGGCTGAGGCAGGAGGATAAGAAATCAAAAGTCAGATGCCTGTGGTGGTACTCAACTTCTCTCTCTTTTTTTTTTTTTTTTAGTTTTTCGAGGGTACTCAACTTTTCATAAGGGCAGTAAGGAGACAGAGACAGGCAGATTTCTGTATGAGGCCAGCTTAGTGTACATAGTAAGTTTCAGGCCAGCCAGAGCAATATTGTGAGATCCTGTCTCAAAAAACAACAGGGGGTACACACACACACACACACACACACACACACACACACACACACGGACACTAACAGGGACATGGACACATAGGCACACAGATGAAGGAGAACATAGAACATTTTACATGTGTTGTGAGCACAGCAAGAAAGTCCTACAAGCCGGGCGGTGGTGGCGCACGCCTTTAATCCCAGCACTTGGGAGGCAGAGACAGGTGGATTTCTTTTTTTTTTTTTTGGGGGGGGGAAGGGTGGAAAGTATGAAGGAATTTTTTTTATTAATTAATTTATTTATTTTATTTATGAGTACGCTGTAGCTGTCTTCAGACACACCAGAAGAGGGCATCCAATCTCATTACTGATGGTTGTAAGCCACCATGTGGTTGCTGGGATTTGAACTCAGGACCTCTGGAAGAGCAGCTAGTGCTCTTAACCACTGAGGAAAAAAAAAAAGAAAAAGAAAAAAAAAGAGAAAGTCCTACAGACCTCCAGAGAAACCAGAAATGTTAAGTATTCAGGATTGTCTTTCCAATGGAAAAGTTGTAAAACCTGTTTTAACATCCAGAAATTTGGGAATTGGAAGTGATTAATAGCCTGGTAATCTGTATTATCTGGCAGGCCAGACCATACCCAGCCCCTACAACCAGGAGTGGAGGTGGCTAGCAATCTAAAGGACCCTTACAGCCAGGGCCTCCCCGAGCTTTCTTACAGCCAGGGGCTCCCCGAGCTTCCACAACCAGGACCAGAAATACCTAATAGTCCAAATGATCCTTGCATTCTCTGTATAGCCAGGAGCTCCCACAAGCTCCCCTCATCAGGACCAGAGGTGGCTAATAGCCCAAACAACCTCTACACTATCTGTATGACCAAGACCAGACCGGACCCCTCCTTAGGCCCTTAAGCTAATACAGGTAGCCTATCTCTGGAACCCATCTTCTTGGAAGAGATAACATGTACCCTGAGTCCAGTTTCAATGTAATTACGATCTGTGTTCATCAGGGTTTGTATTACATCAGGAACCTTATTTTTTTTTCCTCTTCAAGTTGAACTGTACTTACAGTTGTTGGGACTAGGCTGCCTGGCATCAGACCCTCTAGGTGTGATCCCAGTTGGTGAAGTCAACCTACCAAGTTTTCACCCTCTCTCCTTTGCAGTTTGTTTTTCTGTCTTACACTTGTAGTGTTCCCCCTCAAGAGAGGACCTGGCGATGCCACAGCTTGGAATGTGCCCTAAAGGATTCCAAATCAGCATGTCACAGAGAGACCAAACATCAATTCTTAGTGTAGCTCTAGTCACAAGAGCTAAGCTATGGGACTGTGCTCTAACTAGAGTCTCTGGGAAAAGAAGCCTCCATGGAGGAATTGCTGCCATCAGACCGATCTGTGAGAATGTCTGCCAGGCATTTTATGGATTGCTAATTGAGGCAGGAGGATGCCTACTCCGGGTGATGCGACCCCTGGGTAGGTGGTCCTGGGTTGTTTAAGAAAACAAGGTGGAGCTGGAGAGATGACTCAGTCATTGAGGTTATTTGCTGTTCTTGAAGAGGACCTGGTTCAGTTCCCAGCACCCACATGGTGGCTAATGGCCATCCATAACTGCAATGTCCCCTTCTGGCCTTTCAGGCACCAGGCACACATATGGTGCACATAAAGAGCTGTAGGCAAAACACTCATACATATAAAGTAAAATAACCTTGAGAGAGGGGGGAGGGAGGACAGAGCAAGCGTGCTAAGGGGTTGGGATTTAATTCAGTCATAGAGTGTTGTCCAGCAAGCATGAAGCCCTGGGTTTAGTCCTCAGCCCCAGGGGATGGGATGCAAAAGCAGACTGAGCAGGCAGGAGAGCAAGGCAGAAGGCAGGGCTCCTGTCATTCCTGTCTTTGGCTCCAGTGGGGCTTCTCTCAATAATGGACTGCTTTTGTCTGTGCTGTCTGTCACAACAACAGAAAAGCAAGCTAGGAAAAGAACCAGTCTTTGGCATCTGTCAACAGAAGAAAGGATGGAGAAAACGGAAAGCTTGTAAAGAATTTTAACTCAGAACATGGCTACTCTGGCTGGAAAACAGGCATGCTTCTTATCCCAGGAGACAGAGGCAAGCAGATCTCTGAGTTCAAGGCCAGCCTAGTATAAAGCAATTTTCAGGTAAAGAAAAACTAAGGCCTAGGCGTAGTGGTACATGCCTTTAATCCCAAACAAGGAAGGTAAAGTTAGTTTGTAAACAGAAGAACCCATGTTTGAAAGTGATGTCTAGGCCGGGCGGTGGTGGCGCACGCTTTTAATCCCAGCACTTGGGAGGCAGAGGCAGGCGGATTTCTGAGTTCGAGGCCAGCCTGGTATACAGAGTGAGTTCCAGGACAGCCAGGGCTACACAGAGAAACCCTGTCTCAAAAAACCTAAAAAAAAAAAAAAAAAAAAAGAAAGAAAGAAAGAAAGAAAGAAAGAAAGTGATGTCTAATTGAGTGGCAGACAAAGTGACAAATCAGAGAGAGATCTGACAGAATAGGATCTGAGAGGGAAGGGAAACTACCAAAGAGAGCAGCACAGACCAAGGGAGAAAGAAGCAGTTCTGCGGGAAAGTTTTACAGGGACGGGTTTAGGAAAAAACAAGCTTGGGCTGGAGAGATGGCTCAGTGGTTAAGAGCACTGACTGCTCTTTCAGAGGTCCTGAGTTCAATTCCCAGCAACAACATGCTTTGATGCTCTCTTCTGACATGCAGAGGAGCATGCATCAGAGCACTCATATGCACAATTTAAATACAAATTAAAAAGAATCCTCTTATGAAAAAGAAAGAGAGAACAAGCTAGACCCAGGTGAAGACAGAATGAGCCAGAGAACAAGAAGGAGCCAGATTAGAACACATTGCCAAAGTTAGTATGAGGCCAAGCCAAGGAATTCAGGAGAGGGAGGCCACAAGAGAGAGAGAGAGAGAGAGAGAGAGAGAGAGAGAGAGAGAGAGAG
>NW_021604638.1:9935289-9937891 GCF_004785775.1 Grammomys surdaster | reverse complement strand
GGCCCCGCCAAGCTATTCTGGAGAGTGCGGCCTCTAGAGAGAGAGAGAGATAGAGGCCTAGAGAGAGAGAGAGAGAGAGAGAGAGAGAGAGAGAGCAAGCTAGATTGAATCAGTCACCTTGGAGAGGAGTCAGCTGCCAGAGCTCAGAAAGAAAGAAAGGATGAGCTTATTTAGCAGTAAGTCTTAGAGGCTGAACATTCTAGGCCTAGATAAGATTGTACAGAGGCTAGAAGCATCCAAGATTAGGCCTAAGTTAGCAGGCTGAGGCAGTAAGCTTCTGAGATGACAATTACATCAGGGGAAGAAAAGTTACTTTACAGCAGTTCATCATTGGGTGTCCTCTTTTGAAGAAGTCTGGAATTTAAATCTGCAGACTCAGTACCTCTGGGTGTAAACATGACTACTGACTGGAGTAGAGAAATGGGCATTGTAAGGGATATAGTGGAGGGTGGAGGATTGCCACTGTTGTCCTTCACGAACCTGGAACAGTATTGCAAATCAAGGCCCTGGTAAGGCTTGCACCCTTCCCATTCCTGTTTTGTGCTAAGACTGGCCTGTTTCCCAAGTGTGCCATCCCCTGCTATACCTCCCAGCCCTGTTACAGGCTATCCCCTTTCCTTGGTTACCAGGAAAACTACTCCATTGTCATCTCCTTTAAAGGCTCTTGGCGTACTCACTGGTCTGGTATCCCCTTGCAACCGTATCTCCCTGCACAGAGGGATTGTTTCTGTACCTGCTTCCTCCACAACTCTGTGGGGGCTCCCTGAACACAAAGCCTGTCTTATTTATTGCTTCTTTACAAGGCCCTAGTACAAGTGTCAAAATGCATCCTGCCTAGTCAAAGGAAGAAATGGAAGGGACCCTCCCACCACATCACACGGGCCAGGAAGACCCAAGGAGACACGCCTTTCTCTGATCTATTCTTGGCTAAAAGGGTTTCTCTTATGTGATCCCAGAATGGCCACGGAGCCACGCCCTTTAGTAACCTCACTCCAGGGCAGAAGTCTGCCCTCCACTTGCTTTGGAAACTGCCTTAGTGTAATTGAAACCACAGAACAGGGTCCCAGGGCAGCTGTAGCCATTCCAGGATCCTGCTGGAGCCTCCTTTCCACCATTGCCAGGAGCTGGGAGGCAGGGTGAGATCTTGTTCCCTCTCAGTGGCTCTAGCTGCAGTAACAGAGAATAGGATTGAAGTGCATGGGAACCTGAGCGAGTATGGCTTCTTTTTTTTTTCTTCAAGACAGGGTTTTTCTGTGTAGCCCTGGCTGTCCTGGAACTCACTCTGTAGATCCGCCTGCCTCTGCCTCCCAAGTGGCTTCTTTCATAGAAAAAAATTTTTTTTTGGTTTTTCGAGACAGGGTTTCTCTGTGTAGTCCTGGCTGTCCTGGAACTCACTTTGTAGACCATACTGGCCTCGAACTCAGAAATCTGCCTGCCTCTGCCTCCCAAGTGCTGGGATTAAAGGCGTGCGTCACCACCGCCCAGCAGAAATTGTTTTTTATTTTCTTGCATGATGCATGTGTGGATCCATGCACAGAGAGCGGAAGACAATTTCGTCAAGCCAGTTCTCTCCTTCCATCTTTTTTCATGGGCTCTGGGAACTGGACTCAGGTCCGCAGGCTTGTGTAACAAGCTGTTTTATCTGCTGAGCCATCTCATTTGCTCCGTGTGTGTGTGTTTGAAACCAATCTGATTTACAAAGTGAAGGGGCTATGGAGAGAGACTGTCTCACAAAACCAAAAAAGAACACCTCTATGAAAGGGGCAGGCTCAGCGGTTAAAATTACTTGCTGTTCTTCCAGAGGGTCCAGGTTCAAGCCCCATTACAAAGCAGTTCACAGTCACCTGTAACTAGTTCCAGGGGATTTGATCCCCTCTTCTGGTCACCTTTTATCTGTACAATTTCTCACTGTGTAGCCCTGGACAGCCAGGAACTCAGATCTGCTTGCCCTTGCCTCTGAAGGGTGCCTGGCATTTAACAGGTGTGCATTTAATATTTTTTAGGCGAGAATCTTTGCTTGCATGCATGTGCACCACATACATCTAAACCTGGGATTGAGGGCATATGCCACAACAGCAGCTCTAAGGTTTTTTTATTGTTTGTTTGTTTATCGAGACAGGGTTTCTCTTTATAGCCCAGGCTGTCCTGGAACTTACTCTGTAGACCAGGCTGGCCTCGAACTCAGAAATCCACCTGCTTCTGCCTCCCAGCTGTAAGGCTCTTAAAAGCTGCTTTTAGGAGTTGGTCCATATCACTCATCATTCTTAAGACAGTCTCATTTAGACCAGGATGCTCTTGAAACGACTAAGAGCATGGACTGTCCTTCAACTCCTGAGCCTCCTGTGTGCTGGGTCACAGGCATGAGCTTTGCCAGGCTTTTAAACTCTGTTATCAGAAAACCAAAATTTGACTTTTTAAAAAGATTTAGTTTTAGCCGGGCTGTGGTGGCGCATGCCTTTAATCCCAGCACGTGGGAGGCAGAGGCAGGTGGATTTCTGAGTTTGAGGCCAGCCTGGTCTACAGAGTGAGTTCCAGGACAGCCAGGACTACACAGAGACACCCTGTCTCAAAAAACCAAAAAAAAAAAAAAAAAAAAAAAAAA
>NW_021604638.1:9911884-9935189 GCF_004785775.1 Grammomys surdaster | reverse complement strand
GTTTTGTTCGTGTGTGTGTGTGTGTGTGTGTGTGTGTGTGTGTGTGTGTAGACTTCAGAAGCCAGAAGAGGGCATCAGATGCCCCTGGAACTGGAGGTACAGGTGTTGGTGAGCTGCCAGATGTGTGTGCTGAGAACCAAACTCAGATAGACAAAAACAACCATTATCCCCAAATTGAGTGTCTGAAGCCAGTCTTAGTGTCTGAGGGTGTTTCTTCCAGGAAGCTGGGTCCCTAGGTTTGCTCCCCAGCATCTTAAGTCAGAAGGTGGAACATTCTGACAGAACATTAAGCCAACCACAAGGCCTTAGCATGCAGTTCATGCTTTGCTTGGGTTTCCTTTGCTGAAGCCAGATCCTGGACTAGAAGCCAGGGTGCCTAAAACAGCCACTCAGCTTTTTACACTGTGGTCTGTCTCTGGTCATCAAACAAGTAGTCAGAGGGCTGGGCATGGACCAGGCAGATAGGAGAGTAAGCCCTCCTCATCCTTAAGGAGTCTAATGGCTGTTTCTAACTCCTGAGAAAGATGTACACAATGGTTACCCTCCTGATGTTCCAACAGCACCCCAAGGTGGAATTCCACCAGATTTCTCCTGGGCAGCAATGCATTTATTAGGCATACATACAGAAAGGTAGGTTATAGCCAAAGGCAAGCTCTGCACCAAATGATAGCTCCCCCAAAGCTGTATATGTGGAGCCCCCCCCCATCATCCTTTTCCATTTACATCCTCCAGCTCTAAGATTACATGCTATTAGGGCAGAATTACATGGCTGGCTGGCTACTCGGCTAAATAGTCTTGAGATCTTTCCTACACCTGTGACTGAAGGTAAGTAACTAACAGCCCTAGACTTCCAAGCTCAGGACACAAAAGCAGGAGGATGAACTGGGAGGTGGGAGGGGCTTAAAGAAGTCAGGGAGGCTTCCTGGTGCTTAGCCACATGCGGGCCTGGACCTGGAGTGTGAATTATGTACAGCATGAAGAAATTAGTGACATCTTACACAAAAGGAGTGAGAAGACAGACAGCATCTTGCTGGATAGATCAGGCTGGCCTCCACGGCTCAATGTCAGGTAGCAAAGCTATAAAAGCAGGGAGTGACCGTTACAAAGGTAGAACGTCACCACCTGCAGGAGTTTCTACTTGCTGAGTTGGTAAACTGGCCTGAGTGCCACCATCGTCCACTCTATGTAGTTGATGCAATGACTTTCTGCAGGCATGCCTGTTTTTCCTGATCAGATGCCATTTCCCTGTGCTATTCAGGATCCTCATTCAGCTTTCCTAGTAAGTGGACCTAGAGAAAAGGACCACCACAGCCAGCTCTTGTGCTTCAGAGTGTTTCACTACACTGTGTAGCTCAGGCTGACTTAGGGCTTAGAATCCTCCTGCTTCAGCTTTTCCAAGGCTAGAGTGCTTTTGGGGTTTCAGATGTGCAGACCTTGACTCCATCTTGGTTTTGTTTGAGACAGGATTAGGGATCAGGACTGGAACTCCCAATGTAGCTAGGAATCCTGGGGTTAAAGGAACCCGCCACCATCATAGCTCGCTAGCTTAAAAAAAAAAAAAGTACTGAGACAAGAGTCAGAGACTACGGAACACCGAGTTACACCCCTAACCAAAATCCCCTTTAAACTTTCCTTTTAAAAGTAAATCTCTTATATCCCTGCTGACCTCTCAAACTAGTGATCCTTCTTTATCAGTCTCCCAAGTGCTGGGATTACAGGTGTGAGCCCACAGGCCCAGCTGCTACTACTTTTATTTAGTTCAGGTCTCATGTAGCCAAGGATGACGCCTGATCCTCCTGCCTCCACTTCCCCAAGTGCTTGCAGCACACACCACTACCAACACCCTTATAAAAAAGATTCGAGAGGTATTATGGTGCATGCTTTTAACTCCAGCACTCAGGAGGCAGACGGATTGCTACAAGTTCCTGGCCTGCCAGGGTTATATAGCCAGACTATAAAAGGAAAAGAAAAAAAGAAAAAGCCATACTAAGATGGACACACCTGGGGTCGAGGGTCAGGTGTTTGAGGACAAACTAGATAATCCTCCTCCAACTCTTACTAGTTTATACTATCGACCATTTTTCCTGACCTCCCAACATTCCATCTCGAAGCTACTGGCAGCCAGCGTCATCAGCGTCATCGACCTGAGGCTGACCAGCTGGGGCATCTGCTATGCCAGTCCAGCAGCAGGTGGCAAACTTGTCCTCCTTTCAAGTTATCTTAACCGGGCAATAGCTTCCTTAGGAGGCCACAAGTGGGTGGAGCTAGTAGTCTAATTCAGGCAGGGAGTCGGATTACCAGCTCTTGCAGAAGCTTCTCCTACTAAACTGTGTGTCACCTTCGCAACTTTACAACTGCCTAAAGCCAGCTCTACCCTACCAGCACTCCTCCAAAAGCTAAGGTTATTCAAGAGCAATCTGTGAACAGGTTGCTAACGCGAAAAGGTTCGATTTGCACGTCGTCATCTGGCCGCTAAGCAGAGAGAGGAAACATTCCAGGACTCTTAGAAGGCAGAGTGGACGAGACCGGTTGGAAGCAGCAGAGCACTGTGCAGGCTAGGACCCAGGTGCCTACAACGTGCAGGACCTACGTCATCATTCCGCCTCTGTGTCCGCAACTGAGCCAGAACCCCCAGAAGATTCTAGACCAGCTCCGTGCCCCCCTAAAGTGTCCTAGATCTTCAGCCCCTGCGAGTGCGTTCGCAGGGAAACTGAGGCAGGGGTGCGCGTACAGATTCATTCCTCCCCACTTACATTTCAAGAATAGCATAGCTGTTTTTCCTTCTTCTCAGGACCACAAGGGACAACAGAGAAGAACGGGAAAATGGGGAGTTGGGGGGGAGAGTGAAAGCAATCAAAGTCTGGGGAGCCAGCCAACATTGCCACACTCAAGATGGCGGCGCGGCCGCGGCGAGGTCCTTCAGAGGCGGTACCAACGCATGCGCAGCGCGGAGTCCCGGCCCGGGACACAAGATGGCGGCAGCGGCGCTGGGGAGGGCGAGGCGGAGGCGGCAAAACGGGCGGTCGAGCAGAACGTGTGGCCGCATCCCCTCAAGTCCGCTTCGGGCAGGTAAGAGCCCCAGGAAGCCACGGTCCCGCTGCGAGCCGCGCCAGGGTCCGGGAGTCCGAGGCAGGACGGCGGAGGCCCCTCCGGCGCTTCCCGCTCGGGGCTGCCGCTCGCCCGGTCCCTTTCGTCGCCGCCATCTTAGACCCGCGGGTGGGCAGCAGGGCCGCTGTCTGGGGTGAGTGCAGTGGGCCCGCAGAGCCCGGGTGGAGCGGCCTCTGGGGTCCCGCTGCTGCTGCCGCTGCTGCCGTCGCCACTGCCTTTGTGTCGGGCTCCGACTCTGAGTCGCCTCAGCCCGGGGGCGGGAGCGCGCGGCAGGGCGGGGGGCGGAGCCCGGGAGATGGGCCGGCGCGCGCGCGCGCCAAACATCCCGCCCCCGCTGGGGTTGGGGGAGGGGTACGCGGGAGCGCGCTGGGGTAGATCCCGCTTGCGCGCCTGCGCACTTTGCACGCCCCATGGCTCCGCCCACTAGGGCCGGAGCATTATGATTGGTCCACTGGGAAGTGCTCCCGCCCCATGTTCCTCCAATCCGAGAATCGGGTGCATTTTCTCGGCTGAGTTCCGCTTGTTGCGCAGATACAGTTGTTTGTCTAGACTACGCTGCGCTTCTCCGACTTTGGTATGCGTGGGGGTCCGGAAGGCACGGGCTAAGTGAAAACCTTATTGTATTGGGAGCAGCAGCGAGAGTGCACAGAACGCTAGACTACGGTGCAGGGGTCAAATGGTTCTACCCTAGAAGTCGGGATGGCAGCACGGCCTTGAACTTGGGTCTGGCTAACTTCAGAGCTGGTGTTTTGGCCAGAGACCTGCTGCACCCATCTACGCGAATTTATCTTATTTATTTTTAAGAGACAGGGTCTCTCTGTGTAGCCCTGGCTATCCTGTAACTCACTATGTGGACCAGGCTGTCCTCGAACTCACAGAAATATTTCGTCTGAGTGCTGGGATTAAAGCCGTTCGCCATTGCGCCTGGTTGATGTGTGTGTATGTGGTGCTGGGGTATAACCCTAGGTTTCACATATGCCGGGCAGTCAGTGTACTAAGTAGCCTTCACTACCAGCACTTAACAAATTCTAAGTTAACATTTTCAAGCGGTGTAAAGTGAAAAAAATTGTCATCTTGTTTCCCAGTTCCACCTGAGGTGTGTTTAAAAATCACAAACTCTTGCGGAGGGTGATGGCACTTAGAGATGGAGGCAGGATAGGATGACCAAAGGCGATAATCTTAACACTTGGAGATTGCTGGCAGGATGATTAAAAGTTTAAGGCCAGTCCAGCTATGTGAGACCCTGCCCTAAAGTTACAAATTCTTTGGTAGTTTTACCCTTCCCGCTTCTGACTGCTAACAGGTGTGTGGTGGGGTTCAGCTGGTTTGAGATTGTTGTAGTGTCCCATTTAGGTGGCACTCGGCCAGGCTGCTTCTGCCTTCTCTAACAAAGGCGTCTACCGGGTGCGTCCTTCACATTTTCTGGGATACCCATTTTTCAATAAAGATGGATGAGATGTGTTATATGTGTTTGCATGTTTTAATTTTTTTCGAGACGTCCAAAGAAGTGTGTCTTTAGCTGGTTGTGGGTAGCCTGAGATAGTGCCCCAGACTTTCCATATATGCTTTGCACCCTTTGCTTTGGTCTACAGACACTTTGATTGGCACAGCTAGCTGTGCAGTGAATGTATTGGGCCTCTGTTGCGCAAAATGAAAACATGATCCCCATTGTCATGTGTCTATATTTCACCCAATGAGAAGGCTGAAATGGTAGGATCTCGTGAGCCCAGTGGTTGAAGACTAATCTAGGCAACACAGGCAGAGCCAATTGAGAAAGAAAGCTGACAGCCGGGCAGTGGTGGCGCATGCTTTTAATCCCAGCACTTGGGAGGCAGAGGCAGGGGGATTTCTGAGTTCGAGGCCAGCCTGGTCTACAGAGTGAGTTCCAGGACAGCCAAGGCTACACAGAGAAACCCTGTCTCGAAAAAGCAAAAAACAACAACAAAAAACAAAAAAAAAAAGAAAAAGAAAGCTGACCATGGCGGCTTCCACCTGTAATCCTAACACTTGGGAGATGGAGACAGACTGGGATTCAGGGTCATACTCAGCTACAAAATGAGTTTAAGGCTAGCCTGGACTATCTGAGTCCTCATCTCAACCCAAGAACGGAAAAAAAGAAAAGAAGCTGGCAGGTGGGGTTGCTTATTGGAACCCTTACTACCTACCACTCGCAGATCTGGCCTTGATAGCCAAGAAAGCAAGTTTTGTCTTCAAGTCCTGGTGGGACAGGCTGTAATCTCAGTTAATCCCAGAAACCAAAGCAGGAGGATCATATATTCAAGGTCTTCTTGAACTACAGATTAAGTTCAAGAACAATCTTGTCCATTTTTTAAGAACCTGTCTGAAAAGTTAGAGGTCTGGGTCAGTGGTAGAATGTTTGTCTATCATGAACAAGGACCTAGTGCCTCATATATATTTGTCAAGCTATACATAATGGTCTTACCCAAACCAAGGATTGGTGATAGGGCACATGGAAGGACATTTACTTGTCATGTACAAGACAGAGTCCCATCCTGAGCACTACAAAACCCAACCAACTTCATGGTGATAGGAATGTAGTAAACCAAGCCTAGAGTTCCGTTGACAAACCAGGTTCAGGGCCTAGGAATGCAGACTTTGTTGGTTGGAAGCTCAAATATATTTTGTTTGTTTTTCTTTTTTTTTTTTTGTGGTTGTTTTTAAAAAAGCCAGGGGATGTTGCCATATACCTTTGATCCCAGCATTCTGGAGGCAGAGACAGGTGAATCTCTGAGTTCAAGACCAGCTAGCCTAGTCTACAGGGTGAGTTCCAGGACAGCCAGAGGTACATAGAGAAACCTTGACTCAAAACCAAACTAAACCAAAGAATCACTACCACCACCAAAATAAAAAAAGGGGGGAATCTGTCTCAGTGTATTTACTTAAACAGGGTCTCCTCACTCTATAGACCTGGCTGACCTTGAACTCTGAGAAGCACAACTTTGATCCATTGAGCCTCTAGACTCTCGTAGTGTGTCCCTGCCTGGCAAGGTTTCACAGGCCAATGACTCTTTTCTTCTATTTGCTCTCCAGCTGCTGATTCACGGAGTCCCCTGGGTCCCTGTCAACTGCACTGCTGACCAGCCCACCCACCTGTGCTACGCCTTTCTGTGGGCCTCCCTCTCTTCTGTAGGACCCCGTGACGTGGGTTCAATCCAGCCAGAGAAGAAAACACTCTCATGCTAGTATTGCAGACCCCAGAGGGTGAGAGACAAGGGGACCTTAATTCAGCCTTGAAACCCATGGGCTCAGCCCCTCAAGAAGCCATTCCAAACCTTTCTGTAATCCAGGCCCTTGTGTCACGAGTCCTGCTGCCCTGTGATTCTATCTGCCAAGCTGTACAGAGAAAGTAACTATTTGATTTTTCCATTCCAAATTAACAGGCGTCTTTGAGTGTACAATAAAATAAATGTTCAATGATTCCTATGATGTCGTTAACAAACCAGTCAGGGCTCCTGATCAGCGTGCAAAGGAAATCTTTGAATCAGCCTTTGTGGTCTTGCTGTGGGGGAGGGCTTCTCGTGGGTTTTGTAACATACTAAAACCAACAAACGCCACAGTCTGATCTCCGGTGATCCCCAGGGGTGTAATAGATCCATGCTGGGAAGCACCTGGCCTTTGGAGCCTGTTCTGGGTGTGCTTTGGGAGGTAGTAGTGGAGAATACAAATCTGCAGATGCTGGCTTCCTTGCTGGCGTTAATGGAATCAGTGTCTGCTTGGGGCTTCTGAAGGACTGAACCAGATAGCACTACTCATTTACACTGCTTCCTTTCGAAACAAACTGCAACCAGTTAGACTCCATGCTTCCTCCTCAGCTGCACAGGTCCACTGAGACTTTACCTAGTGGGATCAGTAAAACTGTCTTCCCAAGAGAAGGCACTGGTCCTTGTAGGAATGACTTCTCTCTTGTTGGCTGCTTTGTAAATGTCTGCAGGATTAGTAGAGCTCCTC
Organism: Grammomys surdaster; assembly: GCF_004785775.1. Taxonomy (NCBI): domain Eukaryota; kingdom Metazoa; phylum Chordata; class Mammalia; order Rodentia; family Muridae; genus Grammomys; species Grammomys surdaster. The sequence goes on along the minus strand of NW_021604638.1, from coordinate 9,928,112 downwards.
TTGGGTGTAGGTGGCATTAGCTCTGGAGAGCAATGCCCTGGACCCAGTCTAATGAGACAGTTCCACTGTAGGGCTATCCATCTAGCACTACAACGCATTTTTCATGGCACTAGAAGAGCTTTGCCCATCAAACTTGGGCAGGGGGCCAGTAAAAGAAGGCTTCCTGGAGGATGTGAGCCCAAGGACAAGCTAGGCAATTAGAAAGATATAGCCAGTGGGTGCTCTGTCATACAGAGGGGACAACTTTAATCTCAGTGCACCTGTGGTATCAGCTGGCTGGCTGTCCAGGGCAAGACTGTTGTTGGATTTCTCAAATCTCTAGATAAGTCACCAGAACCATAGGTTGTAATTGGTGGGTGGGATGGAGCTGACAGTCTTGGTCCTGTGTGGCAGGTCCCGCGTGGGTGCTGAGATGGCCAATGAGAATCACGGCAGCCCCCGGGAAGAAGCATCCCTTCTAAGTCACTCTCCAGGCACCTCCAATCAGAGCCAGCCCTGTTCTCCAAAGCCAGTTCGCCTGGTACAGGACCTCCCAGGTACTGGAGGGAGTGGTGTGGGCTAGCAAGACAGAAGGGGTGCTATGAGCAGCCCTTACTGTCTGGGTTGTACTCTTGTTTGCAGAGGAGCTGGTACATGCAGGCTGGGAGAAGTGCTGGAGCCGGAGGGAGAGCCGTCCCTACTACTTCAACCGATTCACCAACCAGTCCCTGTGGGAGATGCCCGTGCTGGGTCAGCACGATGTGCTTGTGAGTGCCAGCTTGGGGCAAGGAGCAGGCCTCTAGCCTTCCACAAACGTTATCCTGAACAGCTAGGTGTCTAGCCTTGTGCCGATACCTACAGATAAAATGTAAAGTAAGGACAGTCCCTGTCCTCAAAGAACCTGCAGTCAGACAGGAGAGACCAACAGGTGCTCAGATTATTAGTGTAGCATTCTGAATGTTGCCGATGAGCTGACCTGCAGCGAGGCTGGCCTGCTCCCTCCGTCTTTATGCTATGCTTACTCTGTGGCAGACAGTAGGATTCCAGTTGTGGTATTGAGCCAGGCATGGTGCTCGACTTTAATCCCAGCACTTGGGAGGGAGAGGCAGGTGGATCTCTATGAGCCAAGCTTGATCTAGAAAGAGTCTAGGACAGCCAGGGCTACACAGACAAACCCTGTCTTGAAAAATCAAAAAAATCAGAAATGGTATTGAAAATCATTGGGGAAGGAAGCATTCCTCTGAGACTCAGGGTTTAAAGTGAGGCTACAAGGGAGAGGAAGGGTGTTAGAGGAATTACTACTACAGGCTGTGAGGGAGCCACCTCAGCTGCATGAGGCCCTACTACCCATCAGACAGGGCCTCTTTATTCTGCAGAAGACACTTGAGGTTCAAAGTAACAAGGCCAAGGACATATGGCTGCTTATAGGCAGAGGGGCATGTGCAGAGATTCTTGATGTCACTGAAGGAGGTCCCTGCAAAGCCTTGACTTCTTTGACTTCTCTTGTTCCTGATTTCAGTTTTGTTCTTAAAGCACCAACCTAATGTCAGTCATCATAGCACTGCTTGTGTCATAATGTCAGTGGTGAGGTAGGGTTAACATGACCTTTCTGAAGGTGAGGGAATCAGGAAGTAGGTAGTTCACCCCTGGCTGCAGTTGGAGGTAGCAGGCAGAGGTGGAGCCCACGCAGGGTTCTTCATCTGTATCCCAGGCCTCTGGCTTCCTTGAGGAGGCAGAGCAGGGTAGGAAGGCTTGAGAGTCTGACAAAGCCAATGCCCTGCTTACATTTCTGCCGTTTTCCCTCCTGTAGTCGGACCCTTTGGGGCTGAATGCAACCCCACTGCCCCAAGACTCAAGCTTGGTGGAAACTCCCCCAGTAGAGAACAAGTCCAGAAAGCGACAGCTCTCAGAAGAGCAGCCAAGTGGCAATGGAGTGAAGAAGCCCAAGGTGAGTGTCCAGGGTTCTTGGGACCCGGCTGGTACGTGGTTACCTTGGGCATGTGGCTAGCAGGTCCCTGCAATGGCTGTGAGGAGGGACTCCCAAGTGCAGCGCTGGCTGTGCTGTGGGCCGTGCTGCGGGCCTGGCTGTCGAGTCTTCCGACTTGATGGCTGCGGTTTGGACTCTTTTCCTTCAGATTGAAATCCCTGTGACACCCACAAGCCAGTCGGTGCCCAGTTCCCCCAGCATCCCAGGAACCCCAACACTAAAAATTTGGGGTGCATCTATTGAAGATAAACAGGCAGCTCTTCTCCGACCCACTGAGTGAGTCCCTGCTGGTTGGCTGTTCCCTCCATTGTTGGTGGGCCGTCTGTCCAGGACTGTGGTGTGGTGGTGATGAGCAGGCCTTCCTCACAACTCTGTCTGTGCCCTAGGGTGTACTGGGACCTGGACATCCAGACCAATGCTGTCATCAAGCACAGGGGCCCCTCAGAGGTCCTGCCCCCACATCCTGAGGTTGAGCTGCTCCGCTCTCAGCTCATCTTGAAGCTCCGCCAGCACTACCGGGAACTGTGCCAGCAGCGGGAGGGTGAGAGCTCGCCAGCTTTTCCTTGGTTTTACCGCTTGGGCTTGTGTGGGAAGGAGGGCCTGGTGGTTCTCAGTGTGTGCTGTGGGTTACCTGTTGGGGTCCCAGCTCTGTGATGCCAAGTGTGTTGCTCAACCTGTCTGTAATTTCCACACCTAAAGCTAGGGACCAAAACTCTTAGAGAAAGCATACTTGGAGCCCACACCTCCCAGCTCAGGTAGTTCAGGCTAGTCTGGGCTGCATCACCAGACCCTGTCTTAAAAAAATAAAGCTCCCATGATTCTCTGAATATAGTTTGGGAAAATGAAGTATAGGAAAGAAGCACCCGAGAAACACCAAATGCTGTGCTTTTCTGTTTCAGTTGACTCTGCTGACTGTTCCAGGTCCTTACAGCTCTCTTGTCCCACAGGTATTGAGCCGCCCCGCGAGTCCTTCAACCGCTGGATGCTGGAGCGCAAAGTGGTGGACAAAGGATGTGACCCTCTGTTGCCAAGCAACTGTGAACCAGTTGTGTCTCCGTCCATGTTTCGTGAAATTATGAATGACATTCCCATCAGGTACAGCTCCAGCTTGGCTGCGTGGTCCTCACACCGAGGCACTTGTAGCAGGGCTCTGACTCTTGCCTATTTTCTAAATCAGGTTATCTCGAATCAAGTTCCGGGAGGAAGCCAAACGCCTGCTCTTTAAATATGCAGAAGCAGCCAGGCGGCTCATTGAGTCCAGGTTTGGCTTCTGCCCCACACAATGAAAATGGTGTGTGTGTTCATGTGTGTGCATGCGTGTGTCCGAGTTTGTTGTGTTGCCAAAGACAGATGGGAGGTGAGCTTAGAGGCTTGTGCCTGAGACAGCAGTGAGGCAGGAGGAGAGGAGCAGACACCTAACAGCTGAGCCCACCAAACACAGCTTTCTCTTGCTCTCCACCTACAGGAGTGCATCCCCTGACAGCAGAAAAGTGGTCAAGTGGAATGTGGAAGACACCTTCAGCTGGCTGCGGAAGGAGCACTCAGCCTCGAAGGAGGACTACATGGTGAGAGGGCCCTAGGGAGAGGTCAGTTGGTGGGCACTGCGTGTCTGGCTGCTTTTACAACAGCCTGGTGTGGACATGGCAGACTTTGATGCCCATCAGTCCTCAGAATCACTACAGAAATGATTAAGGCCCGTGGTTTTCTCCCAAAGAACAATCCCATTAACGTTGTTTCTGTAATCTCAAGCTCAGACATATACAGATGCTGCCTTTCATGTAATCACATGTCACCCCGGTAGATCTTGGAGAAGAGATCTGCCTTTCCTTGTGTGTCCACATTACAATTAAAAGCTTCCTTTAGGGGGCTAGAGAGATGGCTCGGCAGTTATGAGCACTGGCTGCTCTCCTAGTGGATTTGGGTTCAATTCCAGCACCTACATGGAGTTTACAACTGTTAACGCCTATTACAAGGGATATGATGCCCTCTTCTGGCTTCTGTGAACACCAGGCATGCGGATGGCGTATAAAAGTGAATGATGGTCAACACTCATATGCATTTACAAATAAACATTACAAAACAGCGGCCACCTTCAGATCGACCCTCCTCAGTCATTGTGGTCTCTGCCTTGTCTGTCACTCAACCGTCTCCAGCTTGCAGTGGGCTTTCTTCTCAGGACACAAGTGTCACAGATTACATCAATAAGTGTACCTGACACTTGCTGACTGAGATAGATACACTCACGATTCAGAGTCACTCTTTGTCACACTGTGATTATGGATGGGCCGGGGAGCGGGGGGGATCTCTATAAATACTTAAAAGCACAACAAAACTTTTAAATATGTACTAACCAGGTTCCCTGTGCCCTCCCGATAGACAGCCAATGCTGTAAGGTGGAGCTTGCCTGGCTCGCCTCTTTGTCCACGAATCATCTTGGGTTCTGCTACTGTAGCAGCAACAACTGCAGCCATCCAGTGGACTGCTTACATGACGGGCTTGGTGAAGGAGGGGATGACACAGACTACTCACGATGTCCTATTTGCTAGTTTCAATTACCTTGATAGGAACAAGACTCAGAGAAGCCAAGGGATCTGTCCAAGCAACATGGCTAGTAAACAGTAGAACACTTTCACAGCTGGGACATCTGGGATTCAGTAGCCCCACCGAGGCCCTTTTGCCATCAGTGTCCTGATGAGGGCTTTTCTTCAGGACCGCCTTGAGCACCTTCGGAGGCAGTGTGGGCCCCATGTCTCTGCGGCAGCCAAGGACTCTGTGGAAGGCATCTGCAGCAAGATCTACCACATCTCCCTGGAATATGTTAAACGGATCCGAGAGAAGCATCTTGCCATCCTCAAGGAAAACAACATCCCAGGTAGGGGTGAGATGGAGAGCAAGCTGTGTCCTAGGCCCTGAAGGAACACAGGAGGCAGTGTCTCACAGCATTGACTGCACTGATTTGGGAGACCGATTCTTGAAGTAGCACTGGGTAGGACCTGCTCTGTCCTCCGGCTCTGGGGGTCAGCACCCCTGGGAAACGAAGTGATGAGAATGGAGGGGCAGGGAGCTGACAAAAGCCTGGGCCAGTTAAGCAGACCTGGATTCCCGGTCCCTTAGCCTGTCTACCCCAGACCCAAGTGTAAGAATGACCTGCCATGGCAATGTCAGCGTTGACGGCACACAGTTAAGCTACAGGCCCTGACCCCTATGTAAGCTAACAGCTATCCAGAGGCTGCCATTTTCTTTTTTTGTTGTTGTTGGTTTTTCGAGACAGGGTTTCTCTGTGTAGCCCTGGCTGTCCTGGAACTCACTCTGTAGACCAGGCTGGCCTCGAACTCAGAAATCCACCTGCCTCTGCCTCCCAAGTGCTGGGATTAAAGGCGTGCGCCACCACTGCCCAGCGAGGCTGCCATTTTCTTTGTTTTTTTTTTGTTTGGTTTTTCGAGACAGGGTTTCTCTGCATGTATTGATACAGGCCACAGGTTAATGCCTGGTGGCGCTTTTTAACAGTGCTGTTTCCTTTGTTACGGAAACTGGGTCTCTCATCTCATAAGCGCTGCACAATTGGTGCTGGAGACTGTCCACTGTGGGCAGTCTTTCACTGTCCCCCCCACCCACAGAGGAAGTGGAGGCCTCAGAGGTGGAGCCCCGCCTGGTGTACTGCTACCCAGTGCGTCTGGCCGTGTCTGCACCGCCCATGCCTAGCGTGGAAATGCACATGGAGAATAGTGTGGTGTGCATCCGGTACAAGGGAGAGATGGTGAAGGTCAGCCGCAGCTACTTCAGCAAACTGGTGAGAACTGGGGAGGCCCTTGTTGATGGCACTGCATGGAGGCGTGGCATCTTCCTTGACCAGAGTCCTCATCAGGTGGCCAGTGATAAGGTCATGAAGTCACCACTGAATCCCTTCCTTTTCTTTCTTTCCTTCTTTCTTTCTCTGTCTCTCTTTCTTTCTTTCTCCAGTGGCTCCTCTACCGCTATAGCTGCGTGGATGACTCTGCCTTTGAGAGGTTCCTGCCTCGAGTCTGGTGTCTTCTCCGTCGATATCAGGTAGAGCTGGGGCTGTGGAGGGCTCCCTGGAAGGGAGCCGGGAGACTGCGCCTCACACTGACTCAGGCTGATTTGCAGATGATGTTTGGCGTGGGCCTCTATGAGGGGACTGGCCTGCAGGGGTCACTGCCAGTGCACGTCTTTGAGACCCTCCACCGCCTCTTTGCTGTCAGTTTCGAGTGTTTCGCCTCACCCCTGAACTGCTACTTCCGCCAGTACTGTTCTGCCTTCCCTGACACAGATGGCTACTTTGGCTCCCGAGGGTGAGATCCAGGAGTTCCTGGGCCCCTTCTACCATAAAGATGTCCTCTAGGGCACAGGTCCCTCCTAAACTAGTTACTTCTTAATACTTAGGGTTTTGGAATTAGGCAATTTGGAAGGTAGCTCCCACTTTCACTATTTCCTGGTCATGTGACCTCTGAAGTGCTGTGTCAGCACTGGGGACCCACATTGTGTGGCTCCATGGGCAGACATGGAACAGACGCGGCCTCAGGTGGCCTGTGGGCTTCTTCATGGACTGGCTTAGGTTTGGATAGGAACCCTGGGCTCCAGGGAGGGGTGTGAAGAGTAAGACAGACCTCAAGAATAGCAGGGTGAGGAGCACAGATGACCAGGTAAACTGTCCAGTAGAAAGAAAGCACCTGAAGGAAGGAGAGGCCACGCTGAGCAGCTGGGGAAGCCCTGGAGTGGTTTCTGCAGTGGTGGCTTTAGACTCTAGTTCCTCAACCTAGTGGACACGGGCACACACACACCTAGCCCTTAGCTCCACTCTCAGGTTAGTTATCTGAGGGACAAGACCATCTCCTTGTCCCAGCAGTTAAGAGAATGTTGGCCCCTGGTCCAACTGTGGTCATCTCTTTGTGAGAGTGCCCACCCTGTGGCTGCTTAGGGATGGGGACATCACTTCTGTGTGAGGGACTGGGTGCTGGCGGGGCTACAGTGCTCACCTTTCTTTAGGCCCTGCCTGGACTTCACCCCGCTGAGTGGTTCCTTTGAGGCCAACCCTCCGTTCTGCGAGGAGCTCATGGATGCTATGGTCTCTCACTTCGAGGTGGGTGCGCTGCCAACTGATGGGGCAGGCAAAATTGCAAGCCTCTTGGGGGCAGTACCTCATGTCCACCCCATACTGTCCCTCCCATAGAAACTGCTGGAGAGCTCACCAGAACCCCTGTCCTTCATTGTGTTCATCCCGGAGTGGCGGGAGCCCCCAACACCAGCGCTCACCCGGATGGAGCAGAGCCGCTTCAAACGCCACCAGCTGGTCTTGCCTGCCTTTGAGCACGAGTACCGCAGTGGCTCCCAGCACATCTGCAAGAAGTAGGTGCCCGGGCAACAGGGGAAGGAAGCCAGGTCTGGCTGACAGGCTGGGTGAGCAGGCCCGGTCCGTTCCCTGCTCTGAGCAGCTGCCTTTGCCCACAGGGAGGAAATGCACTACAAGGCCGTCCACAACACGGCAGTGCTCTTCTTGCAAAATGAGCCCGGGTTCGCCAAGTGGGGGCCGACGCCAGAGCGGCTGCAGGAGCTCACAGCTGCCTATAAGCAGTCGGGCCGCAGCCACGGCTCCAGCTCTTCCTCCTCCTCCTCCTCCTCAGAGGCCAAGGACCGGGACTCAGGCCGGGAGCAGGGCCCTAGTCGAGAGCCTCACCCCACTTAACATATCCTGCGGGGAGGAGGAGCTCCAGGGGTGCTGTTACAGACTGCTGGGACTCAGTCCTCAGGGCTGCAGGCCCCAGGGCCCTCTCCTGGGGTGGCAGCAGGACGTGAGCTGCCAGGGACATAGGAATATTACGGCCCTGCCTGGGCTCCCCCTCCCTGCCCTCGCCCTTTCAGATTCACCACGTCCCTTGTAAATAGGCCCATGCCTCCCCAGCCCCACACAGACCCTGTTGCTGCCTTGTTTCATTTGTAAAACGAAATACAGAAACTCCCCAAGAGTGTGTGAGGGTCTTGGGGCGGTTGCCTCGGTGACCCCTCTGTAGGTACCCCTTATCAAGGTCCTTGAAGTACTGAATCCCTAGAGGCATCTACCTGAGCTCAGTAGGTTGGAGGAGTCCAGGGTACTTAAGCTAAGCCCACCCGGATACCTCCAGTCCTTGCCTAAGCCAGACTTACAGGCTGCTAAATGTTTTCCATCTGGTCAGGGGGAAGTGTTGCCTTAGGGGTACTACAGGCTTCAGGGTATATAGTACCTGCCCTCTGAAACCCTGGAGACAGGGAGCCCACAGAGGAAGCAGGGTTTTCACTAGCTCAGCTCTCTCCTGAGAGGAGGCTGGTCTGGCCTGTACTGCAAGCACTGTTCATACAAGGTAGGGCCAGCTGGCTGTAAGAACCAGGCAGCCTCCACTTACTGGGACTTCTGCCTGGTTTCCTGGCCCTTACCTGGTTCAGGTTATTAGCACATATACAAAGAGAGCTGCAAGGGCTGGACTCTAGTCCCTTTATTGAGACAGGAGCCAGTGGGTCCATCAAAACAAAAATAAATTTCTCTCCCAAAGCCTGCCAGCAGGCTGAGGCACCCAGCATGTCCTGGCTGGAGCCCTAGGCTGCCCCCCAAGAGCACAGGTCTGGCTCCTTTGGAGTCAAGGGACACTAACTGTCCAGTATCTGGAGGCCCTATGGAGGACAGGAAAGTCCCTAGTCTCCAGGAGAGCTGGCCCCGATATCCACGATCAGCGTTGGGCCTTTGAGGCTCATTCATCCGAGAGGGTAATGACGTCGTACTCGATGCCCTGATGCTGCAGCTGTTGAATGTGTTCCGGCACTGCCTCCTCAGTGCCAAACAGGCCCTGGGCTTGGGCCATGGCAGCATCAGCCACCGCTGCCAGGGAGGGAAAAGCACAGTAAGCCTGAGGCTCCAAGAGCTAGGCCTCACCTCAGTCTCCTGGCTTGTTAGTGCCCAGTCCCATACCTGTCCCATACCTGTAACAGCAGAATGTGCTGCAGCTTCAAGCTGAGCCTGGGTGACAAGCTGCTGGCTTGGGGATACAGGTACATACTGGATCTAGAGAAGGAAGCCAGTAAGAATAGCCCTGACAGGAGTGTCACTACCCCAGCTCTGCCTGTCTCCCAGGGACCCTACCTGGGACTCCTGCAGGAATGGGGTACCTTGCTCATACTGGATGTGTGTGATCTGGCCCTCCTGGACCTAGAGATAAGAAGCTGACCAGTGATCCTATAAGGTTGCAGCCTTCCTCCAACCCCCCCACCCCCTGCCTCAGGCCTGGCCTACCTGGATATGATGGCCGTCAGGGACCACAACATACTCCTGAGGCAGTAAGTGCTGCACACCGTCCTGAGCGATGATGTACTGAACCTACGAAACGGGGAGGAGACAGATGCTAGGGCTTCACTCAGTGGGAGCTGAGTAAGAGGCCAGAGGAGAAAACACAGCTATGGACAATGGCCCAGGGGACAGGAGGTTACCTGGTTGTCTGAGGTCACCAGATGCTGTACTGTCTGGCCATCTGCTGTGATTTCCTGGATGTAGGTAGCTTCCTCCTGTCAAGGCCAAGCCAGAGGAGTCTCAGTTCTTTACTGAACTCCTGTGCTCGTGCTCACATTCAGGGTTTTTGGTGTGTATGTGTGCTCCAGCCTAGCATGAAGGCCAGGAGCTCAACAGGGTGTGAAGCACAGGAGCATGACACGCAGACACCTGGCTTGTTCTGTGGCTGTGCAAGCACTTCTGACCCTCTGAGTCATCCATCTCTTAGTCCATCTAGCCTCTGCTTGTCTGTCCCACCCTTTCTGCAGGGGCTGCAGACCTTGGTCTTACCTGATTGGTCACTGTCTGTTCCTGGGCCACAATGATATGTTCCTGGCTCAGTGCCTGCTGTAGCCGCTCTGTACCTAGAACCCCGTGACTGGACTGGAAGGCAGCTGAGCAGAGAGAAGGGGAATCATTCCGGGGTTTAGGGAAAACCTAACTGACCCATGCATGGGGTTCTCTTGGGCTGTGTCCACTCTGTGGCCCAGGGGTAGCTCACTGTGTAGTGTGGCCAGTGTGTCCTCTTCACTATTGAGGATGATGGTCTGGGCAGGGGCTCGGGCTGTAGACGTCCCAGTCCTTCTGCCATCGATGCTGTGCAGCCGCTGGATGTGGAACTTGAGGTGCCCGTTCCTGTTGAAACTGAGGAGAGGGAAGAGTCAGCTTGAAGTGGCTCTACCAAGTGTGCATGGAAGTCCCGTTCTTAGCCACCCCTGGCCTCACCGCTGCCCACAGACGTGGCATGAGAAAGGCTTTTCGTTGGTATGCGTTAACATGTGCCGCCTCAGATCCTTCTTGTTCTTGGAAGCAAAGCTACACTGATTGCACTGGTGGGGCCTCAGGCTTGAGTGTTGTGCCATGTGAGCCTAAACAAGGTAGAGATCAGGCACCAATGGGTCAGCATGGAAGGCAGCGAGACAGTCTCCATGAAAACCAAACCATGTGATGACCAAAAGCACGGACGGGATAGGGATTGTTCTACCACAGATGGTCAGTGGGAAGCCACAGGCTGCACTGTCAGTTCTGTCTCAGTTTGTAACTTAGAGGTGCTGGGGCGGGGCCTCCTGCATGCTAGGGCTCAGCCCTGCTTTACTGGACTTTCGCTTTCCCACTGGAGGGCAGGGCTCTAGGCCCGGCCCCATACAGAGCTCGAAGACACAGCACTGGGTTGGAGCTGGAAGCTGGAAACCTTCTGGCAAGTGGAAGCAGCTCCAGAAACACATCAGAAGCTGTCCCGCTGTCTTCACACCCTCCCTCACTGGCTCATGCTGTCACCCTCTGCCTGGCTCCACTGTCACCTGGTATCTCCCTAGCTCCCCCTCCCATCCTTGCTGCCCCTGCTCTACATTCCCCAGCCTTCACACTGGGAACAGTCTGGCATTAGTCACTTTATATCTGGTATATCTTTATATCCCAGAGCTGGAATCCTGCAGTCATCTCTGACCCTAGAGGGGACCAGAGGACCAGGCTTGAGGAGATGCTCAATAAAGAGTTGTTACACAAATGAGTGGCCACAGGAGTGAAGGCAGAGGCATGGGCGGGGAGCACCTACCCGGACCTCGGGCCACTGGCGAGCACTGAAGGGGCAGTCAGGGCACTTGAAGGCAGCAGGCCCAGCATGGGCTCTCTTGTGACTCTCCATCTCTGCGCGGCTGGGGAAGGCTTCTGAGCACACCTTGCAGGAGAACTTCTTTGTGGATGAAGCTGCTGCAGACGGTGGGGAGGGGGGTACTGCCAGGCCTAGGGCATGGCTGGATGTAGGGGGTGGGGTGGGAGAGCCCTGGGAGCCTCCCACATGCTGGGTCTTTGTTGGAGACAGAACCTCAGGACCATCTCTGGGTGGCCCTCCACACTGCAGCAGGGGCCACTTGGTTCCAGGGCCCAGAGTATCTGGGCTTGGAAAGGAGATGGAGCCGTCTGCAGTCAACTGTAGGAAAGATAGCATGAGATGCTGAGGAGGGGCGGAGGCAGGACACTGGGTAGGGAGGCCACTCCCAAGGCTCACCTCAATGTGGTGCAACTGGGTCCCATCAGCTGCCATGATGTAGTGGGTGCCAGCCTCCTTGAGAGTGTCACTCACAACCACAGCCTGGGCTGCCTCCCCTGGAGGTTCTTCTCTGAGGGCACAGAGTGGAGGCGTGAGGTGGGGTTTCAGACAAGGATCAAAGGCTACAAGAACCCCTCACAGAGCAACAGTCACACTCAAGGAATCTGAATGTAGGGCTCAAACCTAAACCCCAAGAACTCAGTGATTCACCCTACTTAAGGGGCGACCCTCATTCCCCTTGGTAGGAAGAAGGGAGTTCGGGTCTGGCCAAAAGGGACAGGAGAGGACCAAGCTAACAGGAGTGAACAGGATGCATGGGCTACCAGATGTCCAAGAAGAGAGGGCACAGGCCAAGGCAGCCTGACCAGAGGCTGCCTCAAAGCTCCTGACCCGCAGCTTGGCACAGGTCAGAGTTTCTCAGATGGCCAGAGTTCAGTGAGTGGGGAAACATCACAGATTTGCAGCAGAGGGAAGCCAAGTACAGGTCGGGTAGTAGGTCCACAAAGGAACCCATACTTGTTCAAATGCTCAGGACATAAGAGTTGGGGGAGGGGAGTAGGGGGGATGGCAAGGTAGTAGAGCACCTACGAATACTGACTGCTCTTACAGAGGTCCCAGGATTGGTTCCTAGCACCCACATGGTGGCCCACAACCATTTGTAACTCCAGGCCCAGGGGATCCAATGCCTTCTGGTCTCTGAAGGCTCTCGAATGCACATGGGTGCACATAGCTGCACACAGTGCATATAGATACCCATGGGTACATTTAAGGGGAGGGGAAGGTGTATACGGTTGGGTACCACAGTCCAAAGCCTCATCTCACTAGCCTGTTACCTCATTTGTAAAAGCAGGGAAACCTGAATTTTGTGGATTTTGTGGGAGCTAGCTAGGCAAGACCGTTAGTGCCAAGTTCCCAGAACAGCTAATGGATAAAGAATGCCAGCTTCCAGCCGGGCAGTGGTGGCGCATGCCTTTAATCCTGGCACTTGGAGGTGGAGGCAGGCAGATTTCTGAGTTCGAGGCCAGCCTGGTCTACAGAGTGAGTTCCAGGACAGCTAGGGCTACACAAAGAAACCATGTCTTGAAAAACCAGGGGAAAAACAAGCCAGCTTTCACCCTACACAGGACATAGTCTCCTACCGCCCTGTCACTCTGTACAAACCAGGGCTCTGCCTCCTGCTAACTGGGTTGGAGTGGGGAGCCACTGTTAAAGACTGAAAAGGGGTGAAGTTACCTGTACGGTGGGCCAGAAGCTGATGTCCTCCCCTCCACTGGGGGTGCAGTGATGACACTGTAGCTGGCCCCACCAAATGGCCCAGGCGGCAAGGCAATCTGCTGAAGGTCAGATGGCCCTAGCTGGCTCTCAGCTGCCACACTGCTTCCTGACTCTGCCATATGAAGTGTCACCACTCGTGGGGTGGTGTCTTCAGGAGAAGGTTGCCTACCAGTAGATGTCAACTCTGCCTCCATGCCCTCTGACTTCACCACAGCCACCTGCAATGATATCAACAGGCTCTGCTGGAACACAGCTGCTGTCCAAGGTCCTTGGGCCTTAAAGCTCCCATCCTCCCAGAGCCTCAGCTTTTCCCTCTCATTTCCACACCCAAGTACTTCCTAGAACAGTTCTGCAGCTGGCCGTGGTGCTGCATACCTATCCCTAGCACTCATAGGCAGAAAGAAGCAGATCTGAGTTTCAGACCTGCGTAGTCTACAGAGAAAGTTCCAGGAAAGCCAGGGCTACACAAAGAAACCTTGTTTGCAACACCTCTCCCCCATTACAACTACACATACGCATGCATGCAATCACACACACACACACACACACACACACAGTGGCACTGCAAAGCACACAGTGGCACTGCAAAGCACACTTGGCATCTGTAGACCGGTGATCAAGAACAGACTTGGGAGGGAGCATCTAGCCATATCTGCCAACTTTCTAGGTATGGAGAAGGCCACTGTCATGTGGTGATGGAGACCGGGGATGCTGCTAAGTACTTCACCAAGTACAGAGTGGCCTCCATAACAAGGACCAAATAGCATTGTGACCATGACACCTTGGGGTAGAGGGCCAAGTGGCAAACCACTCAGAAAACCCCTAGCCAGGTGTGGTGACACATACATCTCACCCCAGCCTATGGGCAGAAGCACTAGGGTCAGAGTTAAAGCCATTTGAGGTATTTAAGGCTATATGAAACATGGTCTCAAAAAAACCAAAAGAAACCATGATATTAAGGGAGACAACAGAACACTGAGGGGACATTATCAATTACATGAGAGGTAGGCATCTTTCATATTCAAAGAATATATATGCTTTTACAAAGCAGGAGCAAAGGACTAGCAACTTACAGAAGAGGAGACAAAGATGTGACTCAGACTGAACCTGCTGACAGGCGTTCAGCCCTGTACTGTGTTTAACAAAATTATAAAGTAGGATCATAAACTAGACCTCCATCCTTGAGACAGTGTTATGACATGTGCACAGAGGCCCAGCTGCGTATCACATCCTGCACAACAGGTCACTAAGGGGCAGAGCAGCGAGCCTGTTCTTAAAGGACTGTCTAGGTGCTGGCTTACATCTGAACAAAATTCTGCTCTGAAGATGGGTTAGGCTGTAGCTATAGAGGAATAATGATGGGGGCTGGGTGGGGTACGCGATGGTGTCGGGAGAGCGCTCTGGCCTTGCCTCTGCGCTAGACAAAGCCTTAGGAGTATTCTGGCTGGAGGTGGTGTACAGGAAGCTGATTAGCCCCCACAGGAGCATCACAGGAACAGTAGACAGAACGCACGTCAAAGGAGAGCATGGGAGCCACACAGCCACACAAGGCCCTCAGCACAGCCACTGTGAGGTCTGAATGAGAATGGCCCCCACAGGCTTGTGGACCTGAATGCCTAGTCACCAGGGAAGGGAACTCTTTGAAAGGATTAGTAGTGTGGTCTTGTCAGAGGAAGTGTGTCACTGGGGATGGGCTTTAAGGTCTCGAAAGCCCATGGCAGACCTGTCTCTTCTGACTTTCTCAGGCTGCAGATCAGGATATAGCTCTCAGCGACTACTCAGTGAGGGAATTAAGTCTCAGAATTTGTAAGCAAGCTCTCAATTAAATGCTTACTTTTATTAAGAGTTGCCTTGGTTGTAGTATCTCTTCAGAGCAACAGAAGAATGCCAAGACAAATGGTCACTAGTACCCAGAGAGTGCCCTGGGAGACTGCCCTCCTTGGCCCTACAGAGTCTGTTCCTTCAGGTTTAGGGTGATCTGTCCCTGGCAGGATAGGCTAGAGTCACTACCTTCCTTTACTCTATGTTCAACAGAGGAGCTGACGTTCAGTAATTGGGCACAAAGAAGTCCTGGGTGCTTACCTGCAAGGCTGTGGCCCCTAGCTCTCGTTGGGCGCTCATGTTCAAGAGCAGATCCAAGGCTGTCTGAGTGGCCATTGCAGTGGACTCCTCAGCTCCTGGGAGGGGAGAATGAGCTGGACCCTGGGCTCCCAGTGCCACCCGTCAGTGTTCCTACCCTAACCCTGCCTTCTTCAAGGCTCACCTTGCTGGTAGATGATTGTGGCCCCACCTAGGGCATCAGGACAGAGTAGTGGGGGAGTCTCAGGTGACTGGAAAGGTGCTGGTTCTTGAGGGGCCTGAGGAGGGGAATGGGGCAAGCCTGAGAGGGGTAACCAGAAGTGCATTTCCCAAGTACATGTGATATCATCATCCCCCCCCAGTCCCTTGTTTATCTCACCTACTATTTTGAAAAGTATTTACCAGCTCAGTGCTTATTGTGAGGCTCAGAAAAGTGAAGGGCTGGAACTTGAACCTAAGACTGCCAAGTCCAGAGCCCATGAATTAAGTATGGTCATCTTTCCAGGGCCATTGGGAGCTCCCATGACAGAATACTAGCTGTTCATCCCAAGTCTGCTTACCCCAAGTCCAATCCATCCTCCTCTTTAACTTTAAACTACATGCTGTGTTTGTGTATGTGGTCTGTGTGTGTGTACATAGGCACATGAATGCCATACCACACATGTGGATATCAGAGAACAACCTCGGGGACTCAGTGTTCCACTTCTACCACATGGGACCTGGGGATCTAAATTCCATCATCAAGCTTGGCAACCAACACCCTAACTTGTCGGGCCACCTCACAAGCACCTTCACCCTCTTTCTTGTCACCAGTATACTTAGTTTCTTTTCTTAGGGAGGGCAGCATACCCATTGATTGACAAGACTACACTTTTCAGTCTGTCACTCATGATTCTGAAAGTGTGGCCACCTAACTAAGCAGAGATTTCTAGTAACGTGTGAGGAACACATTGGCAGACGACAGCATCTTTTTTACCACCTCCCAGCCCTTCCTTCTGCCTCTGGCCTGGAATGTAGCTAGGAAGTTGTTCTTGCAGCTATGCTGGACGATGAGGGTAACCACAAAGACCAATGTCAGATCCTTGAATACTGTGCAAAACTACTGAGCTGGAGACACATCAGTTCAGGACCACTCAGTTTTCCAGCTGTTTCCTATCTAGGAATAAGCTGATGCTGTAGGTATTTCTGGTGTCTAGACCACTGCTTGGAAAGCTACTCTCTTCTAACCTTAGAGATGCACCTACACCTAGGCTGGTGTCTACCACCTGTTTCCACTGTGTCCCGCCTACCTCAGGCCCTGGTGAGCTGAGGGGAGGGCCAGGGCCCACAC
>NW_021604638.1:9882932-9911874 GCF_004785775.1 Grammomys surdaster | reverse complement strand
ACCTCAGGCCCTGGTGAGCTGAGGGGAGGGCCAGGGCCCACACTGTGCTGCTGCTTCAGCTCTTCTATCTGTTGCAGAGAGAAGAAGGGGCGGCGGCGGGACGGGGGCTCCTCAGGGTGGCGCCGTCCCCACTCCTCAAAGCTGTTGGCATGTCGACACCGTACGTGCAGGCGCAGGTTCTTCTTGTGGCGAGTGCTGAAGTGGCAGTACTCACAGGCGAAGGGCTTGGCTCCTGTGGGCACAGGGAAATGCTTGTGCCCACACAGCCCTTCAGGAGCCATCTCTGGCCCCAGGGATCCCTAGCCACAAGCCGTTACCATGCTTGGACAAACACTGCTGCTCACTCTGGTGGATCAGAGCAGAAAGGACCAGGGCTACTTCCATATTCAGCCTTCCTACGAAGTCATTCTCAAGATCACCTTCCTAACTACGAGAGAGTAGATACCTCCCATTTCCCTCCTTCATAACTAAGTCAGAGAAAGCAAGCTGCTAGCACCAGGCTCAGGACAGACCGAAGGGGACAGACAGATGGCACAGGAAAAGTCCATCTGTGGCTTGGGCTGTTGAGAGGGACAGAGCTGAGCTCGGATGAGGGTGTAGGGACTGGAGGGCTGGCCCGACCTGTGTGCTTGACAGCCACATGAGACAGCAGGAAGTCCTCACGGAAGGTGCGATAGGGACAAAAGCTGCATTTGAAGGGCTTGTCGCTCACGTGGGACAGCTGGTGGTTCAACAGTGCCTTCTTGTCCTCACAAACAAACTCACAGAACTCACACTTGAACCTGCAGGCAGTGCAAAGGAGGGGAGCTCAGAAACACCAAGGATTTCCCCCTAGCCCGTGGACTTCCAGCGGGGACGCACCTGCGGTTGGCAACAGCCTGGATGTGTGTGAGCAGGTGCATTTTGAAGGTGTAGCGCTTCTTAAAGGACTTTCCACACTAAGGGCGGGGAAGGTGGAGTTAGACGGGGATGGCCCAGACAAGGCCCTGTCTCTAGGTACAGCTCTGCCTGGCTCACACACCTTATCACACATGTGTGGCTTCTCAGTGCTGTGAGTCTTCATGTGCTGTGTTAGTCTCTTCTGCATGGGGTACACACGGCCACACACTGGGCAAGGGAAAGAGCTCAGCTTTGGGGTCTGGGAAGGTATAATGAGAGGTCAGAGGGAGAAAGAGGGGAAACAGCAGGGAGTGCTCACTTCCTGTCCCACCCACCACCTTCAGCAGTCCTCGCCCTTCCCAGGCCAGGCACACACTCACCGGATCTGGCCTCTTCTTTCTAGGAAAGAAGAAAGCATTAACGCACAGCCTCCCCATGGGCCACCCAGTCCCAGGCCTGGTCACCACTCCCATTTCCCATGCCCTCTCTTCTGAACACATGGAAAACCAACTGGTGTCCTCCGGGGAAAAGGCTAAGGCGCCATAGGTGACCTCCCTGTGCTGGTTAATCTGGGACATGGGTCTTCTCTCCAGTCACAGAACACTACACTAAAGGCGATTCTATACTACACTACAGGCTCAAACAAGTTCCCCAGGGAACAGGCTTCAATCTGGTGACCAGAATTCTAGCTGGCAACATAACTCCTTCTCTTTAAAGAAACCAGTGACATCTTGATAAACTGTCACACACCCTGGTCCTCAGGGATCTCTACCCACCCTCTATTCAAAGGTCATATGCCAAAGAAACTGATTCTTTGTTGCTGAAGCCACAGGCCTGGCTGTAAGGCACTGAGCCACCACCAGGCCTGGAGACATCTGCTTTACCCAGCCCTGTCTGCTCTCAGCACTGGGGAAAGGGTAGCTGCAGCTGACTACAAGGTCTTCTGATCATGCATAAACCACTGTGGTCACACAATTTCCCTCAGGACCCTCAACACTGTCTCCATTTCCCAGATGAAGGAAGCGCCCTGGCCCTGAGGATTCTGGGATGACTGTCAGGGATGACTCCCCCGGACTCTGACTATTTCTAATACCATATGAACAACACAGGCCCAGGGTGCGTGTGCTGCATAGGACCTATCGTGCTTCTGGCCATGCTCTCCCTGTCCACCCTCCACTGTGCCCGCACAACTCACTGACCGGTCCTGGCTGTGCACGGCAGCGTGCCGAATGACGTCCTTGCGGTAGACACTGGTGTAGCTGCATTCATCACACTTGTAGGGCTTGCTGCCCACGTGGTTGAACATGTGCTCCTGGGAGAGACAGACAGCACAGGAGGCTCAGTGTCCCTGCTCCCTCCCCCCCATTCCTTGCCTGTGTTCACAACCTTGGGGTAAATGTGGACAGCGGACAGCAGAGTCTGCTGCCAGGCTGGGAATTCTCCCCAGAGAGAGCACATGCTGTGTCAGTCCTGTTGCTGGCTTATCATCTGACCAGAGTAGAGGGACCTTGCCGTAACAGAGCTTGGAGCCAGGCAATGTGGCTCTGTAGCCCAGGCCTGCCCTTCAGTACTCTGTAGCCTAGGCCTGTCCTTCAGTACTACGGAACAGTCCTCTAAGGAGCCCAGACACAACTCCAGGCCTGTCCCCCAGGGCCTGAAGGATGCACCCACGGCACCACATCACAGCACTGGTGCGGCCAAGTCGCAGACCTCTTCAGTAAATTGGTACAGCAGGCTTAACCTCATTGGGGCACAAAATGACAAACGGAGGCTTGGACTGCTTGCTGTTGGCCACACCTCTCAGGTAAGATGAAAGGAGCTCTTCCCTGAGACATACCACTGCCACCTGCTGGAAGGACTCACTGTGAAGAAACCTCCCACAGGCCAGTCTGCAGTTAGAATTAGCATGTCTACATTCTCTCTGATGTGAAGTGAACCCCTGAAGGTGAGGTATCCCTCACTGGACACCCTGTCAACTGCCTGTGGCAGCCTCCTCAGGACCATGTCCCAGCATCTTTCCCAAGCTAGATGGCTGGACTCCACAGCACTCCCTCCCGGGTAGTCCTTCCAGCCCCGGGAGCCCTGAGAGCCGCACCTTGAGCGAGGACCAGCGGCGGGAGCGGTAGCTGCACTGCAGGCACTTGAAGAGCTGTGGGTCATCAGCCTCATGGGAGTTGACGTGGAAGCGAAGGTCCTCGTGGGACAGGAAGCGTGAACCACATATGCGGCACAGGTAAGGCCGGAGCAGTGGCTTGGGAGACTTGTAGTAGTACCTGCAGGAAGGGATGGAGGCACTGGCTGGGCTGCAGGCTCGGGGAGCAACCCGCCCCGCCCCGCAGCCCACCCAGCTCACCTACGCCCTGTTCTACCTACTTCCGGTATTTCTTCCCTAGGAACCGCCTGGAAGGTCTTCCACGGCGACGGGGTGGGGCATCAGCTTCATCCTGGCAAGCGGGGGCTGCGTTCTCAGCATCTGACTGACTCACACCGGATTCCACCAGGCCCCTCCCCACCTTGCCCAGGGCCCTCAGGTCCGAGGAGCTGGGAGCCTCAAGATCCTGCAGCTCTGGAAGGCTCTGTGTGCCCTGGGAAGTCACTAGAGGCTGTCCCACTCCTGTCATGGACACAAAGAACACAATCAGTCACACAGTCTAGAACCAGAGGCCAGCCAACCCCACCGTCCCCCTCCCCAGCTAACCACTGATGGGTACATGAGATCACACACAGACAGCCCGTGCTCAGAAGGCAGTATAGACTCCACACTGTCTGACCTGACCTCGGCACAGCAGACTGAAATGAGATTGTACCTCCGTGACAGCTCCACAGCTAGGTTCGAGATTCAGCACGCTCCCCAGGAAGCTGTGCATCCTCAGGCAAAAGTCCTACCTCCCTGAGTCTCATCTGTCCCATCTGCTGGATCAGTGTCTTTGACACTGGCACACCCTTGAGAGGCTGGTGACCCAAGGGAGGGTCCTCGGCAAGAGGACGTTCACGGACAGCTTACAAACTCTTTGAAGTCTAATCTGAATGTGACGGCTTTTCAAACAGTGTTTAAAAATACTATCTAAAGGGCTGGAGAGACGGCTCAGAGGGTAAGAGCACTGGCCGCCCTTTCAGAGGACCCAGGTTCAATTTCCACAAGGCAGCTCACAGCTGTCTACAACACCAGTCCCAGGGGATCTTATACCTCCACAGACACTGCATACATACGGTAAACATACATACAGATAAAACACCCAAGCATGTAAAGATAACACACGAAACAAACCCACAAAACCTGCTTCAATTCCTAGCACTATCAACAAGGTGCTATTTTAAATATTAAGAGTAGTATCAACTAGTGGTGGTACACACCTTTAATCTCAGAATTTAGGAGGCAGGCAGGTGGCTCTTTCTACATAATGAGTTCTAGGCCTGCCAGAACTACATAGTGAGATCCTGGCTCAGAAAACCACAACAGACAGACAGACAGACAGACAGAGCCAGTGTGAAGGCTTAGTGAATAAACAGCCCTCTGCAGCTAAGCCTGCCATTGAGTTCAATACCAGCAGCCACAGGGCAAAGGAGAGAACCAACTCTCATAGGTTGTCCTCTGTGTGCCACATGCTCTGTGTGGCATGCTTACACACACATACACACACACACAAATAAGAACTATTTTTTTTTAAAACTAAGAATGATGCAGATTGGAAACAGTGTCTCCTCTGTGTGTTAGAGGTTGTTTGTGTGTGTGAATATATGTGCCAATTCTTTTTTTTTTTTTTTTTTGGTTTTTTGAGACAGGGTTTCTCTATATAGCCCTGGCTGTCCTGGAACTCACTCTGTAGACCAGGCTGGCCTCGAACTCAGAAATCCGCCTGCCTCTGCCTCCCAAGTGCTGGGATTAAAGGCGTGCGCCACCACCGCCCGGTGCATGTACCAATTATTATACCAGCAAAAGTGCTCCTCTCTTTGCCTTACTCACTTAAGGCAGGGGACCCCACTGAGCCCGAAGCTCCACGTCTTGGCTAGACTTGATGGCCAATGAACTCCCAGGATCACCCTGTTTCTGCAGCCCACCACTGGGAACACAGACACACACAGCCATGGCAATTTTCCTTATGGCAATTTTGAACTCGGGGCATGCTTTCACAGCAAATTCTCTCACCCACTGAGCCATTTCCTTGGTCCCCTGAAACAATGCCATCATTCTCTTCATGAAGTCATGGCCTGTGTGGTGCATATTTACTTTTCTGTATACGACAGTTCTCCTGGAGAGACTACAGAATCAACCTTTGAATGATGCACTCACAGTGGCCACCACACAAGTAGATGCTGTAACCCCTCTACTCATAACCAAGAGATCCAGAGTGGCATGTCCAGGTCAGAGCCTGGGCTTGCTCCCACACCGAGCCATTCCTGTGCCCACTGCAGTGCTCTGACCACAGCGTGTACCTCACAGACCACTCAACCACCGGCTCCTCTCTCCTCATTTCAATATCATTTTAAGCTTTTACTTGTTCAGTTAGAAAGGTCCAACCCCCTCTCTCACTGTGACAATTTGCCACCAGAAACCATCTCCAAAATCATGCATAGTCACCAAGGCTAGGTTTCTCTAGTAGGGGACAGGAGGGCTCCTTCCTGGGAAGCCTACAGCCAGTGGCTGAAAATGGCTCTTTCCATACACTCAGTCTCTGGAGCACCCAAGAGCCATCAGGCAGCGGAGCCACACGCTACCCACACAGACAGCCCGTCCCATGACCAATCTTACCATCATGGAGGTCTGAGGTCTCTAGGCGAGGCAGCTTTCGAGGCCGGCCAGGCCTCCGTCGAGGTCTCGGGGTACTGGGTGTGGGACGCTGGAGCCGTAGCTGCCGGCCCCGGGGCTCATCCTCAGCTGGATTATAGTCACTGTCCTCTGTGGTAACAATGAAGGACAGTGTGCACACACACACTAGCCCTGTCTCCTTACCCTGCTGACATCCACTGCCCACCCAGTCAGTGGACACCTCTCTCTACCAGTGAGGGCATTCCTAAGACCCTCTGCACCCTCCACGACAGGGGACTGACTCTCCTTCCTTTCTCTGCACCTCTCCTGGCACCTGCCAAGAGCTCATCTCGATCAGAAGCACAAAGAGGTATCTGGTTCTAAAGCCACTTAAGTCACTGGTGAAAGCAGGCGAAGAGCAGTGCGTCTACACACTCCCAGACTGAACCGTCCCACCAGGTGGACAACAGCCATGCATAACCATTCAACAAGAAAATGAACCCAGTCCAATTCAGAAAAACTTAGTTACAAAATGTATAAAAGGTAACTTGATTCTCCTGTTGTAACTGCCGTCTGGGAAGCCTATGCCTCCATCTGCTACCTAGGCCTAGTCCTGGAAGCTCTGGCCTCCTTAGAATCTAATCAAGGCCTAGAATGTTTTCAGCCTCTGAGACTTGCTGTCGAATAAGCTCACCTCTTCCTAGTTCTGATCTCTGGCTGGCTCATTAACTCAGCTCTTCTGGCTCAAAAGCCAGCTGACCTACTCAATCTGGCTTTTCTCTCAGCCTCTGAATTGCTCTGCTTTGCCCCAAAATAACTTTAGAAACTTTATCTGATCTTCTGGCTTTTTCATTCTCCTTCTGTCTTCCCATGTCTAGCTTGTTCTGTCTATAATCTATCTCTGTAAGATTCTACCAGTAAAACGGCCTCCTCCTCCTTCTCTGCGGCTCTGCTCTCCCTCCTGACTCTGTGGCACTGCTTGCCACAAACTCTACTGTAGTCCTGTACTGTACGCTCTTCCTCCTATATGTCTGTCTTTCCCTCTCCCTTTCTCTTCTCATGAGTTAGGCATATCCTGTCAAATCTTCCTGATTCGTCAATTTGTCTGCCACTCTATTAGACTTTCAAATATAGTGCTTCCTTCCACAAATATACTACTTTCAATGTCTAGGATTAAGGTCTAAGGGCATGTCTGTATTTCAGCAAGAAGGATTAAAGGTGTGTACTATGGGTTGAGCCACACCCTAGACAACTAGAAACAGGTTCAAGCATCCCGCAACAAAAATGCATACTAGATCTCAAAGTTTAGGGGGAAAAGTGAACCAGTTATGGTAGCACACACCTATAATCCTAACATTCAGAAGGAACAAGTGTTTGAGACTCCCAAGGACTACACCAGGGAAACTCTACCTCAAAAAGTTAGGAAGAAAAGACTGGAGAGATGGCACACTTGCTGCTTTTGGAGAGGAGCCAGGTTTAATCCCCAGTGCCCACGTGGAACAGCCCCAGCTGCCTGTAACTCTAGCTCCAGGCAAACAGCACCCTCTCCTGGCCTCCATAGGTATTGCACTCAACAATGCACATATCCACACATGCGCATATGAGAGTGAATCAAGGGGTTGGGGAAGCTGTCAATGAAGTACTTGTTGCAAAGCATGAGGCTCTGAGTTCAACCTCCCAGAACCCATGTCAAAAAGCAGAGCATGGCAGCACAGTCCCAACACTGGAGAGATAGACGGGAGAGTCCCCGGGCTTCTTGGCTACCTATTCTGTCAGAATCAGCAAGCTCTAGGTGCAGTGAGAAACCCTGCCTCAAAAAGCAAGGCAGAGCGCCACTGAGGAAGATGCCGGATGTCACCTCTGGCTGCACATGCATCCGCGCACAACACGTGGGGGGACGGGGCAAGGAAAAGGAAAAGTTTTGTTTTGGGTTGAATTGGGGTCTCATTTGAGGTTGGCCTCAAATTACGCAGTTATAGTTACAAATTATGCAGTTCCTGATCCTCCTGCCTCTACCTCCCCAGTGCTGGGACTGCGGCCTGTGCCACCACACTCAGCCTTCCTAACAGTTTCTATGTGCATACATGGAATTATTTTAGAACCATAGGGAGGTGATCGAGCTGTGAGAAGTACATATATATTTTTGCTGGCACTGTTTCTTCTGCTGTTCTGCTGCCCCACAGCTGAACCTTCTCCTGTGCCACACCGGTATCTCTGTCTTTATAGATGAGTGTGGGGACAGCGAGGTTGAGCGTTCTGATGCCTTACCCTCCAGATCGTCAATCGCCCCGGCATCCACAATGTCATCCTCCTCCTCCTCCTCCTCCTCCTCCTCCGGCCCTTCCTCCTCTGTGGGCTTGGTGGAAGGGCCCCACTTCCGTACACGGCCCCTTTTACCAGCCGCTGCTGCCGCCGCTGCTGCTAGTGCTGCAGAAAGAACAAAGCAGCTGCCATGTCTGGCCAAGTCTGCCCCCCATCAGACCCCGGGCTGCCGGGACGCACCTGGGCGGAAGTGCCGCTCCCGCATGTGGCGGAGCAGGGTGGCCTTGGTGCTGCTGCGGTACTGGCACATCTTGCACTTGAACTGCTGCACAACTACTACCTCCATCATGGCCTCCAGGCTCTGCAGGTCCAGCTCCTCGGTGCCGGGTGCCGGGGGTGGCTGTGCCACAGAACTGGGCTCTCCCTGCAGCTCCTCAGGAGGCTCCAGGCATGTGGAAGTGGATGAGGGGCCGTCAGCCAGCGCTTCAATGGCTGCCAGACTGCTGGCCAAGGTGGAAGTAGACATTGAGGATGCTATGGGAGCACCTGAGGACAGGAGAGGAGACAGAAGGCAAGACTGGCCATGAGCTTCAGCCGCTCCTCACCGGCAGGTCTAGACTTTCATCAGAGGCCAGGGCAATGGCTAACCCTCCAGGGTCATAATGGAGTCTTGTGTTCTGCCCCCATCCATTACAGGCTCCTGGGGACTGGTGACAGGATCCGTACCGTCATCCGGGCCCTGCAGGATCAGGTACTGTGTGGTCTCAGCTCCTCCCTCTTCACCACTGGTCACAGTGATACAGCCTGGCAGAAAAGGCGGAGGGTGACAGCTCTCAAAGGGATCCTGGCAGTAGGCCCACACCCTTGGACTCTACTTGGCAACTGGAGCCCATCTGTGTCATCCCCTTGTGCCCTGGGTACATCCACTGCAGGCTGGTGTGAGGCCTGGTATAGGGGATGTGCTAGCCCAGCCTCCAGAACATCAGTTATCCCGGCTGTCCAGTCTCTGACAGATGGGCCTAGTCATCCTCTGTCCTCTCTAAACTTCTTCACAGATCCTGCAGGTACCCTGTCTCAGAACACTTTGTGGGATGCTGGCACTTCTATGCAAGTTACTAACCATAAAGACTCAGCGTAACCCAGCAGCTTGAACCCAGGGGACATCTGTCTGGGCTTACTGCCCTGGGGCACCCTCTCCTCACCAGTGTCACTGCGTAAGTCATTTTTGGTGTCTCTCTCGTGTGCCTTACAGTTCTCTATGTACAGGGTTAATGGCAGCCATCTCCTCTGGTGGTCACTGGATGATCTGCCACCTGCTACGTGTCAAGTGTTTATAACTGTCCCCAGCACAAAGCCAGATACAACTCTTCTGCTTGTTAAGAATTAGTTACTGCTGCACGTCCTTCATGTGTGTGTACTGTGTGTATGGGCATGTGCATGGAAGTCAGATGACAACTTTTGGGAGTTGGCTCCTTCATTCCACTGTTGTGTGGGTTCGGTGGCAGTCACTAGGTCTGCCTGGCAAGCGCTCTCACCAGCTGAGCATCTTCCTGGCCCCAGCTACAACGCTCCCTACTTCTGAGCACTGTGACACCTGGGCATCATACTAAGAACTTACTGTGACATCTTATTCGATACTTGTGTTATTTACCACTATAACCACTAGGAGGCAGTTGTAAGTTCCCCATACATTCCACAGTAAGGTAATTAACCTCCCTCCTTCCTTCATCCATTCACACGGATGGCTGTGGGATTCTACAGGGCCACACCTTCTCATACATTCCACAGTAAGGTAATTAACCTTCTCCTTCCTCCTTCTCCTTCTCCTTCCCCTTCCCCTTCCCCCCCTCCCTCCCTTCCCACGGACGGCTGTGGGATTCTACAGGGCCACACCTTCTCCCTACTCACTCTGAATGAGGTCTGGACCAATGGTAGATTCAATGATCTTGTCAATGGCAGAGCCTAGGTCTGAAGAGGAGGCTGTGCAGTCAGACACCAGCATGCTGGGGTCTGGGAGAGCACTGGAATGCACCAGGGCGGAGGGGCCACCTGGCACCTCTGCTACTGGTCCCCGGGACACAGACGATGAATCAGGGAGGTAGCCATGAGGCAAGGGTTCTGCTGAAATGCTCTCGGATACCTCCTCCTGCAAGTAGGAAGCAGAGGATAGTTCAGGGCCAGGCGTGGGGCAGGACAGGACAGCCTGTAGATACCCAAGAAACAACAAATAAAGCCACCCACATTTCACCCCTACAGAGGACTAGGAGAGCTCTCCAGTCAGTGAGAGCCCTAGGACCCGAGGATGTAGTCAGCCACTACCCCAGGGTTAAAGGAAGAACCTCCCTAGACCACACACCACAGCCAGGAGGGGCAACTGTCACTGGGCTTTTGCATCAATCCCTCCCCCTGCTGCAAACTCTTCATGGTCACCCCCAGCCTTCTCACAACCATTTAGGCACGGCTCCCTCTAGAGGGCAGGCTAGGCCTTTCTGCAGAGACCATGTCGCCTCATCACACCGGAATGATGACAGGTTGGGTCTACACTCTGAGAATGGAAGCTTGCCTCTCTGGACCCAGTTCCTCAGCCCAATGCCATCTCACCCCTGCACCTCAACCTTTTCCACACCAGGCTGTGTCTGTGCAGGGACCTGGACCACACCTGTCCTGTTCCTAGCAGTAACCCTGTAATTTGGCATAGGTTAGCCTCCGAGTAGAGCCACTTCTGCTGACATAATTAAACTCTAAACTGCACATCCAGGGCCACTGTCTCGTATCTCCATCAAGCGGAGTCCAGACACAATCCCTACCTCGCCAAACTACTCATGAAACTACCAGAGACAAATATATTTCTAATTCTCACTTAACAGACGAGATGAGGGCTAGAACCTGGGTAGCCTGCTCAACACAGAGTACTGGGTCAGGAAGAGATGGCCGAGTTTCCCCTTACAGCCTAACACCCATGGAACCAGGCCCTCTCGTTCCATTTGACAGATGGGAAGACTAAGGTAACTAATACAGATCAACCTTTGAACCAGAAAGGGCTCACGGAGCCCAAGGGCTCTGGGTAAGACAGTGGATAATGAATTCTGGCTCTGTCGGCATGCTCTGCCTCAGTTTCCCTTTCTGCAGATTCCGGAAACAAGTGGTTTAAACATGTCTCTTAACTATGGGGCTTGTCAAACGACCAAAACCTACCATAGCAGCTTGGCATGGCATGACGTGGCGTCTGCCTCAAAAACAATTATTTTCTACAAGTAGGCTTTGCTTACGGTCCCCCTGCCCACACCGTCCAGACTGATCCATACATACCACAGAGTGGCTGCCACTGTCTGAGCTCTGCCCCACGCCAGAGTCGTCGGCCTCCGTTAACCCTGGGGCCGTCGCAGCGTCGCTGCTGTCCGCGGACACAGCTTCCGAGGTGCCCACACCCAGGCCGCTCTCAGAAGGCTCCTCCGGCTGGCCAGGCCGAGGGGCCGCGTCGCTACTGCTCTCCACCTCGTTCTCCTCCATTGGTTCTGGGGGCCGAGTGACAGCGAGGCGCAGGGTAGGAGGCTTTCACTCTGCCGGATGAGACGACCATGGTTGCAACAAGTGGTCCACCTTTCGGGTCCGGCCAAGCAGTACCCACTCAGATGCACCGGTGTGCCCATTCCGCAGATGCAAAGACTGAGCATCGGACTAGACGGGGCGGGGTTTCCTGGAAAGGGAACCTTCCAGAAAAGAACAGGGACGCCTGGTCTCTCGGGCTAGGGCCCCTCTAGGAAGGGTGGTCCCGGTGGGTGATCGGTGATCACCGCTCTTTGCTCCTCCCAGAGGCGTGAATCGACCCTGGGAGGACACAGCGGTTCAGCCCTCCAGACCCCGCGTCCCCTCGGATAAGGAGCCAGTGGTACAGCCCGCAGGCCCCCGGGGTCAGTGGTTCGCTCCCCCTCCCAGGGCTCCCCTGCGGAGGGGGCTGACAGCGATGGTCGCGGGGCCTGGTGACTCGGGGCTGTCCCCGGCGCTGCCTGAGCTCCAGGCCCGACGCCATCTTGTGGCGGCGCTGGGTTTCCGCTCAGGCAAATGCGAGAGCGGCTAAAGGGCCTGGGACCCCGGGGCCCTGTTCGGACAGCCCCGCCGGCCCGGGAGTCGCCATCCGGCAGCCCCGCGGTAGAGCCCCGGTGCACGGCAGTGTGCAGTGGGACGGCCCGCCTCCGGCTGTCGCTAACCTGAGCCTCTGGCTGCTGTGTCGCTCTCCGACTCCGGCATCGACGAGGTCGCCATCCTCTCACCCCCGTCGCGGAGGAACCCATCAGCCTCCCTCGAACCGGAACTACTTCCGCCGCCGCCCTCCCGGGGAAAGACAGACTTGCGGAGTTTCAGGAGGCCTCTCAGAGGACTCAGAACCGTCGTCGGGTCCAGAAGGACTCTAGACGTTCATACGCTGCCTAGAGTTGGGGCCCAGGTCAGCGGGGGCCGGGGACTACTTTTCCTGTGGCGGATGGCTACACGGGAAGTGGAGTGACGTCACGCAGGTCCCATGCTAGGCTCGCAGGGCAAGGCGCGGCGGAGGCGCCGGGCTCTGGTGGGCGTGGCTCCCAGCGTCTAGCCACACCTCCAGGGGTCGCTTAGGGAACCGTGGTTGCCTAGGACGGCTTAGATGTGTCCAGAGGGGAGGAGACGTCAGTCATTTCCCTGGCTTTTCACCTATAGCTTAAAGCTCCACTCGAGCCCGATCGGATCCTCCCGGCTTAGGTTTGCTGTGCCGTGGGCAGGGAGCGTATACAGAGGGGAAAGCCGAGGTGTGAGGACAGGAAAGGCTGGTTCGGAATCACTACTAAGGGGATTTGGGGGATGGGGTAATGGCGGAGGTCAGGAAAACTCTTTTTGAAAAACAGTTAATCCTTGGACCATGGGTGGATTTCTGTTTCTTAACATTATTATTAGGACTGGAGGTCCAGACACCCAGCTGTCTTCTGGTCATTGTAGATCCTCAGTAGGAGTGTTTAGAAGTTGGGGGATTAGCTCAGTTGCAAACAGGAGGCCCTGGATTCGATTCCTAGCATACACATGCGCTCACGGACGCGCGCACTCACGCAGTGTTGGGTATTTTTAGAAGCCTGCAGTCCTTGAGCCCAGTGTGGTGGCTCATGCTTTTAATCCAGCATTCGGGAGAGGCAAGCTAACCTCACTAGAGTTCACGTAGACCAGCTGGGGCTACGTAGTGAAATTTTCCCAGAATCCACATGGTAAAAGGAGAGAACCGTCTCTTCCAAGCTGTCCTCCCACGTCCACGCGCTTTTTTGTGGCATGTGTGCCCTCACAGACATACAATAAATAAATGCTTAAAGTCGGCAGTGGTGGCGCACGCCTTTAAGTCCTAGCACTTGGGAGGCAGAGGCAGGCGGATTTTTGTGAGTTTGAGGCCAACTTGCATTACATAGTTCTGGGGACAGCCAGGGCTACATAGAGAGACCCTATCTTAAAACAAAACAAACAAACCAGAAAAAGAAATGAGCCAGGGAATGGTGGCACACACTTCACCTCAGAACTGAAGAGGCAGAAACAGGGATCTCCGTGAGTTAAAGGCCAGCCTGGTCTACAGGGCTAGTTCCAGGACAGCCAGGGCTACACCGAGAAACCGTATCCAAAAAAAAAAAAAAAAGAAGAAAAATCAATGCAGTGAAAAGGACAAGCTGCTTTGAGTTAATTCCCAGCACCTGGCCATGAGGGGGCCCACGCTCTTGTCACAGAAACTCCTCCCTCCCTATTGTTTCCTCTTTGGTAGAAATAGACCAGGAGGTCTGTGAAGGGATCCCATCCTCGCTGCCCCTCCTTCCCATCCAGCTACCAGGCCTCTAGAACAATCCTTGAGACCTACGTTTGAGGCTAGCTTCATAGCAGGTTGGGTTTTTCTGTTTTTTTTTTTTTTCTTTTTGGGTTTTTTGTCTGTCTGTTTGTTTGTTTTTTGCTGGGGAGGGGGGTTTTGAGACAGGGTTTCTCTGTGTAGTCCTGGCTGTCCTGGAACTCACTCTGTAGACCAGGCTGGCCTCAAACTCAGAAATCTGCCTGCCTCTGCCTCCCAAGTGCTGGGATTAAAGGCGTGCGCCACCACTGCCTGGCTTTTGTTTTTAATTTTTCTTAAAGATTATGTGTGTGTGTGTATGTGTATATATGTGTATATATATATATGCATACATACACTGTAGTTGTCTTCAGACACACCAGAGAGGGCATCAGATCCCATTACAGATGGCTGTGAGCCACAACCCAAGCACCTGAATTATAGGCATGAGCCACTAAGCCCAGTTCAAACCCTGGTTTCCTGACTGCCAATCCAGGCTTCTCAGCAGAGCATGTTGTTAGAAAAAATCCTGGAAGCAGTGAAGACAGCTGCTCTCACCCGAAGGATGCTAAAGTGGACAGTTGAGAAAACCAGAACCCGCCGGGCAGTGGTGGCTCACGCCTTTAATCCCAGCATTTGGGAGGCAGAGGCAGGTAGATTTCTGAGTTTGAGGCCAGCCTGGTCTACAGAGTGAGTTCCAGGACAGCCTGGGCTACACAGCTACACAGAGAAACCCTGTCTCGAAAAACCAAAAAAAAAAAAGAAAGAAAGAAAGAAAGAGAAAAAAAGAACCAGAACCCAAGAATGAAGAGAAGGAACTGTACCAGGCACTGTAGGGGTGTGTCAGTGTGTCATTTTAAACAGTCTCACTGTGTAACCCATACTCCTGGAACTCCTTGGTAATCATTCTGTTTCTGCCTTCTGAGCATCAGAATTACAGACACACCTCGCCATGCCCAGCGTTTCATAGCATCTTAAGTGACAATGGGCCTGCAGGCTCGTGTATGTGTGCGCTTGGTTCCCAGCTGTGGGAGGGACTGGGATTATGGCCTATTTAGAAGAGGTGCGTCACTGAGAGGTGGGCTTTGAGGTTTCAAAAGCTCGTCCCATTTCTAGTTAGCTCTTTCTGCCTTCTCCTTGTGGATTAGGATGTAAGTTGTTTTGTTTTTTTTTAATTTTAAAGATTTATTTCTTTTATTTATATGAGGACACTGTAACCGTCAGATACATCAGAAGAGGACATTGGATTCCAGATGATTGTGAGCCACCATGTGGTTGCTGGGAATTGGACTCAGGACCTCTGGCAGAGCAGTCAGTGCTCTTAACCGCTGAGCCATCTCTCCAGCCCAGGATGTAAGTTTTTACGCTGCTAGGCCAGCTTCCTGCCCTCCCACCTGCTGCCATGCTCCTGGCCAGGATGCTTATGGACTCTCAACCCTCTGCAACCATGAGCCTGAATAATTGTCTTCTTTTATAAGTTGCCTTGGTCATGGTGTCTCTTCACAGCAATAGAAATGTGTCTACGATATTTGTTGTTTTGTTTTTTGTTTGTTTGTTTTTAATCGTTGTTACTGGCAAAATATCTGCAGTAACCAAGAGGTTTAGGATTGCTGACCCTCAGTGCCCTGCCATGTTGCTGTCTGTCTGTCTGTATATTCATCAATATCTCTTCTAGTAAGTTCATTTTACAAAGAAAAATCAATTCCAGTATAGCCTTTGAGCCCTGCTTTGGGATATCTTTTTGCTGTGATTAAATATTATGATCAAAAGCAATTTGAGAAGCAGAGGGTTTATTTTATTTCTCCATTTCAGGCTCATCCTTGAAGTGAGGACAGGAACTCAAGCAGGGAAGGAACCTGGAGGGAGGAGCTGATGCAGAGGCCATGGAGGGGTGTTGCTTACTGGCTTGCACCTCCTGGCTTGCTCAGCTTGCTTTCTTACAGAACCCAGGACCACCAGCTCAGGGTGGCATCACCCACAATGTGGCTGGACCCTCCTACTTTAATCACTAAATTGTTGTACTGGCTTACTTACCAACAGCCTAGTCATATGCAGGCTCTCTATTGTCTGACTGCAGTTTTTATAAGTTGATATAAAACTAACCCGCACACCCCCCAAATCTGAACATTTTCAGTAACAACTGAAGGATGATTGCATTTGGATCATGTCAGAGGTTTCTGTCCACAGTCAGACGTCTCTGCTTTGGGGTCTGGGACAGATGTAAAGGACCAATCACATCATGGTGGGTAGAGAGGAGGGCGTGGGACAGGGACAGAGTAATACTATACCTTCAAAGGCATGCCTCCAGTGACCTTCTTTGAAGAAGGTACCCCCTGTAGCCACTGCGCTATGAATTCATTGATGAATTTAGCATCTCATAATCCAGTCACCTCTCAGTTGTACCACTAGCTGGGGACCAAGCCTTCAGTCAAACCATTTGGGGAGAGACTTTATGCCTGGTTCATAGCAAAAGGTTCTCTTCCAGGTAAAGAGAAGACACCTGAGGATAAAGAGAGATGTCTCCAGGGTCAGAGGAGAGAGGGAGGGAGGGAGCTGTGCTGGTTTGGATGAGAATGGTCCCCATGGCCTCGTATATTTGAATGCCGAAGTCACCAGAGCTTGGGATTGTTTGAGAATTAGAAGGATTAGAAAGTGTGGCCTTGTTGGAGAAAGTATGTCACTGGGAATGGGCTCTTGAGTTTTCGAATTGCAAGCCAGGCCCAGTGTCGCTCTAGCTCTCTACAGATCAGGGTACAGTTCTCCGATACATCCAGAGCTATGCTCCCCACAATGTTGATAATGGACTAAATCTCTGAAACTCGTAAGAAGCCCCCACTCAAATGTTTTCTCTCGGAATAGTTGCCTTGGTCGTGGTGTCTCTAAGCAGCAGTAGGACAGTGCTAAGCCTGCAACGAGCTAATAACATTAGTGTCTGATTTGGCAGGAGACGCGGTAACAGATGAGGTGTGGGTGTTGGCGCCCACTTCCTTTAGGTCAGGGCTTAAGGGAGGGCACAAATTAGCCCTTCTTGGGACTCAAAACTTTAAAAAACAGGAAAACTCAGAGAGGGAGAGAGGAGCCAGGCAGTGGTGGCGCACGCCTTTAATCCCAGCACCTGGGACGCAGAGGCAGGCGGATTTCTGAGTTCGAGGCCAGCCTGGTCTACAGAGTGAGTTCCAGGACAGCCAGGGCTACACAGAGAAACCCTGTCTCGAAAAACAAAAAAAAAAAACAAAAAACAAAAAAAAGAGAGAGAGAGAGAGGGAGGTGGGGATGGCAGATAGTGTCCTGTGGCCGACGTTAGCCCCGTGCAGAGCAGCCTTGAGTCAGCACTGACCTGACTAATGACACTGTAGAAAACCAAGAATCAGGAAGTCGTCTCCCTCTGAGCTTTGTGAATTGGGGAAGCTTTTAAAATGAGATGAAGGAGCCTCTCACAGGCTGGCTCCCGAGACTGTAGGATTTGGGGCAGGTGGGGTTCATATGATTGTTATGGGAATGGAAGATTAAGTTAAGTACCCACCTCATCTCTAGACAAAACTTGCATACCCTGAGGAAACGCAAAGAAAACCAGTCCTGGATGGACTGGCCGGTGTGAACCATGTGAATGCTTGGTCACTTCCACCTGAGGTCCCATGAATGTCACGGATTGAAGGATAGCAGGGAGGAGAGACACGTCTCGGGGGTGTTTGCTGTCGTTCGCTCAGCCTGGTAAAGCTGTGTTCACAGGTGACTTCAGTTCATTCAACAGGGACTGTGATGTGGAACTTTTAGTGGCTTTGCTGAGCCCAGGGTGGGCATGACCTTTACAAGGTAGGCAGGGCTCTAGCGGGGCCAAATGATTGAGATCAGCCTGTAGATTGATTGGAAAGTTCTAAAGCTGTCAGGAGGTGGTGAGAGGGTGGCACCTGGACAAGGGGCTGGGTGCTAAGTCAAAAGCAGGTAGGCAACCTTGGAGCAAGGCTAGAGTTCCTGCCGCACCCCCACTCCCCAAAAAGAGAAAGGAAGTGAAGTACTGTGTCTGTGAGGTTTCTGAAAGCTTGAACACCAGAGCAACAGTTTACCAGAGGAGTGGGCACGTGCAGGGTGCAGGAGAGTCATTAGCTTCTAGAACTGGTCGCTTCCTTCTCTTAGGTGTGCTGTATACATTTGCCCCATGGAAGAAAGCGTACCAGGAATGGAGATTGTCTGTCCAGTCTTGGCCCTTTCTGCAGCCAGGTGTGGCTGATTTTAAAGACGGGGTCTCACCGTGTAGCCTTTGCTGGCCCAGAATTCACAGAGACCTCCTGCCTCCCTCCCTAGTGCTGGGATTAGAAGTACTCACTGTCAAACCCAGTGCTTGCTCCCTCAGTCTTGTTCTAGGCTGAGCAGCGCCAGACAGCCCCCAGCAAGCCCAGTGGGTATGGGGGGGGAGGGGTGAGCTGTGGCCCCACAACCGTGCATCAGGATGAAAAGGGGGATGGTTTGTGGAGAGTCAGGGTACAGAGAGCTGGACAGGTAATGACACCCTCCCTGCAACTACCAGCGCTGCCTTTTTGATGAAATGATTGGAACAAGGGCTGAAGGGAGGGCTCCACAGCAACCATACTGCAGCTCGCTGACTTCTGCAGTTCCAGGAGATCTGATGCCCTCTTCTGGCCTCTTGGGATACAGCACAGACATGATGCTGAAACATACTTGCAGGCAAACACCTATATGCATAAACATTTTTAATATTTTTTACTTGCATTGGTGTTGTGCCTCTATGTAGGTCTGTGTGAGGGTGTCAGATCTTGGAGTTATAGACAATTGTGAGTTGCTGTGTGGTTGCTGGGAATTGAACCCAGGTCCTCTGGAAGAACAGTCAGTGCTCTTAACCACTGAGCCATCTCTCCAGCCCCATCCACAGGTATTTTTTTTTTTAAAAAAAGAAATAGTTGATACAAATGTTCTTTTTTTTTTTTCTTGCTGAATTGGGCCTTGCTAGTGTTTCTTTTTTAGAATCCCATTAGCAGCCAAAGATGAATTATCATTTTCCTGGGAAGGATGGTGAAGAGCCTTCAGAGCCCAGCCCACCCTCTGTAGAAAGAGTTCAGTACACAGTGCTAACCCTGAGTGTCTGACAGATCTGGGAGAACATCTGGAAGAACAAAGTCAACAGGAAGAATGACTGCAGTCACGCTCATGGCTGGGGAAAGACACTCCCAGAAGGCATATACTGTTGAGTGGAAACCCTGTGCCAGGGTGGGCTACCTCTGGACATTTCTGGACACGGAGTCCTCTGAGGCCTCCCGAACCATAAAAGCTGATGTCATATCCTGGATAGTTTTTTGTCAACACAAGCTAATGTCATTTGAGAGGAGGGAACCTCAATGTTGAAAATGTCTCCATGACATTGGGCTCTACGAAAGCCTGCCAGGGCATTTTCTTAATCAGTGACTGATGGGGAAGGGCCCAGCCCATTGTGTATGGCGCCATCCCTGGGCCGGTGGCCCTGGGTCCTATCAGAAAGCAGACTGAGCAAGCTAGAGCAACCACCTCTCCACAGCCTCTGCATC
This sequence comes from Grammomys surdaster, assembly GCF_004785775.1. Lineage (NCBI taxonomy): Eukaryota > Metazoa > Chordata > Mammalia > Rodentia > Muridae > Grammomys > Grammomys surdaster. The sequence goes on along the minus strand of NW_021604638.1, from coordinate 9,892,625 downwards.
AGTTCCTGCCTCTAGGTTCCTGCCCCGTTTGAGTTCCTGCTCCGACTTGTGTGTGTGTGTGTGTGTGTATGTGTGTATGTATTTATGAGTACTCTGCCACATGTACACCCACATGCCAAAAGAGGGCATCAGATCCCCTTATAGATAGTCGCCAGCCACCACGTGGTTGCTGGGAATTGAACTCAGGACCTCAGGAAAAGCAGCCAGTGCTCCTCACCGCTGAACCATCTCACAGCCTCTGTCCTGACTTTCTTTGATGATGAACAGCAATGTGGAAGTATAAGCCTAATAAACCTCCTCCAAATTGTTTTTTGGTTATGGTGTTCCATGCCATCACAGCCATAGAAATCCTAATGAACAGACCACGGCTTTTGTGCATGCCAGAATGAGCTGTGAGACCCTACTGCTAAAGACGGCTCTTGTTTTGGATGCAAGCCATTGAGAAGTTAGCAAACGGAACTTATAAGGCTCAGGAAACAAAACTCATAAGCTCCAGGAAGCTGAAAGTCAAAAGACTCTTGATACCCCTACTAAGGTATACAAATCCCGAGTAACTGGGGTGAGGAGTTTCTTCAGCGGAGCTGCCTGCAAGCTGGGCAGGAGCTCTGCCGGCTCAGCCTTTGTGAATCATCCATGCTAGGGTGGGCTTTGGAGATAGAGCCACCTTGGAGTTACCCATAGCAGCCCCAGTAAACTCGGGGTGAACTTAAGCCAGGACAGACGTAAGTAGAGCTGCTCCTTTGGTCTGCTGTCCATATCTGGGGTAAACAGATGTTGGTTCGTGTCTCCCAGGAAAATGCACCCAACATCTGGTCTAGTGGAAGTATCTGTGGCTCCAGGTCGGATCCTCTGCAGGAGATGCTCGTTCTGTCCAACAGGTGTTCACTAAGTCCTCGACAGGTACCTGGGGATGCAGGTGCACTGTGAGCTGTGGGTCACTAGATACTCCTCACATGGCTGTGACACCTAAGGAAACTGGTCCAGGTGTTGCAAGGTGGCCAGAGTCACACACGTGGGAGTTTATCCCGTGGAGTCCCAGTCATTTCCTCACTCTCATTCGGTGCCCCTTCCTTTGCCCTAGACACCACAGAGCTGAGGCCAGGCAGGCGCACTGTAGTTAGTCACCCACTATTTCTCTCCAGGCCACTAGGGTTGAGCCAAACCTGCTGTTAAAGACCTATTTATAGCTCCAAACTACACTCCTGCTTGGAATAATGAACCCCTAGGGTCAACTCCCTGTGGTGTAAAATGAAGGCTTCTTTTGGTTTATCCAGAGTCTTTCAGCACTGGAGGGAGGTGGGCTTGAGGGGAAGGGGCCTCAGGATCAGTGCCTTTGGAATCAGAAAAAGGACTGAGGTTCAGCAGTTGTATATGATGGCAATTTCTGAAGGCAGCAGGTGACACAGAGACAAACATTTGTAGGATCTTGAAAGGCAGTCTGGTTTCTGGTTGAGCACAGGCTAAAACCCCAGTGACCCCAGGTGATCTTGAGGGACCCCAGGTGACCCTAAGGAGTGGCAGGTGTTTCACCATGTCCCCAGACTCCAGGCTCTTGACATGAGACCACAGCCCTCCATAGGTTTGTGTCCCTCAATCATGTAGGGCAACACCCCCTAATCCCTCCACAGGTAGAGGGCGGTAGCTTCAAGACAGAAAGGCCAGAAGGGCTCAGCCAATTAAGCTTTCCTTCCCAGACACTCCTCCCTGCTAAAGGTATTTAGCCTCAGGCCCGCTCTGAGAAACGGGGATGGGGTGGGGTGGGGGAGGGTGGGGGTATAGTTTCTCATCTACTTTCCCGCTATAATAAGCATCTTAAGACCATGGACTTCTTTTCACTGGGATCGGTGGTGGGGAACAATGGAACTGGCCTTCTCCTACAGAGCCACCCTCTAATCTCCCGCAGAAGTCCTCTGCATTCCCAGCCACAGCGACCACCAACCCAAGGCAGCCGCCCGCGACCAAGCCAAATCGCCGCCAAGGACCCTCCCTGAGGGACACAGCGGAGCTTCTCCCCCCCCACCCCCACTTCTGCAGTGAGCCAGTCCAGCCTGTGGGCCCCCACTTCGCTCTCGGCTCTTCCTCGGCTTCCAGCGGAGCCTAGGTGCACAAGAACCTGAGAACCAGACGGTCCCCGGCCGCCCTGCAGGCCCAGGGACCCCCGAGCTAGCTGGGGCTTCCATGGAACCTCAGACCCCCGGAGCCAGAGCCGTGTCCCCAAGGCTTCACATAGCCTGACTCCCGCCCTGCGCCTGCGCCGTGCGTCAAACTTCCCTCCTGCGCATCCTGCCTCCCTGAGCGGCCATGGCCCGTGTCGGGGCAGCCTCAGGACCCCCACTTTACCCAACAAATATTTCTCCTGATGGCAAGAAGACAGGTGACAGAGGCAAAATCTGTTTGTCTCTTTATTCTGTCTCTCGCCTAGGGTGTCCTCAACATTTAGTGAAGTTTGTAGGCTCAGGAAACACTAAATATCTTTTATATGAATGGACAAATAATTATTACTACTTTTTTTTTTTCGAGACAGGGTTTCTCTGTGTGGCCCTGGCTGTCCTGGAACTCACTCTGTAGACCAGGCTGGCCTCGAACTCAGAAATTCGCCTGCCTCTGCCTCCCAAGTGCTGGGATTAAAGGCGTGCACCACCACCGCCCGGCTTTTATTACTACTGTATAACACGCACACAAATATATTTGAGTCTTGGTTGGCCCCCAACTCTATGTAGAACAGGCTAGCCCAGAACTGGAATTTCTCTGTGGCTGATTTAATATAATAAGTGAATTGTAAATCCTCTTGTGCCTATGTCTGTCATAGGTTGTGTCATACTGTGACACTGCCAGTGACCCCCCCCCCCCGCAGTGTCTCCAGCAGACTGAACTAGACCTGAGCTAGCTTTATTTCTCTGATCCCCAGAGTTTGTTGTTGTTGAGACAGGGTCTCAGGAAGCCCAGGCTGGTCTTGAGTTCTTTACATAGCCAAGGATGGCCTTGGACCTTTGATTGTCTTGCCTGTGCCTTCTGAGTTCTGGGATGTAAACCTGTGGCATGACACTTGGCTTTATGTGGTGCTATCGACAGATAAAACCCAAGGCTCCATTCAGGCTAAGCAATCGCTCTGAGCTATATCCTCAGCCCAGAAACTGATTGTTCTAAGAATCAGCGCTCGGTAGGATGACTTGGCATAGAGAACTCCAAGAAAATCATTCCAAACCAAGGCTCAAATAGCCCAGGAACTACACTTACACCCAGCATGACCTGGGACAGCCCCCAGTCATCTCGGCATGAGAACAGCACCCGTAACCCTAAGGAGTTGAAGGCAGGAGTGTGGCAGCTGAGTGGCAAGTCCTGGGCGCTGGGTCAGACTGTGGTTGAGCCAGGCTCCACACTGGGGTGGGGTAGGGGAGTCTCTTGACTGCTCTACCCCCTCACCTCTAACCTTGGGATGACATTAATGTATCACATGGCATCTGCAAAAGGTAAGTGATGCAATATATGGGGCCCACATCTGCTCAGTGACTACACAGGGTGATGTCACGCACCTGAACAGGGACCCTGGACCGTGTCTGCTTTGCACAGTAGCTCCATTACAGAGCATGACACTGGCAGAGTGGGGGTCCAATCCATCTCCACTGAGTCACCAAACAAAGACTGAGTTAGTGACACGGTGGCACTATTCTGACTGGATGCCCAGTGCTTTGGAACCATCCCCTCTGCCCCAGATACCACAGAATATCAGCCCAGTCTGGAAGAGCTACACGACTCAAGAGACCTCCATGCTGCACTGCGTTTTATCCTTGAAGCTACCTCTAAGTTACAGAGAGAGCACCGGATATGAATGAATGAAGAGTTCTGGGAAGGGCAAGCCCAGCCGAGGCTGCGCAGAAGTGATCTGTGTCTGTGTCTGCATCTGCATTCTGGACCCTCTCCTCCATCACCTGGGGCCTCCTGGACAAGCTGCATCCAGAGGCCATCAGTGATGTAACGTTGCCAACCTGACAGGAGGCAAGCTGCCTAGTGAGGAAATCTGGGCATGCCCGCAACCAGGGATTATCCTGGTTAGGTAGACAGTACCATTCCCTGGACAAAGTCTTGAACTTGATACAAAGGAAGAAGGTGACTGAACAAAAGCATCCACTCCTTTCTTCTTCCTAACTGTGCACCCACTGCGACCGGCTGCTTCCGGTTTTTACTGCCTTGGCTCCCCGCTCCCCAGGATCAAATATGTCTCACACTGAGCCATAATGAAACTCAAGTTGCTTTCTCAGAGGGTTTTATCACAGCCACACAAAAGCGAATACGCCAGGAGGATGGAAGACAAGCCCAGGTTTGGGCTGAGTGGCAGCATGGCATGGGGCCTTTGACAGCTGTTCTCTGGCCTGGAATCATGTGGCATTACCTTGGAGCCTGCGAGGATGACCACAAAGACAAGACAGGATGGGGAACTGCAGCAAGGTATTAAGGTCGTGCTGGGCCCCAACACCAGTGTCTGTCTTCAACACACAGCTCCCTGCATGCTTGTGCTGTGGCTCTGAGCGGGTCAACGTCTCAGGTCAGTGTCCTCATGTGTCACACACAGGGTCATCACTCCTGCTCGGTTGTCACGGCATTACACGAGACAATGTCAGGAGACAGAACTGGGTCAAGTCCAGGCCAGGCTCCAGTGCTAGTTAGTTCTATGACCTAAGTCGTGTCTCCTGTCTGAGCCTTCTTTTCCCCATTCAGATATGAGCCACTGCCTGTCTCATGAGCACTTGGAGACACAGTGACTAAGGAGTGGCTGCTGGTACATTTGCCGGGGGTCAAGGCAGACTCTGTCACCTTGATATGCTTAGTCTCTCTGTGCCTATTTCCTCTCCGGTAAAGTAGGGGTTAACGTAAGTACCACCTCTGCTTCATTGCGCTGTGACATTAGATGCTACAATCAAGAGAAAGAATGTCGGCTAGGTGCTGGAGAGATGGCTCGGTGGTCAACAGCACTGGCTGCTCTTTTGGATTCGGTTCCAGGCACCCATCTGGCCAGTTCACTACCGTCTCTAACTCCAGTTCCAGGGGGATCTGATGCCTCCTTCTGCCCTCAGTGGGCCTCGGGCACCCCCATGGGGCACAGACATGCACACATGTAAAGTATTCATACACGTAAGATGTTTTCTTAAATAAATAAGTAAAAAGAATGTAGCCTGTAGCCATCCATGACCGAGCTACATTTGCTCCAGGTCTGGCACCTCACAGGGACTAATCCTGGCTGCATGCTGGGTACCACTTTCAAGTTTACACTTTGCCTCTCATCCTCAAAGCAGGCCTCTGAGCTGGGTGATAGACTGTCTCTATTTTGTTCCCGAAATTGAGTCACCCAGAGCTCCAGCGTCTTGCCAGAGGTCATAGAGTGATCAGTGGACAGTCTGAGTCTATCAGACTCCTCGCCATCCCTAATAAGGGAGTCAGAAATGGGAGCCATCAGAATATCTGTGTTACGTTTTTGGATCCAGGAGAGAAGGCAATTATTCATGTCTCAGTGGAGTAGGGCTTAAATGAGCCCCAGAGGCAGTTCTCATGGAGGGATGCCAGGTCTGTGTGCTCACTTCCTGAGCTTTACAGCAGGGGGAGCCCGCTGACTCTGCCTGGGTCAGGTCCTCTGGCTGGAGACTTGGTGTAGGCTAAGTCTAGCCTATGGATCCTGTGAGCACTTGGAGCGCCAGCTGAGGGTAGGTAGCCAGTGCAAAGCCAGGGTGATACAGGCTTGGGTCTGAGCGGTAAGGTACTTGCACAGCTTTCCTGCATCCCAGGGCAAAAGATTGGGCCAGGAATTCATGGTCAGATATAGAAATCGAGCTGCTTATTTAAAAGGGGAAAATTAGAGAAAGGGCTTAGCAGTGGAGTGCACAGGGCTCCTAGTGATCTTAGATTTCAGCCGGCTCACAGCAGGCTCCAGAGGACCTGATGCCTTCCGTGGCTTCCACAGACACTCTACCCAGGGGCATAAACTCAGATAAATACATATATGCACGGAATTTTTATTTAAAAAACTGCCGGCAGATACAGTGTAACGGCCTGTTCCTTTGTAACAGCCCGTTCTGCTACTTTGTAATGGCCCTTTCTGCTGCTCCGGTCTGTAGGTCAGGGTCTAGCAAGAAAGAGAGAGAGTGGGGATGGAGGAGGGGCGAGAGACAAAAAATGGATACAAGACAGAGTCTGGTCAATCTCTTCAAGTCTCTTTTATTGAAAGGAAGGTCCTGCGTGTTTATACCTTTTACCACGTGACTTCCCCACATGGACAAGTGCAATTGAAGGCACTACATCACATCATTTGCCTTGTAGGCATGGATACCACATGCACCTTGCAGCTGGGGGCACTAAACAGTGTAACAAGATGTTTATCAGAGTGTGCTCAGCTGTTGAGGGCTGTTGAAAACAAGTCTCTTGTCAGGGTATATGGCTCAAGATGGCTGTAAAGATGATAGCTGCTTTTGGCTAAGAGTTGGCTCCCAACAGGTCCACCTTTTTAAATTTATTTTCAAAAGGGAAGGCTGGGAAAACTTACAGAAACCATGCCTGTCTTAGGTTGGAACAAAGGACCCCCCCCCAGCCTCCCTTTCCCGTCTCTGGATACTCAACAGCCATGGGTTGAGCTCCTGTCTTAGGATGGTGAGGCCTCCCAGTTAGGGGCAAGGGTCTTGAAGTGACTATCTGGCTTAGCGCATAAGTTAGGGGTTAATCCTCATCAGTCTTGATGACAGAGGTTTTAGTCCCCTACTTCCAGCCTGTAATAACAGACCTGTATGGGTTTCATTTGAATAGCACCTAGCTATTGTTGTACGAAAGCCATCAGTACCGGACAGACAAGAGACTTAACAATGCCTGAATGGCTGGTATAAACCATTCTGCCTCAGAGCAACACTCTTCTTAAGGGTAGCACATAACTCCCTCTGTTGGAGGAGTAAAAAGTATAAGCCTCTTCTATTCTGTAACACTGTTTTCTAAATCTAATCTATATAAGTACAGAACTGATCATAGTTTTGATCTTAACAAAACAAGTAAGAAAATCCCTGTCCCTGCCCCAATCAATCTCAAACCTAAAAAACTATAGTAACTATGGTAATGGGTTCTCTCTTGGGTTTAAACAATGTACCCCACTAAATCATAAATCAGAGAACCAAGAGTCTAATAGAGCGACCCTAGAGGTGTGGGTGGTGATGTCTTCTTCCGCACTGAGAACTTTCCAAGTCAGGTATGCTGATTGATCCGCTCCAGTGAAGCATCTTCATGTTTCCTGTAGAGAAAAAATATGCTTCTCAGGGGTTTTCTCCTCCCTGGATTTGTTATTGTTGTCTATTTGTTTGATCAGTCTCTCTGGCAGCCAGTGTGTAGCATCTGCCATTTGAGAATATATGCAGACAGAACCTCTTCCTCAGATAAGTATTGGATCTGGCCCATTCCAGGTTCCAGTTAATGGGTCTTTCCAGAGGACTTTTGGAAAATTCTTTTTGGTATTAGGACGCCAGAATCTATCTGCAGCAGATTTTCCTTCAGAATCCAAAGATTTGTGATTAGTAGGAATCAATGGAAGTAACAATAGTTGAGCTATCCTCCTTCCTGTAGGAACGGTGACTATATTCTGTATTGCCTTTGCCGTTACCTAAATCTCACCTTGATAATCACTGTCTATAACTCCAGGAAAAATTTGTAGTCCCTGCATAGTTGCACTGCGTCTTCCCACTATCAGGCCAAACACATTTGGATAGAGTGGTCCAAACACTCCAGTGGGTAAGGCCTGAGGTCCCATTTCTGAGGTTAATACTGTGTGGGTGGCAGAACTGAGGTACAGTCCTGCGCTTCCTGGTGTTGCTTGACTAAGTTCTGAAAGGGGTTGTTGTTTGCTGGTATGAAACTGACTGCCCCATAAGCCTTTTTTGGCTTGTATTGGTTTGGGGCCTGGGGCTGGACCCTGTTCCTCTTTCCCTGATTATGGGAAAGGGTGTTTCCTTGTGCATCTGTCTTGGACCTACATTCACTACCCCAATGCCTTCCATGTTTGCAACGTGGGCATAACCCAGGCTATTTTCTGGGCTGTCTCTGGGTTAACTCATTTTCTGCTTTGCAATATTTTGCAAAGTGTCCAGGCTTGCCACATTTAAAACAGGCCTTTTTGTCTCTTACTTGCCAAAAAATCTCTTACTGATTGTCTTTGAATGGTGGGTGCCATAGCTAAGCCCTGTTGGTAGGAGGGCCCTATGTCAGGACAGAGTCTGATATACCCAGTAAGGTCTGTCTTTTTCCTGTAGGGTCTAATGGCCACTTGGCAGACAGAATTAGCATTTTCATATGCAAGTTGTTTCACATAATCTACACCTGCCTCTGTATTACCAAAAGTCCTCCCTGCTGTTGTCATTAATCGATGAACAAAATCAGAAAATCGTTTGTCAGGCCATTGTCTGACTGAGGTCAAAGATGCACCAGGGTCTCCTTTACCGGGAGTTTGCGCCAGGCCTTCATGGCCGCATTTCAAATTTGAGTGAATAAGCCTGGGTCATATTGCATCTGGTTATCACTAGAAGCAAATTGCCCTTCTCCTACTAAGGCATCAAAGGACCAACCATTACCTGCCTGAATGTTTCTCCTAGCTGTCTCTTTACAATTCTCATGATACTCTGATTTCCAAATAAGATGGTCACCACTGCTAAGAACTGCTCTCACTAGAGTATCCCAATCACCAGGAGTCAGCCAGTTCTCTGCAACAGATTCCAAGATTGCAAGAGTAAAGGGAGCAGTGGCACCGTATTGTGACACTGAATTTTTTAATTCTTTAATAATTTGAAAATTAAACCCTGTGTGATGTCTCCACGTAACCCCTTGAGCGTCTCTAGTCTCTGATACAGGGAAAAACTTAACCTCTCCCTCTTCTGACTGATCTGTGGCTGAACTAAAACCAGAGGACAGGGGCTGCCTTTGGACTCTGGATTGAGGAACTCGAGGACCTGAGGGATTTTCCTTGCCCTCTTGAGACCTCTTCCCTGTCTTTAATTTTGTAGCTGATTAAGTCCTGATACTCTTTTTCTAACTCAATTTGTTGTTTAAGGAGATAAATTTTGTCCTGTAACTCCTTTCTAGGATCTTCAACCGCCATCTCCATAGCAGGAGCATCTGGAGGTGGAGGAGCACAGGGAGGGGGCCTTCGGGAAGAAGGCCATTGAGGGTCAAAGTATTTGGCTGCCTCTTCCTCTAGGTCAGCACAATCTGGCTCTGACAAATTGATTACTTCAACCTTTGGTCCTATTTTGGATTCTATGTGTTTCTTTTTCTTTTGGACATGAAAGGCAACACTTAAACAGTGAAACAAAAGCAGACAATTGATACACGTAAACAGCAAGCAACAGAACAAAACCAGAGAGTTGAGTTCAGGCTGACTTATTTCTTGCCCCATTATCATTACTATGACCTGCTGGTTTCCACACGGCAGTTTCCTGCGGCAATCACCTCTGTTTCACTTCTAAATTTTCAGTCGATCCTTCTTCCAGTAAAGTCCCTCACTGGGTCTCTCGTTCTTGCTGCCCCGGTTGGGCGCTACTTTGTAACGGCCAGTTCCTTTGTAACGGCCCGTTCTGCTACTTTGTAATGGCCCTTTCTGCTGCTCTGGTCTGCAGGTCAGGGTCTAGCAAGAGAGAGAGAGAGAGAGAGAGAGAGAGAGAGAGAGAGAGAGAGAGA